>NC_040906.2:93643503-93952625 GCF_004126475.2 Phyllostomus discolor | reverse complement strand
GGTTGCTACTTGTGCTGGGTTTTGAGGTGCCCAAGTGTGGCCAGGCTATGACCCAAGGTTAGCTGCTGCTAGTGCTTGGTCTGTAACCACTTATGAGAAATACAGGAGCTTGCTGAGGCCAGCTTCTGATTGTTTGAGAAGATTTAGGAATATCTAAAGCACAAGCCAAGACAAACCATTGGTGTGGAAAAGCCACTGTTATCAGCTTGTGTTGGCCCTGTAAGTTAGGTGGGGTAGAGCCTAAAGGAATCACCAGAGTGGAGCAAACAGTGTGAGCCAGGTTGATGGAGTCTCAGATATGGTGGCTGCCACTCTATGGCTCTATGGGGGAAGGACTCAGAAAAGGAATAATGGACTCTTCTAGCAATTATGCCTAGGGGAAAGCTATCTCCCAGCTCTTTGCTTGATGCCAGACACTTCAATTCCTCCCATATGCCTTAGCACCTTTCAAGCTACTGCTTTGTGCTGAAGCTCAGAGGGAGTTAGTCTGAGTGAGTCTGTGCATTTGCCATTTAAATGGAAATGCTTGGGAATCCAAAAGTTTTTTCCACTCATTCAATCCCCACTGTTTACACAGCCCAATGTTATAGGACTTATCTTCCTGGTACTGGAACCCTGGGCTAGAGGGTCTGGTGTGGGGCTTGGACCCCTTGCTCCTGAGATATCCCTCCCAATTGTTATTCACTAGATGTGGGTGTGGGACCAGCCCATTCCAACCCTCTTACCAGTCTGGATGGATGTGGTTTCCTCTTTAATTGTATAGTTGTGGGACTTCTATTCAGCTTTATTTTTGATGGTTCTGAGTGATGGTTGTTCTGTAGTTTTGTTGTAATTTTGGTGTGGTTGTGTAAGAAGGTGAGGTGTGTTTACTGAGGCCACTATCTGGACAACCTTCTATTTCTTTAATACTTGAATAATTTTAGCTTTATTTTATATATTTGATTTGTTGGGTATTTATTTTGTTATGTAACATGAGAGTAGTTTATGATACTTCAGTTTTTAATTTGGTATTCCAGTTATTCCTATACCATGTTTAAAAGTTTATCTTCTATACTGATCTGAAAAATCACACTTATCATTTGTTATATCTTCTAACCCAATGCTTCTTTCAGTTTTTAAGTAATATCAAAGATGTAAAATGAGTTGAGAACTGTTCTCTATTTTATGCAAGATACGTGCACAATTTGTTTTTTTTTCCTTATATGTTTGGCTAAATCCACTCATGAAGCCATCTTTGCCTGTAATTTTACTTGTAAGAAGGTGTTTAACTATTATTTCAATTTTTATAGTTATTACAGAGCTATCCAGGTTGTTTACTTTTTTCTGAGTGGGCTCTCACAGTTCTTATATTTCTTTAAAGATAAAATACTTTGACTTTTAAAACACCTGATGCCTGCCAACCAGATCATTGGGTTATGTGTATTGCTTTCTTTATAATTAAATTTACTGACATTGGTTAACACAACCATATAGATTTCAAGTGTACATGTCCATGGTATATCATCTATATATTGCATTTTGTTCCCATCATCAAATCTTCTTTCATTCTTATCTTTCAAGGAATTTTTATTGCATCTCAAATGACAATATTTGGCATGAAGTTATTTGTAATATACTTAATTATTTTAATTTCTGAAAAAACTTTTATTTTTAAGACTAGCTTTTTTTAAGGCTAGCCATTTCTAGCATTTGTATTTGTTGCTAAAAAATTAATCTTCATTTTTAACAAACAAAATTTGATAACATAAATTTTCTCTACTGTTTGCATCTTTTCTATTGTGTTTCTTTTGCTCTTATAATTATGTCTTTTTTAATTTACTTTGGGTTTATATTGCTCTTTTTTTCTATATCTTTTTGGAGGCATTTAAATATACAAAATATCCTATAATTACCACAGACTCAGTCTACTTTTTTTTTTTTTAGTTTACCCTAATCTTTTGATTTAATGAAATCTATTGATAGATTTTCAGGTGTACTCGTTCTTTTTCATGTTCTCTCCACCCTACTATTAAGTTCATCTAGTGGTTTCATTTCATATGTTTATTTTTATTCTAACATTACCTTTTATTTCTTTTTTATGTTGTCTGTATCTTTGTGAAATATCCTATTTTCATTCCTTATGAGTACATTTTTATTTACCCCACAAAAATAATTACATAGCTGCTTTACCATCCTAATGTGATCATTCTAGCCTCTGAGCCATCCAGGTTGGTATCTACTGAATATCTTTTACTTTGGAATTTAGCCACATTCTTTGCCTTCCTATACCTAACAATTTTGGATTACATTCTGGAAATTGTGAGTGCTATTCTGTGCAGAGTCTATGTTTTGTTCTATATTTTTCTGAAGATCATTTATACTTTTGATTTTAGTAGGGAATTTTCTTGTTCAAACTCAGATTGCAGACTGCCATCCCTGCAGTGCAAAATGACTCATATTTTCTTATCTTGTAATTTTTAGTTGTAAGTTACTTTAATTCTGCTCACCATTCCTCACTCCATCTTTAGTGGTTTAGTAGTCAGTCAGAATCTTGAGTTGAGTTTATGAACTAAATTAATGGTTTTCATTCTGGGTGTCTCCATTTAAGCCCTTATTCTTCAGCAGCCTTGTTATCCCAGTAGTCCTTCTCCTGATTCCTTTAACCAGAAGTCATTGTAGCCTGTCTCCTCTGAATTTGCCAAAGGGTAAACCACCAAGAAAATAAGGATCTACTATAAGCTGATAATTTTCTCCAAGTTTTGCCTCATTTCTAGAAATGTTAGTGACAATATGGATTCTTAGTTCTTGACTTTGTACAGGAAAGGTTTCATAACACAAATCCAAGCAACTGAGAGTGTGCTTATTAATGCTGGGGACAGTAAATAAAATAAAAGGGCTTAAGAAAGAAGAAGCAGGATCATAGAAACATGAGTGAACCTAAATGAAAATGTCTTAGCCCTTTTGAAACATGAGGAAGAGTTGAGCCTAGACAAGGCTGCCTTGATCCTCTAGAAAGAAAGTCACAGAGGCAGAAGAAATGAGCCACGCTGGGCTGCATGGACTCAGGAAAAAAGTTACAGAGGCCAAAAAAAAAGGGGGGGGGGTGTTCTTGGAGAAAGTAAACAAAACTACTCACCTTAGGAAAGAAGGGGGGAAATGTGCAGGGTGAGCTCTAAAGAGTAATGGCATGCACTGGGTCCTTTGTCTTAAGGGTATTTATTTGATTCCTAAAAACAGGAATTTTAGGAGAGGTTTCAGGGGAGGATCTCAATAGAATATTCATCATCTTTTCAGGTGTGTCATTTCAAGGTCATGGTCTCTACTGATTGATCAGTACTAGAACAAAAGTTCGTTAGCCACTGCATCAGGTCCTGATGTCAGCCATGGCATGACTGTCTCTAGTTTTGCTGCTTTTCTAGGTGTGCAGCTGAAACACAATAGAGGCCTAGATGTTATCTTTCATTTGACCAATGCTCTGTCTATGTGGTCAACAGACTCCAGGCTTTGTTCCTAAGATTACTTGACACTGATATGAACCTTATTGCCCTGTGAGAGCTTAATGCTTATGGGAGTGGTCATGCAAGGGAAAAGGAGGCAGATAAGGCAGGTGCTGGAGGACGCCTGTGTGAATCAGCTACCTGTCTCAGTTACTCCATTCTATTTACTGAGGAATTTTCCTAGAGTTTCACTATTGTGCCTCAGAAATCTCCTGCTTTGTTCAATCTCCAAAACCCTTAGCTAGTTGCTTTTTATATTTTTTCCAGCATTCATGGCTGTTATTCGGGTGAAGATAAGTTTTTTAGCAGCTCACTTCTTCCGCTAGAAATATAAACTTTATATTCAATAATATTTTAATAATGAAAGGAATAATGAAATAAATTTTCCTCACATGTATAATACAAATTTTAATAAATTTTATCAGATTCATTAACATACATATATTTTTTAAAAAACAGAATAAAATTGTGTTTTCTTAATTTCAATATATGTATTAAGATGCACAGGACTGAGTTGCTCAGGTAATCTATTTTTGTACACCATTGGGAAAACAGTTTCTGCTTGATTGCCTCTAAAGTGAGGTTTCTTCACATTTAATTATCATAAGAGTAGGCCACTTATAACATTAATCTACCAAGATGAATTTCTAATTTGTAAGAGATGGCAACTTTGAAGTTGACATTTCTTTTATATCAGTGAGATTGCAGCTGCAGATGAAGTGTGAATGGCATATTATGCAAAATAAAAATTTAATTATGAGGGAAAACCATAGTTGAATATTTCTGTTTGATCAATAATCTATAGAAGATACCATCAAACTTGAAATTACACAAATTTTAACTGTTGTTGAAAAATTGCTACAATTTAAGTGACACCAATCTGAGTCTCTTTCTCCCATTCTCTGATTATAGGCAAAGCTTGCAGTCACTTGGATGTGAAGAGGTCTTTTAAAATTAAGACTTAGTGCATGGAAATAAAATAAAAACATTAAGTCATTCTATTTCACGTTCATTCACTTATTTATATTCTCCATGTCCTTTTTTCAGTACCTATGAGGTTAGAATATTTCTTTTTTGTAGATTTTATTATTTTATGATAGAATTAGCCATTCTCACACTTTACACCATACCATGACACATTGAAGACATGTACATCTGCTTTAAGCACCATCCTACCCTGCCTGTAAATTATCATCTTGCCTTACAAATATAGGATACATTTAAAAAGATGTCATTGCAGTTTATAGATATGTGTTTTTCCACATTTTTTATTGTTTTTGAAGTACAGTTGTCTCCATTTCCCCCCATTGCTTCCCCAGCCCCAGCCATTCCCACTTCCCTCCCTTGATCCTACACCCCTTTGATTTTGTCCATGGCTTCCTGAAAACTGTTCCTCCTTTCTCCCCATTATCCTCTTCCACCTCCCCTCTGGTTACTGTCAGTTTGTTCATGATTTCAATGTCTCTGGTAGATCTATGTTTTTGTGAATAACTGCATTCGCAGCTGTGGACTTCCCCAGCTAGAGCCCCTTAGGCTGACAACAATGCATTCTCTGTGAGAGCCAAGGAGAGCAGCTTCCCCTAGTACTGGCTTCCATAAGCTCTCAGACTCCAGCAGCACAGGAAATCTCATCCCTTGTATAATGTCAGTAAAAATAGGGGAAAATAAAACAAAAAATTACGTCCAAGATGACTGTCATTACTAATTAAAGAAAATGGGTGATGTACATGGTAGAGAAATATAGAAATCCCAATTAAACAGATCTGTGGTCTTGATTTCAGAACCATGGACTTGGCTACAAGAAACCTTTTCTAGGCTAATTCCAAAGATTATTGAAGGATTATATTCTATAGCCTTGGGCATCTGTGAACTCAATTGTCAGGCAAAATTGTAAAGGCTGTGAAACTTGCCGTCTGTGTCTCATCTCCTCGCATTTATTTCTGTAACTCTCTCCCATGTCCAGGTAAACCTTCTTCACCACCACCACCCCACATTCAGTTAGTCAAGTTATTCTACCCCTGCAATGTCTCACCCACCAATTTGACTCATATGTCTATGGCTAGGTAAAAACAGTATTGTCAGATTTCATAAATTTACAATAATGACTCAAACCGAAAGAAGATATTCTATCACAAGGGAAGGTTAGACTATTTCTCTATTTAGCCCAGTTACCTACTTCTTAAAAAAGATCATTCATTTATTTGAACTCTTTGAACTTAGCTGATTTTTATGGGAAGTGTTCCAACTTGCCAAAGATCATCTGAAAGTGTTCTCAAGGATTGAGCACAGAACTTGGTCAGATAAAATTAGTTCCATGTAAAATACTATGTATTTCATTTTTCCCATTATCTGGACTTCAGAATGGTTTAACATTCCTATTACTCTTATAACAGCAGCAATATAACCAACTACCTACATATAAATCAATAATTAAAGGCTATGTCTTTTTTTCATATTAAATACTGCCATGTCTAGGATTTATCTGTAATGAAGATAAGTTACATAAGTGTGTTTCTATTAAAGTTGATCATGATGATAAAATTTGATCATTTGACAGAAGTTCTATCTCATTTTAAATAGGACACTATAGTAGCAAAAGAAGAAATTATTGCTTGGATTAATGAGCATTAGGTAGGGAGAGAGAAAGCCTAATTCTTAACTAGTTGGACCACACTAACCAGTTGTACAACTTTAGGCAAATCACCTCTCACAGCTTCTGTTTCTTCAATGGTGAAGTTAGACTTATTTTGTATTAAATCACATTGTAGTTTTCTTTTTCCTCAAAAATGAACATTTCCATGAATAATACCCCAGAATGCAAGCAGGAATATAACAGCCTTTAGGTAAAAGTCTGCTTGTCAATGGATGGGAGGCTCTAAGCAGTGACATTTTTTTTAATCTTATTCATCTGCATATATTTTGAAGTCTCAAAGAATTATTAGACATGGTGTTTATTGGGAAGGTCTATTTCTATAGAATGGCAAGGTTATACATATGAAAATGTAATGAATAGGTCAAAGAGTGCTACAAGAATATATTCTTTCCAAAGTCAACATTCATTTTAACATAATATCTTCTAAAAACCTTATAATCAAATATTCATCACATTAAATAATTTATTCTTAGCTTCTTATTTTTTGTTATTTTTTTAGTTCTGTGTCTAGTGAAAAATATTATCTCAATCTACATCTGAAAGCATATTTTCAAAGTACTTTCTGTAGTGTCTTGAATTTTGAGCCATATAGATTTTTCCCATATTTTTTCTTTCTACTATTTCATGTGAAGTTGCTGATCTTAGAAGACTGAGATTTTTATGAAAGGAAATAAGGGCCTTCCTCATAGACAAATATTTTGTGTGGGAAGGAAAAAAATGTATCTGTTTGTAAGGCAGCAGTTTTTCCAGGGATCACCTATTTCACAGCTGGTCATACACAGGCCAGATAACAGAATCTGTGGAGAAGACAGGGCTTTGCAAATTTCTCTAATATTATCTGCCAGAGGTTAATTTAGTGTCCTGAAAAAAGCCAGCTAGTCACTGGCAATTTTAAGTAATATTGTAATGTTTACATTTACATAAATCAACCTATGGCTCACTTTTTACTTCCCTGAAAAGTTTCCAAGAGCTAGAATTATTAACTGGCTTACATGTATATAATTAAAAAGATATGGTTATTTGAAGGATCTTAATTTATATTGACACAGTACTTTCCAGAAAGTTGGTACATTTATTATTCTACCTGGAATGTTTGAATCCTATTCCCTTTCATCTTATTCAACATTCTAGATAAATTCATGTATATTTTTCCCATCTGATAGTTGAATAGATTCTAATGGGAAAAAAAATAGTCTGGATTTGCATCAAAACGTTCTGGTCAAGATACACCCTATCGTTGTCTTGTACCTTCTTCAATTGGTGACGAAGGTGCTAGGTTGTTTCTGAACTGTGACTTGGAAAAGGCCCCTGAAGGAGTTCAGTCTCAATTCTGACAATGGCAGTGACCAATATAATAGATATGAAATGTTTTCTCAGCTTTCTCTGCTCTCCCCTGTGTCTGAAGAGACAGGTAAGACTGTGTTGGCTGTTCCTATGTAACCTTTGGGCATAACAATAACACAACTTGGCTGGAAGAACTGGGCCTCCCTTCAGCTTTGTTTTTCCTTGGGTTTCTTGACAGCTTTTAACATGTCAGCCTAACATAGACAAGGAGAAAAAGCATCAGTTTTGCTGTGGGCAATGCTGATTTTTTTAAAGCTGCACTTTGTGTAAAATAAATCTTAGACATCTCAGACCAGTAATGTTTCTTCATCAGAATTTGTATCAGTGAGCAAATTTGGTCCACTGACCAAATGGTGTAATAAACAGAGGGTTAATTTTTTCAGTAATGTAAAATATTTCTGAGGTGATTTTTGTTAGGAGGCACTTATTAAGCAACAGACTTGCAGACTATATGCTTGGTGCAGAGCCATCTATGCAAACTTAAGTATAAACCTAAAAACTTCATTCTTAAAAAAGACAAAAAGAATATCAACAACTGAATGCTGAATAAGGACATGCCTTTATAGTAACTCGCTTTATAAAAACACAGAGGTAAATGTATTTTGGGTTGGTAGAGAAAACATTAAGTTAGGGACAAGCCATAATTAGAATAAACCTCTCTTCACATTATTTTATTTCACTATAGTAGCTCAAAATCCTTCAGGATCTACAGATACCCTTTCAAATAAATTGATATTTTGTGACCTGACTGACTTTATTTTATTTTTTAAAGTATATTTTATTGATTATGCTATTACAATTTTCCCAATTTTTGTCTTTTTATTCCCCCTCCACCCTGCAACCTCCCCAACCCTCCAGCATTTCCCTCCCCTTAGTTCATGTCCATGGATTGTACATATAAATTCTTTGAGTTCTCTGTTTCCTGTACCATTTTTTACCTCTCCCCATCTATTTAATGCCTACCAATTATGCTTCTTCTTCCCTGTACCTCTCTTCCCCTATTTTTCCTTTCCCCCTCCTACTGAAAGCCCTCTATATGATGTCCATTTCCCTGATTCTGTTTCTGTTCTAGTTGTTTGCTTAGTTTTTGCTTTCATTGTTTTTCTTTCTTTTAGGTTCATTTGTTGATAGTTGTGAGTTTGTTGTCATTTTACTGTTCATATTTGTTATCTTCTTTTTTCTTGGATAAGTCCCTTTAACATTTCATGTAATAATGGCTTGGTGATGATGAACTCTTTTAACTTGACCTTATCTGAGAAACACTTTATCTGCCCTTCCATTCTAAATGGTAGCTTTGCTGGAGAGAGTAATCTTGGATATAGGTCCTTGACTTTCATGACTTCAAATACTTCTTTCCAGCCCCTTCTTGCCTGCAAGATTTCTTTTGAGAAATCATCTGATAGCCTCATGGGCACTCCTTTGTAGGTAACTCTTTCCTTTCCTCTTGCTGCTTTTAAGATTGTCTCTTTGTCTTTAATCTTGGTAACTTAATGATGATGTGCCTTGGTGTGTTCCTCTTTGGGTCCAACTTTGGGACTTTCTGGGCTTCCTGGACTTCCTGGAAGTCTATTTCCTTTGCCAGATTGGGGAACTTTTCCTTCATTGTTTGTTCAAATAAGTTTTCAATTTCTTGTTCCTCTCCTTCTGTCACCCCTATGATTCAGATGTTGGTACATTTAAAGTTGTTTCAGAGGTTTCTAAGTCTCTCTTCATTTTTTTGAATTCTTTTTTTCTTCATTCTTTTCCTGTTGGATATTTATTTCTTTCTTTTGTTCCAAATTGTTGCTTTGAGACCTGGTTTCCTTCCTATTACTGTTGGTTCTTTGAATATTTTGCTTTTTTTCATTTTAGGTATCTTTCATTGTTCTTTCATTTTTTGACTAAGCTCAATCAGTTCTGTATTTAGATTACCAGGGCTTTAAATTCTCCATCAGATAGACTGGCTATCGTTTAGGTCTCTTTCCTGAAGTGTTGCTCTGTTCTTTCACCTGGGCCCTATTTCTTTGTTTGGGGCACCTGTTAAGTTGTAAGGGGTTGGGGCCTTAGGTATTTACCAGGGCAGGGCAACCCTCCTTGCTCTTTTGCCGTGCTGCCTATGGGAGAGGGGCTCGAGAGGGAACAATGCAATTCCCCTGCTCATCTCTAGCACACTTTCCAATGAAGTCTCCTGTGAGACTGGGAGTTTCTCCTACCATGGCAACCACACAGTCCACAGTCAACTTTGAGTCTTAGATTCCCCTTAAGTCAGCCCACCCACAGAGTATGCTGCTTCATCTTGGTTCTCTTCATCCGCTGCCTTACCAGTCTGGTTGTTCTGTTTGACTGTTTCTTTAATTTCATGGTTGTTGGAGTTCCATGTAGTTTGATTTTCTGGTGCTTCATGTTGTTTATTGATTTTAGATTGTTTGTTATCCTCCTTTTGGTTGTGCGAGGAAGCAAAGAGTTTCTAACCTATGCCTCCATCTTGACTGGAAATTGACTATTTTTTAACAAAATGCAGTGATAATAGCTGATTCTCAAGATTGTCTTCCTCACAAGGTTGCCTGGAACTCTGTTTTCTGAATCAGTCAATTCTGGTGTTCCCTCAATGTCTCTCAGGAACTTCAGTGTCTTGGCATCAGACTTAGCACAATATATATTACATAAAGAACTGTCCTACTTCTGATTTAAAATTAAACTGCCTAAATGCAATTCTGACACCTGTCATTTCTTCTTTGACCATAGAAGAACTTTCTTAACCTAGACCACTTGCCCAATGCAACATAACACTCTCTGAGCCTGAATTGGCCACTATAGCTCTGTTCTGTCTAGGTAATTGCTATCATGATTCACAGCTGCTCTCTGTTTCCTTCAAGGAAATGTCACTCAGATTTAGGCTACATAATTCACCTTGAACACCATCACCTAAATCCAAGCCTTTTTCATTCCATGACTCTACATCTGACAGAGACTCTTAAATATCATCCCACTCTGTCCCAATGTGCTAATATCAATATTATTGCCCAACTTTTCCATCAGATCATTTTGTTTTTGAAAACAATGAGTAAGCATCTCCTTCTTATCAAAATTTTCAAAATGAGACTGTTAAAGTCAGTTAAAATCTGAAAGTCTTCTATTTCATCTCATATTCTTACCACAAAGATTTTAGGAAACATTAATTGCACAAGCAATTATGATACATTTTATTGTATTTAATTCTACTTTTTAAAATGTTTGTTGTAATTTAATAAGTGACTTGATGAGCCACTGATTTTTATAACATTGCTTAAAGGTGAATTCTAGAGATATTTTCTTGATCTTACAAAAGAATATGAGGATGAACAAATGATTATAAAATAAGAGAGAAAAATAATCACCGGTATTCACCTACTATTCAGGATTAGGTCATAAATATACTTTTGGAAAATAAACAGAATTTGGGATTCTCTTTTTTTGGGCAGATGACAGTTAACAGACATTAATTGGGTGTAATCACTGTTGGAGATCCCAAATATGTTGTATCAGTTAATGCTAGTAAGAGACACACTAATTGCATTGTTTCTACCATTTTGATGCTTAGAAGAGGACACGTTTTTTGAGTAGGGATATCAAAATGTTTTTATTACCCCATGTGGTCTCTCTGAATGAAGAAGATAAAAGTTTATGTGGGAATCATTGCTTCTGTAATAAATTTTATTTTATAAGATAGCCAAATCCTCATTTATTGCTCACTCCTGAAATCTTAAACACTTACATTATTTTAAATATTGCATTTAACTATATAGTATATGTTTCAGTATTTACAAACATATTGAGATATAATAAATAGATTTTGTTTGCACCTAAGTAACTTTCTGTTGAACTTCTCCAGTGATGTTTCCAAACCAGAGCAGTCCAAACCTTTTATATATTTAAATTGTGTAACCTGGGAGAAAAAAATAAGAAGAGGTAGACGAAAGAAACGAGAAGAGAAAAGATGGAAAGAAAGAGGAAATAAGGAAGAGAGGGGAAAAAAGAAAGAAAATGTGTTTCAATGTCACAGCACACAAGCAAAATTTTGGGCTCTCCTATGTTAAAATTATTTCACTATTACACATCCAAAGGTAAGCATACTAGGTCCTAACTGATGGGTGGTGCAAGACACCTGTGAAAGTAAACAAATAGATAAAAATCTGCATATGCCATCCTTTCACACATGCTCCATTTCCCAGAATAAAATCCCACTTTTTATTTCTTTCCTGAATGCATTTATAGAAACTGAAGTTGATGTATATAATTGAAAATTATTTTAAAATACATAATTTTGGATTTATAATTTCTTAAATCCCTTTTTATTGCCAAGAATCTTCATAAATGTTAGAGGATTTGTAATACATTTTTGACTCTCACCTTGTACCTACATTTTCCTCTTAGTCATTCTTTGCTTCTAGAAAATAGGTTATGTATTACTTGGTTTGTTATTTATTAATGCATGGTTTTTAGGAGGATCTTTGCCCATCAGGGTAATTAAGTTGGACTGTCACTGAGGTCATACAAAATTCATTGACTTGATGACACTGCATAGTAACTGAATAACCTTCTAAACTGTGAGCTATTTTTCTCTTGCTTTAATCAAGAGCCTTTATTCCAGTATTCTTAGGTTTTAATTTTTTTCCTTTGGTAAATATTTTCTTAGTTTTGCAAAAAGTTCTAGGTATTCTCATTCTGATTCTGTCCATGCTAAGCTAAAGAGAAGTATATTTCCTCTCAAATTTAAATAAAGGAGTTGGCATTTGACCTTTCTCTTTAACCTCAGTATGGATTGAACTTTGAATGAGAGAAATGAAAAGGAGGAGAGAAAAAGCCAACAGATAAGCAAAGTTCCTACCTAGTGCCAAATTATGACATATTCCAGCCAAGATTATTCCCATTATGTGATCAAAGAAAGTAAATTTGCCAAAGTAAATTAGTTTAAGAAAAGAAACTTGTATCTTGTTTTTAAAACTGAAGCTCAAGCACTATTTATAGGTTACCTACATTGTGATGATAAAATCAACTTTTCTTTCATTTTAAAAATAACACTGTGAATAAAAATTATTATGCATATTATGGAGAATCAGAAACTAAGCTCTGATAGGTTAAATTTTATTAAAAATCACACAGAGATTCAAACCAGATCTCAAGACATCACATTGAATGCCTTTGCTGTTTTATAGAAGGTCTGTCCAGAAGGTATCCAGCCATGTAATATGAAATTGAAACATTTATTGAAGAAGATACAAGATAAAAGAAACATTGTACATGGGACAATAATGCTTTTCAAACGCAATAGTGCCCTTCAAAGTAGGCATCTTGGGACCTCACACAGTTCTCCCAATCACCATCAGTTGCCCCATGTATTTTCCTGAATCTCATCAATGGTCTGAAATCTCTTCCATCAAAGGTGATTTTAGTTTTAGGAAAAGTCAGAAGTCATAGGGTGACAAATCTAGGCTATAGGGAAGCTAAGTCACCTGGGTGATTTGATGTTTCATCAAAAATCTCTGCATGAAAAGTGATACATGACCAGGTACATTGTTATGATGGAGATGCCAATCACCATTTGCCCATAGTGATGGCCTTCTGAATCATCCAAATAGTTGCATCCATGTAGTTTCTGTGGAGGAATGTTCAAGCTTACTGCAAAATTTGAAGCAGATTTGTTGCTCTACTTGCTCAGTCATTTTGAATGCATTGATTACACAGTACATATGCTCACTCAACAACATCTACCATACCCACTGACTAGTGCAGTAAAGTCATCATTATTCATGCATGTTCATTCCAGTCCACTCCCCTTGGCTTCCAGGTTGCATTGATGTCACACAAACAGTTCTCATTGTATGAACAACGGCTGGACTTTTTAAGGACAGACCTCATTGTATATCATTAGATGATGTGATTTGTGGTATAGAGTTGTTGGTAATATGAAGCTCTCTGGCTAAAATTAAAATTGACAAGTTAATAAAAATGAACTGATTTCTAATTCAAAAGTTTATTAATCATTTTAAATTATATACCTATGGATGTTCACTCACAAAATGAAAATTTTATTGTCTAACAAAGAGTTGTTGAGTAAAGTTTATTTTAATCACTGATAACAATTTTAGATGAAATCTTAACTCATGAAAGAAGAAAATACCTTTTTCAGATTCCACAAAGTAAACTGAAACATCAGACATTCACATCTCAATATGTGCTTTTAACTTTTTTATTTTTAAAAACTATAAAAACAGAATATAATTAATAATTAAAAGAAGTTTTCATTAACATCTCAAGCATTATTTTTTCACCTTTTCATTGTTTACTAGCCTTTTGGGGTTTCTCTTTTTTAAAAAAAATATTTTTGTTGTTGTTTAAATACAGTTGTCTCCATTTTCCAAGCATTATTTTATCTAAAAACTAGATTCATGTAAAGAGGAACAACAACAAACAAACCCCAGAGCTACTAGAAGGAAGGAAACAATGAGGATTAGAGCAAAATTAAATGACATAGAGACTAAAAGAACAATTCAAAAGATCCAAGAGCTGATTCTTTGTAAGTTAAACAAAATCAGCAAGCCTTTAACTGGACTCATAAAGATAAAAGAGAGAAAACTCAAATAAAAGAAGAAATGAAAGAGAAATTGTAACTGAGACCATATAAATACAATGATTGTAAGACATTACTACAAACAACTATTTGCCAAGAAAGTTGAAAACCTGGGTGAAATGGGCAATTTTTTAGAAACATATAATCTCCCAAAACCAAATCAAGAAGAAGCAAAAAGCTGGAACAGACCAATAACAATTAGTGAAATTGAAGCAGTATCAAAAAACTCCCAGCACACGAAAGTGCTAGACCAAACAGCTTCACAGGTGAATTTTAGTAAACATTTAGTAAAGAACTAACCTCTAACCCTCTCAAACTATTCCAAAAAACTCAAGAAGAGGGAATACTCCAAAACTCTTTTCATGAGGCCAGTATTGTCCTAATTCCAAAACCAGGTAAAGACACAACAAAGAAAGAGAACTGTAGGCCAATATCACTGATGAATATTGATACTGAAATACTCAACTAAATATTGGCAATCCAGATCCAGCAATACATTATAAAAATCATACACTATGATCAAATGGGATACATCCCAGGGATGCAAGGGTAGTGCAATATTCACAAATCAATAAATGTAATACACTACATAAACAAAATGAAACTTAAAATCATATTATCTTATCCATAGAATCTGAAAAAGCATTTGGTAAAGCCCAGTATCCATGTATGATAAGAATGCTCAAAAAAGTGGGGATGGGGGGAATATATCTCAACATAATAAAGGTCATATACACCAAACCTACAGCCAACATCAAATTAAAAGGTTTCCCTCTAAAATCAGGAAAAACACAAGCATGTCTGCTTTCACCACTTTTGTTCAACATAGTTGGAATTTCTAGCCCTAGCAATCAGACAAGTAAAAGAAATTGAAGAAAGAAATTACAAGATAAATTTCCATTACAAATAAATTTCCATTTATTTAAAGATACAAATAAATGGAAACATGACCATTTTCATCGATTGGAAGAATCACCATCATTAAAATGTCCATACAATCCAAAGCAGTCTATATTTTCAATGCAATCCCTATGAAAATACCAATGATATATTTCACAGATATAGAACAAATATTTCAACAATTTATATGAAACCAAAAATGACCAGAAATAGCCTCAGAATTCTTGAGAAAAGAACAAAGTAAGAGTGCTCACAATAACTTGTATCAAACTATATTACAAGGCCACTATAATCAAAACAGTCTGGTACTGGCATAAGAATGAACACATAGATCAGTGGAACAGAATAGAGAGCCCAGAGATAAACCGATGTCTCTTTGGCCAATTAATATTTGACAATGGGGGCATGAACATACAATGGAGTAAAAAGAGCCTCCTCAAAAATGGGGCTGGGAGAGACTCCTCAAAATTGGGGCTGGGAGATCTGGAATGGTACGTGAAAAAAAAATGAATTTAGACCACCAGCTTATACTATGCACCAGAATAAACTCAAAATGGATAAAAGACTTACACATAAAAATCTTGGAGGAAAACTTAGGCAGTAAAATTTCAGATATCCCATGCAGTAATATTTTTGCCAATACATCCTCTAGGGCAAAAGAAATAAAGTAAAAAACAAACAAATAGGACTATATCAAATTAAAAAGCTCCTCCACGGCTTAAGAATACCTCATCAAAATGAAAAGGAAACAAGCTGTATGGGAAAATGTATTTGCCAGTGGTACCTCGAACAAGGGTTTGATCGCCAAAATATATAAAAAAACTCATACAACTCAATGCCAGGAAAACAAACAATCCAGTTAAAAAATGGGCAAAGGACCTAAACAAACATTTTAACAAGGTGGGCATACAGAGGGCCCAGAGACATATGAAAGGATGCTCAGCATCACTAGCCCTTAGAGAGATGCAAATTAAAACCACAGTGAGATACCACTTCACACTGGTCAGAATGGCCATCATAAATCAATGAACAAGTGTTGGAGAGGATGTGGAGAAAAGGAAACCCTTATGCACTATTGGTGGGAATGCAGAGTGGTGCAACCACTGTGGAAAACAGGATGGGATTTCCTTAAAAAACTAAAAATGCAACTTCTTTAGACCCAATTATTCCAGTGCTGGGATTATACCCTAAGAGCCCTGAAACACCAATTCAAAAGAACCTATGCACCCCAATGTTCATAGCAGTGTTATTTACAATAGCCAAGTGCTGGAAACAGCCCAAGTGATAATCAGCAAATGAGTGGATCAAAAAAAACTGTGGTACATTTACATAATGGAATACAATGCAGCAGAAAGAAAGAGGAGCTTTTACCTTTTGCCACAATATGGATAGAACTGGAGAGGATTATAGTAAGTGAAATAAGCCAGGCAGCAAAAGACAAATACCATATGATCTCACCTCTAACAGGAAACTAATGTACAAAACAAAGAAAAAAAATAGAACCAGAGGCATGGAAACAAATTGACTAGGACATAGGGAAGGTGGGAGGCAGGTAAGGGAAAAAAGAAGGGGCAGGGTCTAATTAAAGAACAAGTATAAATGACCTATGAACATGGACAACAGGGCGGGAATTAGCTCTGTGAGTAGGGGGTAGTCTGGGCTGCAGAGAGCAAAGGGGAGAAATTGGGACAACTGTAATAGAATAATAATAATAAAATATTTTTGTAAGGTATAAGGTCTTTGTCTAGATTCTTTTTTATTTCCAATTTATAAGCTATCATTTATTAAAAAACTTTTTTTTCATTGAATTGCCTTTGTTTTTGTCAAAAATCAGTTGAATATATTTTAGTGTATCTGTTCCTGAACCCACTATAGTTTCATTAATCTATGTCCTTTTTTTCACATTCTTTTGCTTTGGGGAAAAGTGTCCAGTGTGTTAACATTAAATGTAATGTTTTTTTGTAGATGGTGTTTATCAAGCTGAAAATGTTCCCCTCTATTTATAGTTTGCTGGGAATTTTTATCATGAGTGGATGTAGGATTTTGTCAAATGCTTTTTCTGCATTGGTTGATATGGTATGTGACTTTTCCTCTTTGACCTGTCGATGTTCTAGATTATACTGATTGATTTCTTAAAATGTTGACCCAGATTTCCAAAATGGAATAAATTCCACTTGGTTGTGGTTTATAAAAAAATAAAAAGTAGATTCAAGTTGAAACTGTGGGTGTAGAAGACAAAACCTTGCTAAACCAAAAACACTTTTAAAAATATAAATAAGCCAATACTTGTACTTACCTCTCTCTCTCTCCTTTTTTTTTTTTTTTTTTTTTTTTTTTTTGGTCTACTTCATCCTGTGTAACTTGTCACTGCATACTGATTAATTTCCTTTGAATTGTTTCTCTCACTATCCTCTTGAGAGTTGAAATGTTGGATCTAGCAGCACATCCACAGATACTTATAAACCCTTGAAACCCAGAGGCTGAAGGATTCTCAACTTCTCAAATAGCAAAGGACTTTGAGTTCAATTGAGCCCAGAATTTCTGAAGCGATTCTCCTCCAGTAGAGAGGAGTGGTGGTTCATCTATTCACTCATTCCTGCTCTACAGATGCCATTAAAAAGTTAAAAATGCAGGATGTGAGTGCCAGCGCTGATTTCCTGAGCTGTTTCTCAAGGAGGTTTCACTTGCCTGGTGAGAGACAGATATAAGTGCTTCCACAATAAAAATAAGATCTCTGTTCCTATTTTCTAAATCCATAAAAATCTTTGTTCTTTACTACTTTGGGAGATAAGAAGTGGTGAACAGCATATCAGGCAAAAAAGAAGAGAAAGATTGAGAGCTTTTAATGTCCCTTCTCTGCCTCAGTTAAAACTGGTCCAATGCAATTCAGTGCCCTTGACCATCTCAGGCTGGGAGAGCTCTTAAATTGTCTGTGACTCCAAACTATCTAAAAGTGAGAAATAAAATAGGTATAAGAAGGAAAACCAAGGATTCACTGAAAATATTTTAATAAAAGAATCCTAAAGGCTAAAGTTGATTAATGAAATGATACACTCTTATGGTTTTACCATCTTGTTAATGATTTGGATACTAATGTCAAAGAAGGTATGCCTATGCTTGGTGATGATATACCGATGGGACACTTGGCCAACATATTTGAAGAAATACAAATAATTCGTATGTATCTCAATAGTGTAAGAAATTAAATATTTTCTCACAGGACGAAAATGAATGTGGATAGAAGCTCACATTTAGTAAACACACACAAATGAAAACAAACATTTACACAAATATATGGGGAGAAATGCTATTTAACAACTGTTTATCTGAAAAAAAGGTACATGAGCATTTTTAGCACAACATGAGCCAGATAGCATGATGTGGCTGTTGAAAACATTCTCAAGTCATTTTAGGTAGCATGTTTAGAAGCAATGTATAAAAGTAAAAGCAAATAGTGCTTCCATTGCATTCTACCCTTTTTACATCCATTAGTATTTATTAGAACTTAATATTACCAACTAATTTCTTCTTTATTTTATATCTTTCCACTAGCTTGTAAACTCCACATCACACCTGTTTTATTCAGTAACACATGTTCATCTTATGCCTAGTATAGTACATGGCCCAAGGTAGATCTTCAAAGTATCTGATACATGGTATCTGAAGCACATTCAGTGGGTGTAATATAGAAAGTTGGAGCCCTGGTTGGTAAATCATGTATGGAAGCCCAGGATAAGGTCCCAGAATCAATATATAGAATTCTTGCAGAGACTAATTAAATTTGGAATATTTTATTATACGTACTTGAACTTAATGATATTCCAAATAGAGTGGTCTGGTGGATTAGAAACACATTTGTATATCTTGTCTGGAATATAATTCAGCTGAGGGCACCAGTGCTTATTAAACAGAAAAGTAATAGCTAAAGTTTTTATTCTGCATGATGAGAGATCCCCAACTTTTTTCTTCTGCTGTGATCCAAAAATCCTACTCGTACTCCCTCAAGAAGGAATTTGGAAATCTCTCATCTAGAAAAGGAGAAAAGATATACAAATATCTCCACATAGTCATCCCAAATAAAATGACTCTATCAGGTTACTGTACAGTAAGGATCATCATTCCTCAAACTACATGTGTAATAAGAATTTCTAATCAGCCTTTAGTGTCCCTTTCTTGATTCAGCAATGATGGATATAAACATATAGACAAATGCACAAACAAACAAGCAAGCAAGCAAACACTTACAGAATGCCAGAGCCTAATGTAACATTGAAAAACCATCTGGGGGCTTCCAGCCAAGAAGGAGGCTTAGGTAGATATGCTTTGCTTCCTTGCACAACCAAAACAAGGAAAGCAACCTATTTAAAAACAAAAACAACCAGAACTGCCGGAAAATCAAATGGTACAGAAGTCCAACCACCAAGGAGTTAAAGAAGAACATTCATCCACATCAGTAGGAGGGGCAGAGACAGGTAGTCAGGTTGGCTAGGATACACAGAAAGACAGCAGCTGGTGAAAGAGTTATCTCACATTCATGTGCAGATAAGCTAGGAGGAACCACTGGGGAGCAAGACAGACTGCACAACCCAGGGTTCCAATGCAGGGAAATAAAGCCTCACAACCTCTGTTCCTGAAAGCCTGTGGGTGTGGCAGTGGGAGAAACCCCTAGCCTCACAAGTGAGTCTTTTGGAGAGGCCAATGGGATCCTTGAATGTATACAAGCCCAGCCACCTGGGAATCAGACCTGAAATGTCACAATTTGCTTTTTGGAAATAGAAGTGACTGCAAGTCAGGTGAGAGCTAAACAAGTGACATTGTTCCCTCTCTGACCCCTCCCACACATACAGCACCAAATCAAAGCTCCAGATCAAAGCTCCAGAAAAAGAACTAAGTGATGAGAAGATAGCCAACCTATCGGATGCAGAGTTAAAAAAGCTGGTAATCAGGATGTTCAGAGAAATGATTGAGTATGGTCACAAAATAAAGGAAGAAGTGAATCTATAGAAAGTGAAATAAAGAAAAATATACAGGGAACAAACAGTGAAGGGAAGGAAACCAAAACTCATATTAATTGTTTGGAAGTAAAAGAAGAAATAAACATTCAACAAGAACAGAAAGAAGAAATAAGAATTTTTTTTAAAAAAGGAGAGACTTAGGAACCCCGGGACAACTTTAAGTATTTCAACATCCAAATCATAGGGGTGCCAGAAAGAGAAGTGGGAGAGCAAGAAATTGAAAACTTACTCAAAAAAAATAATAAAGGAAAAATTCCCCAATCTGGTAAAAGAACTAGACATGCAAGTCTGGGAAGCTCAGAGAGACCCAAAGAAGTTAGATCCAAGGAGAAACACACCAAGACACATCATAATTATATTACCCAAGATTAAAAATAAGGAGAGAATCTTAAAAGCAGCAAGAGAAAAGGAGACAGTTACCTACAAAGACGTGCCATAAGATTATCAGCTGATTGCTCAAAAGAAACCTTACAAGCAAAAAGGGGCTGGAAAGAAGTATTCCAACTTATGAAAGGAAAGGACCTACATCCAAGATTACTCTATTCAGCAAAGCTATCATTTAGAATGGAAGGGCAGATAAAGTGCTTCCCAGATAAGGTCCAGTTAAAGGAGTTCATCATCACCCAGACCTTATTATATGAAATGTGAAAGGGACTTGTCTAAGAAAAAGAAGATCAAAACTGAACAGTAAAATGATGACAAACTTGCAACTATCAACAACTGAACCTAAAAACAAAAACAAACTAAGCAAACAACTAGAACAGGAATAGAATGACAGAAATGGAGATCACATGGGGGGTTTTCAGTAGGGAGGGAAAAAGGAGGGACAGGGAGAAAAAGGTACAGGGAAGAAGAAGCATAATTGGTAGGCACAAAATATACTTAGGAAGGTTAAGAATAGTATAGGAAATGGAGAAGCCAAAGAATTTATATGTATAATCAATGGCATGAACTAAGGGGGTGGTGCTGGAGCAGGGAGGATGCAGGGCAGAGGGGGATAAAGGAGAGAAAAAATGGAACAACTGTAATAGCATAATCAATAAAATATACTTGGAAAAAGAAAATCCATGTGGGGAGTATGGACATAAATTGAGGGTTTTTTTTTTACATGGAATAGTAAAATAAATTTAAAAAGCAAATTATTTACTTCAGCAAAACCAAAGTTTTCTCAAGTAGTAAAATATATTTAATGGTTCAGTTTCTAGATAGTATTTATGCAATCATTAATAGTAAAACTACTGATTACTAGTAAAACTACTCATTAATAGTAAAACTACTGAAGTCAAATTATTGACTTATATTGCATAAATGGATGGGGAATCATGTGGGATGAGTTTGAGAGCTACAGTCAATATTTATTGGACTATCAGTAGAGAATATGTGAAATTTTTAAATCAAGAAAATGTTGTGTAATAGTTATCAGTTGCTACATAACCAATTATCCACAAATTTAGTAGCTTAAACAGCATTAAAGTTTTATTTTACATAATTTCTGTGGATCAGGAATGTGGGTGTGGCTTAAGTGTGTGGATGGGATTTCCCATGAGGTTAGAGTCAAGATGCTAGCCAGACCTACAGTCATTAAGGTTTGAATGGTGCTCAAGGATTGGTTTCCAATATTATTCACTCATGTGAATGGCAGGCAGCCTATAGGAGGGGGGCTTCAGTCTCCCCCACATGGGCCTCTTCTGAAGGGTGTTTGAGACTAACAGTATGGCAGCTCCCATTTCTCCAGAGTGAGTAATTCAAAAGAAAGCTGCTGTAGAGGAAGGTCACTATGTCTAGTCTGAGACATCACAAATTATTTTCACAAATTATTTATCGAGATAAACTAAATTCAGGATTGGAGAAGATGTGATATGGAGCTGTCTTGGAGGCTAGCTGCTACAAACTGTGTGTGTGTGTGTGTGTTATATGAGATAAATTCTAGAAGCAATCTCAAAACAGCTAACAAGGAACTCCAGAGGAGAAGCCCCAGTATTTGAAAAATATTAAATTTTGTAAGTATTCATGTAAATGAAACAAGTCTTAGGTCTCCTCCTAAAATGCTTATAAATATTTAGCAGCTTAATTATTGAGGGGGATCTTGAGTTACTGAGAATGAGGTATACACCTCCTGTAAGTTCTTTGTATCTGCTTCCCAGAACCACTAATATGGTGCAAGCAAGATGTGAGTACTTGGAATTGGCTGTTTTGTATGAATATCTTAAAGAGAACTGCAAAACTATAAGCACTGAGTAGGATGGTAGAGAAAAGCTAATAGAAAAAAAGCAAATAAAGAAAGGAAAAAAAGAAAAAGAAAGAAAGAGAGTAAAATAAATAAATGAATAGTGGCCAAATGAATGTCTTTAGAAAGCATACATCTTAGTAGAACATTGATATCCCTCAGGATGTCAGGAAATGAATCTACCCACTTGATAATGGCTGGGAATTGGCATCTTAAGACATAGATCTTTCCTTCTCCGTATCTATATTATATCAAATCAATGTAGCTTATATCCTCAGAGTAAAAATAAAAGAACTTTAATAAAGCTGGGTTGTATGACTAATATTCTTGAATTGTGGTGCATAAAAACCTTCATGCAGGAAATTAAAGAGGAAAATAAGTAAGCAGTATCCTTACTTTTCATTGGGGAATGAAATGTAAAATGATTATAGAATATAGATCATTTTCAAATCAGTACTCTGCACTTTGGGGGAAGAGTATATTTTTTCCTGTGTATGTGAAAACATACAAAATGTGTTTATGTGAAAACACATTTCAAAAACTGAACCTTAATGTAAGCAATGAACATTTCAAAAAGTAAATTAATATCTTCAAAGGAATGAAATATACTATGTTAGGGAGTCACTCCAGTGCCACAGTACTTACAGCTTTGCCAACATTTCTGTGCAAAGCCCAATTGTGAAACTTTATTTCCCCTACCCTCATAGCCTATTAATAGCAGAATTGAGTGCTTATCCCAGGCTTTGAGTGCATGGCTGATACATTTTTTCCTTCTTCAAGTGATACTCCTTTATAACAATACAACTTTCCAACTTCTTCAAAGAAAATATTTACAATTCCAGACTTCTCTCATGCTTCATCTATTAAGTTTGCAGATATGAAGATATCAGAGAATGATCTGATTTTAGAATCACACTTTGGAATCATGTTGCAGAAGCCATATGATAATGTTTAAAACATAGTAATCTTAGAGTTGGAAGTCCTGTGTTAACATAGACATTTATTTTATTCATTGCCTCAAGTCATTCACCTTACATTCAGGAGTGTCTCTCTCTCTCTCTTTATCTCTCTCTCTCCCTCGTTCCCTCCCTTTCTACCTCCCTCCCTCCCCCTTTCCCCTCTCTCCCTCTCTTTCTCTCTTCAATCTGTAAAATCAGAACAGTGAACTTGATAATCTCCAAAATATCTTTGGGTATAACATTACTCAAGATTGAATAAAGAGTAAGATTTGAACCAAACCTTGAGTATATATGTCCTGGCTCTCAGTTTGGTATCTTCACAGATATCAGATTTATGATTTTTTGATTTGTTCCATTTTTTTCTTTCTTTATTTTACTAATTTTATATTATCATAGCAAGAACACTTAACATAAGGTTGACCCTCTTAAATGTTTAAGTTTACAATACAGTGTTGTTTACTATAAGTACAATATTATACAGTAGATCTCTAGAATATATTTATCTTGATTCACTGAAATGTTATGCCTGTTGAATAGTAATTTCCCATTTCCTCCTATACCCAACCCCTGGAAACTGCCTTTCCACTCTTCAATTCAGTGAACTTGAGTATTTTAGATACTACACAGAATCATACAGAATCTCTCTTTCTGTGACTGGTTTATTTCACTCAGCATAATGTCATCAGGCTTCATCCGTATTATCACATAATGCAGAATTACTTCCTTTTTTTAAGGTTGAAAAACATTCCATTTTGTGTATACTATGTTTTCTTTATCCACTTGCCCACCAATGGACTTTTAGGTTGTTTTAGGATCATGGCTATTGTGATCAGAACTACTATGAATGTGGGGGTGCTAATATCTATTTTAAGATCCTGATTTCATTATTTTTAATTAAATACCAGAAATGGGATACTGGATCATGTGGTTAGAGAAAATGTAACTTTCCTTAATGTCTTCCTAGGCATATGAGATAGATTAAAATAAGGAAGGAAAATGATGCCCACTGTGACACTTTCCCGAGGCCTTAAACAGGGAACTAACAATACATATGTAGCGAGACATGTGTTTAACCAAAATTCATATTTTATATCCCCATTAACTTCTAACTATGTGCTTGACTTGAGTTGCTTTTAATATGACCAAATTGACATCTTGATGAGGCATAAAATATTCCAACAGAATCTCATTTATAAAAATAAGACCAGTACTCATAGCATTTGGTGACTGACATGATTTTTCCTCCTGGATTAAAGATGGAAAGTCATTCTGCAAACATGGGGGTTTAATTACAATATAGCAGTACTTTAGTTTAGTGTGATGATCATCCTTCTGTGTTTCTAGATATCTGTTTGCAGGATTATTTTACAAATGTGTTTTGGCTAACCAATCTCAAGACTAAAGTTGTAAATTTTGTGAAATTTACTGGAAAATGCATCATTATAACCATAATATTATTTATTTCTTCCACATTTATAATTAAGTAGATTGAATCTCTAGTTTCCATCAACAGACTTTTAATCTACAGGTAGCTTCTGCCAAAATATAGCATGTGAGAGTCATGTGCTTTGCTGGCAGAAAGACCTGGCATAGAATCTCATGTCTGCACTTCAAAGTTATAGTGATCCTGGGAAAGTTACTTAATTTCTCTGAACCTCAGTTGCCTCTTTTGTAAAATAGAACTACCAGTGCTTCTTTCATAAAGCTGTGTGCATTGATACATATTCTAACTATATTTGTGAATTTATATGAAATTATACAATAGAGATATTGGTATGCCTAACAAAGTTAGATGCATTTTTGTTTTGTTTTGCCACATCTATCACTTTCATTCAATCACAATAACAGTATCATAGGTGTTAATTTTAGAGATAATATTACTACAAGGCAGGGAGAACTTAATAAATCAGCTGTGTAAAATAGGACATAAAGCAAAGAATGTGTTCAATGTTTTTTTTTATTTTTTTATTTTTAACTATTTTTTAAAGATTTATTTTATTTTTTTATATTTTTTAGAGAAAGAAGGGAGGGAGATAGAGAGAGAGAAAGAGAAACATCAATATGAGGTTGCTGGGGGTCATGGCCTGCAACCCAGGCATGTACCCTGACTGGGAATGGAACCTGCGACACTGGTTCGCAGCCCGCACTCAATCCACTGAGCTATGCCAGCCAGGGCTTGTGTTCAATTTTTTAATGATTGTAATCATGACTGCTTCATGACTTTTATACTTTGCTATTAAGATAATTCATATTTAGCCAAGATATTAAGGAATTTTGTTCTCATGGTGTTTGGTGGTTTGTTTCTGTGACTTGAAGCTAAAGAGATTTCTAGGAAAGCCAAATGCTTGGATGCTATTTTTATTTAGCTGGGAAAGGAATCTCTCCATTTTTTGGAAGTTCTTGGAATGGTGCTTTTTATTTTGGTAGTTGACCAGGTGAGAGTTTCATACTTCTGAATGAAGTTCAGTCAATTCCAGTGCTTAGCCCAGTATTTAATAAGCACCCAGGGAATATTCAAGGGCTCATATTTGCATAATATATCTGTGTTTCTGATTCATATATGCTGATAGAATACCTTTTAGTCCTTGTTGGATAAAAATTCTTATGTCATTGTTTCATCAGATCAGTTCTGTGCCTCAGTATCCATAAGTTTTTTATGGCTAAGTGCCTCCAACCTTTTTAATCTAGAGTAACCACTGCCTGCCCATCATATAAACTCTGAACTGTTTTTCAAAGGCACCCATGCATAGAGCAGACTGTGTTCCAATGTTCTACTCCCTATTTTCCACTTAATTGTCCTATCACAAACCTCAATCTTCAGAAAATTTTTTCCCAACAATTTGAACAGATTCTTGCTAACATACCTTCCTTCCCAGAACCATTTTTTAACACTGAGAGACAGTACATTATTGTCATTTTGCATTTCTTCAAAAGCAGACTCTGAGCATGGATTTAAGTGGATCTAGGATGATCTTAGAAACCCCAGTGAGAAAGTGGAACAGGAAAGAAAAGGCACACTAAAAGGTACATAGTCAAGCATATTAACACTGTGGGAAGCTGGAGTTCAATCCCTCTGAGGAACTCTGGGAAATGGTATAGAACACATGCTTCAGAGATACTGTGGTACCCCCGCCAAAAGGAGGGAGAAGGGTGGACTCAGTCCTTGATTCAAAGGTAAACCTAGGGACATTAATTACCAGCCATTCTGTAGGCTATTGAAAGGAAGGCCCAAGAAGTCACTGGATCAGAGCAACAAAGATAATATCAGATGGAATTCAGAGCATGTACTGATATGTTAAGGGCCAAAGGGATATGAGAAGAAAATGAAGTGCCTACCATTATCTTCTTTAAAACAATTCCCTTAGGCAATTTTAGAATGGCAGGATTATTAATTTTCCCAGGATCACTTTAACTGTAAAGTACAGACATGAGATTCCAACCAGGTCTTTCTGCCTGCAAATAATATGCAAAGAATATCACTTGCTACGTTTTGGCAGAGGATATCAGCACATTAAAAGTCTGTGGATGGTGAGATCATATGGTATTTGTCTTTCACCACCTGGCTTATTTCACTTAGCATAATGCTCTGCAGTTCCATACATGCTGTCACAAAGGGTAGGAGCTCTTTCTTTCTTTCTTTCTGTTGCATAGAATCCCATTGCATAAATGTACCATAGTTTTTGTATTCATTTATTTACTGATGGGCATTTAGGTTTCTTCTAGCACTTGGCTATTGTAATTGTGCTGCTATAAACATTGGGGTGCATAGGTTCTTTTGGATTGGTGTTTGAGGGTTCTTAGGATGTAGTCCTAGCAGTGGAATCAACAAAATGAAAAAGCAAGCAAAATATAACCAAAGACACTGAAATTGAGAACAGGCTGACAGTGACCAGAAGAGAGAGGGGAGGGAATTTCACGGGAAAAGGGTGAAGGGTTTGCAGGAATAATTATGAAGGACACATGGACAATAACAAGGGGTGGAAATGGGAGGGAGGTGGGGAGGGCTGGGGTAGTGGGGAGGGGTGGGAGGAAAAGACAGAAAACTGTTCTTGAACAACAATAAAAAATGTTAAAGAAAAATCTGTGGATGGCAATCAGAGTGATATCATCTACTTCACTATATGTGTGGAAGAAAAAAAGAAAGAGAGAAAGGGAGGGAGGGAGGGAGGGATGAAATAAGGTTATAATAGTAACCTAGTGGATTTCACTAAAATATATAACTTTAGGCTTGAGGTCATTTAGCCAAAAAATGTTTATAAATGTGGGAATTTTAGATCAGTCCTCAACTATGTTTCCTAAATAGGTTGTTGAGAACATTTGAGTAAGAAACTTCTTCATTGGGTGGAGCTGTGCATACACATGATCTGTCCATTTTGACCTGTCCATTTCCTGTCAGTCAGGCACCCAGGTGTTCTGACTGTACACATTACCACAGCACATTTTTAGTTACCTCCTGACAGTAGCATGACTGTTGGTTAAACATTTCTCTGAAATCCACAATTTTATAGGGGCAGGAATTCTATTTTGAAGAGGTGAAATGACTTTCTTAAGGCACTCAGCTACAGTAGTGCTCATCTCCTGAGTCCCCTGAAGTGAGGACAGAGATCCCCTCTTTGAGGATGACCTTGCCTTATTTACTGTGCTTGGACAGCAATAAATACTGGAATACTGGAGAGATTTAAGAATAAAATAAAACTTGAGTGAATAATATTAAATTATTATGTCGACCAAGTAGCCCTACAATTCTCTCACTGATTTTTTTCACCTCCCTTCTTAATTGTAAATAAATATGCACAATGGAGAGGAAGAGAAAAAAGAGTCTCCACTGAAAATTATTACAAGTTGCCAAAATACTTGCATATTTAAAAACATATATTTTGGTAAACTCCCTTGTTATTGTGACCACTGAAACTTATTTAATACCTGTTGTCATTTGAGGATGTCATTACAAATGAAATGATTACTCACCTGAGTAACTTCCTCTCTTTAGCCATACACTATCCCAGTGCTTAGTTTTGTCCAACTGAATAAGTGGATAATTTTTGTGTTTATGTATTGTTAAGGAGGATAATATATAGTCGGAAGAGAAAGTGAAATACTGAGAAGGAGGCCATTTTAAAAGAACACGTCCCTCCTCCTTGAGTGTAGATTATATTTCCCCATTCTGTGGCTTGTTGTTATTTCCTACCCATTCTATAGACAGAAGCTTAGATGAAGATCTTTTGGGTCTGTAAGATTTTTTTTAAATGGCTAAGAGCCATCAGAATAGAAAAATAACCCCCAAAATGGCTGCAGAAAATCAAGAATAAAGGAGGAATTGAAAACATTTTGGGATCAAAAAAGGAAAATCAAGTAACTTTGATGTTAAACAAATAAGAACAACGAGAATAAAAAATTAAATGTTTTTTTCTCTGTAAGAAGGAATAAATCAGATTGATTTTAGTAAGTACTGAAATTAACAAAAACGACCATGAAAGCAATACAAACTAAAAAAAAAAAAAACAAAACAGTTAATGGCAAGCTCATAGTTACTATAAGTAAAAAATCTAGTTATATTTTTATTTTATCTGAAAATTTGCTGGCCAAGTACTATAACATATAGTACTATATTGACTGTTAGTCAATTTTAAACATGTGCTCAAACATGCATACACACAAACATTTTTGGTCTTATTTTAGATGATTTTATCTTTAAAATAGAATCATATGTGTTTTATAAAGGACATTGTGTATCTCATTTGATTAACTGATTATAAATTCGAGAATTGTGTGGACTTATCAACTGCATCACCTGGGACTCCACAGACTAGGCAAATACAAATTCTATTTATAATATTTTATCATTACAAAATAAACATATTCTCAAGTTGTTGAAATCGTCTATGAATGTAAACTCTAGAAGAATAATTGCCAAAGAAAATGATAGAGTGACTTATTTAAAAATATAATTAATTCCTGCTTAAAATTAGGAAGTTGTATCTGTTTAAGACCTTTGCATTTGTTTATGGGATTAAGAACATGAGTGCCAAAAGTAATATTTTGTAACAATAGCTGAATTAATTATTTACACAAAGTTAAACATTTTATCTTGAATTCCTTTTCATTTTTCTTTCCAAAAGGAATTGAAATGGAGATTATATTAGAGAATTGAGTTTGATAGTACATTTAGAAAAATGTAATATCATGAGTATATCAGTTAAAGAGATGTGAAAAATACCTGGATATAGCCTGAGTTGTTAAGCTGACCATTTCAAAAATTAGAAATCTTTTCTTTCTAATATAAGAGTTGTAAAACTTTTTAAAATTCTAAAAATTTCTAAAAATTCAAACCTGCTTAAATTCAATAAATTCTTATTTAGATGAAATAGAAAAGTAACTTTGTTAAAACTGTGTAAATTACCTTAGGGATTCTAACCCAGGGCTTCCATCTTTGTATATCTTATCTATGCAAGACAAGATAGCTTTGAAGCTCATATTCAGTGCAACAGGGTATATTATGCTATGGAATGGGATTAGACAATTATAATAATGAAAATATCACTCTCTATATAAGGCAAAGATATATTTGTGATAATTGTTTGATAAGTACTTTGTACATTATGTCATTTAATTCTCATAAAATATATGTGATAGACACTGTTATATTTTTCCATTTTCTAAATATGATAAGTGAATCAGAGAAGATTAAGAATCATGGCCATGACTATTTAGCTGATATGTAGAAAAGCTGCTTTTTAGCCCTCCAGAGTCCCTTCCCTAACCTGTCAGAATATATACTATATTCTGTTCAGCACAAATGTATTTCTACCTCAAAATTGTTTTTGAAGCAGATTCCTAACCTTCAATCAGCAGTTATTTATCTATAAAAATATGTCACAATTTCCACTACTAGTGAAAAATATTTTTCATATTTTTTATTGACCCTTTTGATAAAGGTGGCCACCACCTTTGTCTGGACCCTATTATGCTCCTGTTTTCCCAGACACCTGCACTCTTCTGGTTGACCTCTTATACTTCTAATGGTTACTTCTCTGTCTCTTTTACAGACTTCTCTTCTGCCTTTCTGTAAACGGTTGGTGTTGTATAGTGTCTCATATTTATGATATACACTCTTCTTGGGACATTACACATGTTCAAACACCATCTCATGCTATTAACTTCAGTCCAGACTGCTCCAGAATTTTAGCTCATACATTCAACTGGACACCACCATTAAAAGCTTGATGTACATAAACTTGATCCAAGAAATTTATGTACAATAGTAAATTATTTTCCTTTGAAACTTTTCTTATACCGAATCCACCATACTAGAACCCAGAAAGTCCTATGTGACTCCCCCAATATTAAATATTATTATATAATCTTAATGCATGTATTAATTCTTTTTGTAAATATCTCATATTTATTTACATATGAAATATATTTAATACAGTTATGATTAATGTAGTACATGACAATGACAAAAGCAAGACCTTTTGAGAAACTAAGATTGAGTATACTATATCACACAAGTATCCACATAAACACAAAATAATTATTTTAAAATATTTTGAAAATATTTTTATATTAATTATTTTTCATTTGATGGGGCTATAAATTTTGGATATGATAAAGTACTGCCTTCATGAGGCTTATATGTCCTTGTTAAGAGGTTGGCATTGATAAAACAATAAATCTGAAGAACAGATAAATAATATGCTTTCTACTAGGGATGAGTGTTTCAAAAAGCCATTAAACAGATAAATGGTTAAAGAATGAAGGGAGGTAATGCTTTATCTAAAATATACATTGAATGAAATGTGGCAGTTAAGGAAATTATCTTTGTTGTGCGCTGCCATTGAGGTTGTCAGGAGTAAAGAAAGTCTTTTCTGAGAAGGTGATATTTGGTCAGACTTATGAATGATGAAATGGTGGAATTTATGAAGAGTTAGAGAAAGAGTATATAATAGGCCACAGCGGGAAGAACAAGCTCATAGAATCTGACTTATCTGAAGAGCAAGTTCAAAGGTCCTAGTTGCCACCTGTCATTGTTCTGCATCTCTTGGTTTCACTTATTGTAAGATTTAATGTATGAAATAGTTTTCTCTCCACTATTGCTGGTCTCTCCTGGAGACCAGCAACTCGAGGCTCTGATCTTTCTTCCTGGCAATCTTCTATTCACTGTGCAGCCAAAGTTACTTATTTCTCTAACATCCAAATTAATTATATGAATTTAGTTTTTAAAACTTTTGAAGATTTCTGTGTACAGCTGTGTACCTCAAAACAGGAAAGGCTATCATTCACTGAGACTGTGATTTGAACAGTACTCCCTAGAGGGGTATGACCTGGTGGCCCTGAGTTTTGTGCCGTCAGTAGTAAAAGGGAGGTAGAAGTCCTGTATGACAATCTATTTTCTTCTTGATCTAGTTGTATCAATTCTTGTAGTCCTATTTCTCACAATTTTCTATCTACAATTTCCTTCTTTGTCTCAGTACCTTCTGTTCATTCTTTGAACTTTATGTCAGATATCACCTACATAGAATAGCCTTCCTAAGTCTAGATTAAATATGTATTGCAATCCTCCTTATTTGTTTTTTGAATTTTTTATCTTAATTATAGTTCTTAAATTCATGTCTGCACATATTAACTCCTTGCTTAACATATTTGTATGTCTTTATTACCTATAATAATAAGTCTAATATCTTTGGCATGGCTATTTACTTAAAGTGCTCTCACCTTTTTCATAAAAGATCAATACTCAGCTTAGACTCACAGTTTTCTGAATAGGCTCAGCTATATCTAACACTTCTGCTATTCCCCCATGCTGATTCCTTTGTATAATGCTTTGCTATTCTAGTCACCCACCCTTTTCTCAAGGCTCGGTCAAATGCCACACTGTGAGCCTTTTTCTGAACTAGGCATATAACTTTCTCAATGTCCCTGCTTTACTCTGTGTTAAACATTGATCACAACACCTGCTTATCATTTATTGAGTTCAGTCATTTACTATTTTATTTCCTTTAAGAAACTCAGTGAGTATGGTACTTTTTCTAACTGTGTCTTCCAAAAATGAATAGTGTCGACACCTGAGAATTGATTACTATATGAGTAGATGAAAGAATAATTTAAAAAATTTGGAAAGGATATTGAAATGGGCTCCACTGAAACCATATTTTAATAAACATAAAGTATGAAAGAAGATTTATTTCATGAGTTCAATTTTACCCTCAAATTCAAATATCTCCATATCTCCTATGTAACATATTGGAACATTCTGATTTACAAATGGGCATTCCATCTCCTGAATCTTTCCTCACTACTATTAATATATATCAGCTATCCTTCAGGAAAGAGGATATAAGTTCACCTGAAAACCAAGCCTTGCTTCCCAAACAGAGTACTGGTCCAGGTTCAAACTTGTAATCTAGACTCCATTGTGTGCTGAACTACCCTGCCTTTCCCTGTATCTCTTTTTATTTTCTCCACAAACACCCACATATTATTTATGTTCAAATGAATGATGGTAAATCCTAGCACACATAGTGATGTTTTAGTTTAAAGAGATCAGACTGCCCTTTTTCAGAAGCTGTAGCTACCAACTTTTATTTTCTCTACTGGAAGTATGGAGTGGGATTTATAGAACATATGTTTGTCACTCTTTTCAGATTAAAAAGTCTTATAAGGTCACCTAGAAAAGTAAAGCAAGACAAAGATAAAATGTTATGGTTAGAAATTAAGCCTGCAAAACTCTGTCAACTAGACAGAAACTTTGTCATATTTTATGGAGAAACTATCATTCTTGCCTGTCCATACTAACAATTCTGGCTGGTGATACTTTTGGATAGCTTAAAGAGTCATATTACTCTATCTAATTGCTAAATATATGCCTTTTTAAAATTTATATTTCTTAGCCCTGGCTGTCATAGCTCAGTGGATGGAGCGCAGGCTGGGAACCAAAGTGTCCCAGGTTCGATTCCCAGCCAGGGTACGTTTCTGGGTTGCAGGCCATAACCCCCAGCAACCACACATTGATGTTTCTCTCTATCTCTATCTCTATCTCCCTCCCTTCCCTCCCTAAAAATAAATAAATAAAATCGAAAAAAAAAATTATATTTCTTAATATGTGATAAAGATCGGTAATGTCTTATTTCCATAAATTTCAACTCAAATAAGATCTTTGCTATTATTTAGGTAATTCCATGATAAATATGGTACTAGTGTAGAATGATCATATAATTTATTGTTTAAGTCAGGCCATTCTCTGATAATAAAGAAAGCTCCATTTGTAATTACACCAGTATGGTAGGCATAAATTTGAATGTGTGGTCAACCTAGATCATTTTTAATAAGAGGAGATATTTTCCAATAACACAAATCTTAAACCAGAGACTTTAAGCTCATTCTCAAAACACAATTTGCCCTTTATATTTTGAAATGATATGATTATCATCCATGTGTAGAGAGATGGTGACAATAGTAATGTATTACACTAAATCCCTTCTGTACTTATATCTGATTGTTGGAATCAAATATCAAAAGAAGAAAGCACGATGCCAAGAACTATGGTGCTTGAGCATGTCTTTTTGAATTATAGAGTAATGTTAAACCTTGAACAATTTTAGACACTACTTCCAATACATTTTTTTTTTTTATTTTGGGCATCTTTTTAATTTAAATATCAGTGTTCAAAAAAGTAGAAATAAGCATAAATACTTTATTTACAACTAACCTTCTATTAGAAAATGTTAAACTTATGATAATTATTTCTAGCTATATATATTTTAATGCACAATGTTTTACTTGTCTTCGAAAATAAATAGGCAAGGCTGTATGATACATAGTTAATGCAAAGCATTTATAAATTGGAAAAAAAAGAAAGATGAGCCCATTAATTTTGGAGGTAGATTGTTTTTTCATTGACTTTACTTTCTATTCCTATAGATTATAAGCTTCACGGATAGTAAAAAGAGGGTTTTAAACACATAAGGGATATTTCTATACTAGAATTCCACAATGTAAAATCTGTAATGCAAATGTTATAATGGAAAATTTAATTCTTGGGTTATATTCTCAATCTCAACATAGCTTCTTAAGTAGGCTGGTACCATATGGAGGGCCATCTATAGTAGTCACTTGGGAAATACTGGAGATCAGTGGGTTCCTATTTTTTTCTTCCAGAATTGGCTCTTGAGCAGGAATGAGTATTTTCCTTATATTTCTTTATACTTCTATCATGCATGGCACTGACACTCTTTGGAGACAAGATCATGTATTCTATTTGTTAGGGTATATTTTTCTTTTTATTCTGTAAACTTTAGTCTAGAGGAAAATTATTATAGATGAAGATAGTGAATACCTTTAAAAATGAGTGGATTTTTTAAATGTTGAAGATTTTTGTTGTCATTTTTCTTTTTTCATTCAGGTGATTTTTATTACATTACTTTATCTCTATTAAGGACAAAATAATTTTAACTTTCTTAGTTGATCTGTGAATAAATGTGCATTCTTCATCTTTGAGATAAAGCTGTGCTTTTCAAAGTGTAATGGAAAATAACTGTCTCTCAAGGTCAATCACACTTAGAAAATGTTAAATGTGTTTTTTTCATAATACCTATTAATGATGCTTGGAAGAGATATAAAACAGAAAACTTTTGCAAAAATACTGGGTTAAAGTGATTGGGAACATTATCAAAAATATCTCATAAAGGAAACACCAACAAACCATGAATTTAATACTATTGTTAAATTAGTACATAGAGCTTTATAAAGACTTGTTATGGCCAAATGTCATTAAGTTTGGGAGTAATGGATCCAGTTCTCACTTGAATCCTTCACTTAAGTCATTCTAGAATAACTTACTGGCATATATTTCCCATTGATCATCAAGTCAACTAAAAGAAAATCCATTTTTACTACAGGAAAAGAAAATGTCCAGTGGCTATTGGGTATAAGAGCATACTCTCTATATGTTCATATAACATGATCTATTATCATCCAGTTGGTGTGTAATGATTACTTTCTTCAGTTAAGTCTCTGTCTTGTAATTGGTATCAGAAAAGAATGAGTCCCTTTTTTCTTCATGTTGATGAGGTTATATAGGCTTGGTAAAATGATTCTCAACATTGTGGACTACTTTGCAAATCTGATCAAACCATGGACCCAGAAAAATGTGAAGAGGCACTTGAACAAGCATATTTGCAAAAGATTTCAGGGCTAACAACACCTGTCTCTTATCTTTCAGCCCATAGTCTTCTGAGTAAGGCTGCTACTTAAGCCTTGAGGATTTTTTTCTTCAAGAATCCTTTCTATGATATGTCTATAAATCATTACATGAAATTAGAATTTCATAAAAATGATTTTCACTTATTTGATAGGATCTGATATTACCAAGTTTGCCATTTCTGATCAAACATGCCTTTATGAACCAGTGACATGTTCTAGTTTTTGATGTTTTAAAGTCACAATCTAAAGAGTTAATGTCATTTTTAAAAATGCATTTATTTTAATAATACAAGAGCACAAACTGTTCAAGAAATATTTATGGAGCATCACATATTCAAACATCATTCTAGCAATGTAGTTACAAAGATTACTGTGCTGGAACACCTGCCTTTAGTAAGTCACTATACATATATAATTTAAATATAACTGAATTTTTTCATATATTGGATTTCCACCCACATTCAGGTAGGTCTGTAAATTTCTCTTGAATGCATTTATTTTACTTACTTGTGTGAGTAATTATGCAGCTCATTCTTATGTTGCATAAAAAATACAATAAACTTAAAAGATCAAAGACGTATCTGCCTAAAGTAATCATGATAATCATCACTCTGGATATTTATATAGTACTCTTTAAAGGCTTACACATGTCTCACATGGAATTTGTGATTTGGGTAAGAGAATTTTTATTATTATATTCTGTTTTTTTCTGACTGAGGCTCAAATTGGATCAGCCGCATTCCAAAGGTCAGAATCCTAGACATTTTAAAGTTGGTCTTTCTAATTCTGAATTCTATGCACTTTTTATCTCCCTGGTTTCAAAATTAAGAGTGAAGTTTTTTAAGGTACCAGGTAAATTTCTGGAGACTGCATCAATGAACCAATGAGGCAGAATCCTTTGTGCTGAGAATCTAGAGGCCAATCCAGAAAATCTCCAGAAGGACACAAATACAAATACAAAATGGATATCAGAGGCCGTGGCTAATTCAGGCTAATGAAAATCACATCAATTTTTCCATTTTGAAGGGGCAGGGAGATGTGTTCATTTGCATCTAAATATTTTCCTGAATGCATGCCTATAATTCCTCTGAAATGGAGAACATCTACTTCTATGTCTATGCAGGTATACATTGTCATTCAATATATGGGTTCTGGAAGACTATGCATAACTCAGATTTTTAGATTTTTTTAGATTTTATTTATTTATTTTTAGAGAGAGGGGAAGGGAGGTACAATTTTTATTATTACATTCTGTTTTTTTCTGACTGAGGCTCAAATGGAATCAGCTACATGCCAAAGGTCAGGATCTTAGAGGGAGAGAAACATCAATGGGTGGGAGATGAATTGATCAGTTGCCTCTAGCACACCCCACTAGTGATGTGGCCCACAACCCAGGCACATGCTCTGACTGGGAACCAAACTGGCAACCTTTCAGTTTGGAAGCTGACACTCAAACCATTGAACCACACCAGCCAGGGCCATAACTCAGATTTTGACAAACTGAATTATTTCTTTAGTAAAAGTAAGCCTTGTGAATCAGTTAGATTGGAAACTCTTTGACACATAAAAAAATCTGTGTTTTTTAACAGCTTCATGTAAATATAATTCACATGCCAAAAAGCTCATTTATTTAAAATATACAATTCAATAATTTCTAGCCTATTTATAGACTTGCACATCCATCATCATCATCTAATTATAGAACATTTTTATCATCCCCCACAAAAGAAACCTTCAATACCTTAGCAATCATTCCTCATTCCTTTACTACCTCTAACCAAAACCGCCAACCCTGCCATAGACAACACTCATCTACTTTATGTCTCTGTATATTTGTTTACTCTGTATAGTTCATATAAATAGCATAAGTACAATATGTGGTGTTTTGTGTTTCCTCCTTTCACTTAGTGCAATTATTTTAAGTTCATGTATGTTGCATTGTGTATTGATACCTCATTCCTTTTTACTGTCTAATAATATTCCATTACATAGGTGATACCACATTTTATCAGTTCATGGAAATTTGGGTTGTTTTTGCTTTTGACATTTAAGCTGCTATTCATACCAATATTTTCTGTTTGTTGGAAAGTGTTTTCATTTCTCTATTTTAGAATTATATCTAAAAGTCCAGAGCCTAAAATATGTACTGTCTATCCCCTTACAGAAGAAGTTTTCCAGTCCTTCTTTCACAAATAAAAAATTCACATCCTCAAATATGTTTTATTTACATGTGAATTTTCATACAACAGGGTGCTTAAAAAGAGCTACAAGTGTATGTAATTATATAAGGAGAGAATGGCTGAAATGACTTTGGATACACTATGAACTTGTAGTTGGTGTTTTTCTATTTGTTCACTCACTGACATTCATCCAACATGTTTATCAAATAGTCATTGATTCCATATACTTATTAAAGTCTTACTATGTGCCTATAGATATGTTAGACCCTGAGGATATTGCAGTGAGAATGGGCAAGACCTTTGCTGTAACAAAGCTCATAATTTATGGAAAAACTGCCTCTTACTGAGTGGAAGTGATGAGGTTCAGGATGCACAGTGGAGTTGACAGCTGGAGGGAAGATGGGGAATAAGAGTTGATAAGGACTAGTCTGAGGAACTGTTAGAACAGTATTTCCCAAAGTGTGACAGTATTTCTCAGTGTTGTGAGTGAATGAGAGAGAAAACAATCTCTGGTACAATGACCTTCAGGCTTCGTGTCTAAGGAATAGATTTCCCTCTCTATGTCATGTTCCAGAGTCTTTAATACATGACATGTATATCAAAAATTTTTCATTGGATTCCCCAAAATTACTTATCACCATTTAGTTCTACAGAGAATTTTACAGGAGTAAGGTTTTATGAAACATTTTCTGGAAAAAAATTATTTAGATTTTTGCTACTCAAAAATTGAGTTAAAGATGGAAAAAATTGTAAAAGCTCCTGGAAGCAAAATGAGATAACATACTCAACACCTGTGATTTTCTAGTACAATGTGAACTTTCGGATCTTAAAACATTCCCTTGTGTAGATACTAAGCCTATCAATTAGTATGGTAATATCTCTTTCACAGGATCTTTAAAGTTAAGTTTTTCCTTTATTTAATACCTGTCTTTCATATGAATTGTTCTAAAGCACTTTAAGATCATGGAGGAGAGAGTTCAATGACTGTGGGAGTGAGGGGTTGAATGGGTGAAGGAGTGCAAAGGGGGAAAATTGGGACAATTGTAATACAATAACAATAAAAAATTATTTTAAAAAGAAAGATAATATAATACATTATTGTTCCTTGGGTTCTAACACTTTTAAAAGGATTACTTCATCTTACTTTTTTTTAATTGACTTGGAGACAAATTTTTCCAAGTAAAGTGTTTGGTTCTTAAAGACCAATACTATCTTTTCACACACCCCCTTCTTTTTTCTTTCTAATGCTTTTCTTCCTTTATGAATTAATGGTTGGACAATATTTTTAAAAGTGCTATCACAGTCCCCTTGCCATGTTTTTATTGAACCTCTCAGAAACAGCCCCTCAAAATCTAAAGCAAGCACTGCTAAGGAGGTTCAACTAGGTTAGAATTGAAACTAGAAAACAATCTAGGAGATCACCTAAAATGTTTGGCTCAGTCAATTACAGTTCTGAACTGTGTGAAACCCAAGGTCAATATTCCACAATTCCATTTAGTAGCTGTGCTTTTCATCAATAACTACCTTCCTGTGCTACTCACTTTCTTCACTTATGTAATCTAGGAAGTCGATGATACTTATCTCAGCTTGTTGTGAGATACATAATAGATAATTGTCATGCAGTAAATATAACTACTGATCCATAACATTGGTCTAACAAATGAGGAAGTTGTGTTAGAAAGACAAATTTTTTTGGTGAAAATACTAATAGTGTCCTGAAGCATGATTCAGTTGCCTTATTATGTAAGTTATCAGCTAGATAAATAAGAGAAATGCAAAGGAATTAATGAATGCAGATATCATGATATTGTTATGACTGAGAAGGAATGGTGGACTATAATCAGGTATCTCATTAATAACAAGGACAAACCCAAATATACTGTCTATATACTATCTTCAGTGGGCTAAAATAGCTTAAAATTATATGCTGAGTAATATATTTTTCATTAGCAAAGATGAAAAAAGAAATTTTCAAACACACAAGCTGAGATGAACCAAAAAAGTATCAATAAAAGTAAGGCTAAAGGTATAATTTAGGCAGAAGGAAATGCTACCTCAGAAGCAAGAATAAATTAGGAGGAATTATATCGGTAAATATGTGATTAAAGCTAGACAAATAACTATGAGATAATAATACTTTGAAATTTTATGAAAATGAGAAAAATATTTCTTGGAACTTGAAAAACAAAACAAAAACCTGATCACAAAATCAGCTGTAGGGAGGTGAGTAAGGTAGTAGTATACCATAGTTTTTGTATGGTTTGGAATTGGGTAACTTAATTATCTTTACATTTGTTAAATTAAACTAGAATAAGTATTAAAAAGGTAGACATAAGGCACAAATATAAAAAACTAGAGGAGAAAATACAAAATAATAAAATAAGAGGCAGAATATTGAGCCTTAAGAAATGTGAAAAATCCAATGCAAGTGATAGAGGAAGACTGGGCAATAATGGCAGGGTAACAAAGCAGAGTTTGGGAGAATCAATGCAGTATATTATTAGGAGAGGATTTCTAAGCCCCGAAGCATTTCATTTAGCAGCTCCAAATTATGAATACAGGTTATTTTGTGAGAACCAAGACTAACAATATCATTCAAATTACTAGTAAGTCCAGAATTAGGATGTGTTTTATAGGCACAAGGCTTTGATTAAATTTCCATTTTATCAGGTCGAGGCCTATAGTACTTACTAAGGCATGTCTGCACACAGCTTTCACCAGCTGGCATGAATGCTGATGATGCCAGTCAAACCAAATTTGTGTGAAGTCCCATTAGGCCTAAACGTTACAAGTCTGTGACTTGTATAATTCTTATGACTGCTGCATATATGACATTCACTTGGTATAATTCAAATGAAGGTTAAGAGTAAGAGCATTGAATTGTGTAAAATAAGAAGGTGACATGTAGCATAATAGCCCCAAATTTTGTTTCCATGTTAGGTTTAACTATAAGGAATAGAAGAGAAATCTGAGGATTAATAAAACCTTTAGAATGCAAAGCTCACTCTTCTTCAGAATAAGCTTTGTAAAAATCTCTGATATATACAGTTTCATATTCACCTGTGGTTCTGTCTAATTTCAATGCTTTGTGATTATTTGGAAAGAAAAGTATCATGAGTTTGAAGTCTATCAGTTGATTGCACATTTATTGTTCAGTCAAAACTTACTTAGAAGTCTCAGTGTACATTTACTAAGACTGTACTTAATGAGTTGGTAATGGGTGATTTAATTCTCTGATATTATATGTGATTGCAATCTAGAAGGACAAACTCATTTGGTGATGGTCAACCATGCAGGAAGTATGTTAACACAATTTGCAATGGTAATCGCTCCTTCATCAGTGCATATTTCAGTCAACCTTGGCATTTATCACTAAGACTAGATTCAAGTAGCTAAATCAGAGTCTTCAGGAGACAAAATTTGGCTTTTTCATTTCTTCATTCTTGGATTCTAAGTCAAAATGTCAGGTAAAAGTGCTGTGCCTAAAATACTAATACTGATCTCTAGAAATAGAATAGGAATGTGTGAAGAATTCTTCATGTTTCCCCATAGGTCACTTAAAATAATCTGGTATGCTTTAAAAAAGCCTAGGTTAGGTATCAGTTGTCCTACTGAATTTTCCTTTGATGTCCTCCACTGGACTAAAAAATATAAAGGGACTGAACTGAGAGTTGAGTTGGTTTAGTGAGTATATTTGATTTTTATCAACAAAATGGAATTACTTAAATCATTGTGGGCATAGGTATTTATTATAGGAATTAAGCCTGAAACAAATATGGGAGCAGCAGATTAACCAAAGGTCTTGAACTGGGAGTGGGGAGATTAGAAAAAGGATCACTAACAGGTTTGTCTGAAGCATCAATTCAGGTAGACATGTAAAAGCTTTCACAGAAATAAAAGAAAAATGTCACCAAAGTGGAACTCGCCAAGGGAACTTGAGGCAGTTTGTATAAGAAAATGTTGCCTTGAGGAGCTGCAACCACTGTAGGTTCACAGACACGTGATAGGTCTGGGGCCACCATTGGTTAGCAGAGCTGACAGATGGAAAGATGCACTGGATTCAAAGAAGAGAAGAATGAGAATAAACTGGGACATGCCATAAAACTGTGTCTGCCCATGGATGTGCTTTTTCTTTGATCACCTTTTGAAAGTAGTGGCTTCTGTTTCTCTGTCTTCCATACCTAACCAAACTTTCTCTTCTGGCCAACTCTAACTAGTACCCATAAAGAAAATGGTATTTGGGCAATGTAATACTCAGTACTAGCCTGGCACACAAACCAGATGTCACTTAGGACAATCAGGAGACTAAAGTAGATTGTAAACTAGGAATTGAGGCAACTAATAGGAAATAAGTCAGGTGCTGTATATAAAAAAATAAGGAAATAAGTCAGGTGCTGTATATAAAAAAATCACCCAGTTGAGGGCAGACAGAAAAGAAAAGAGTCCAGACAGATTGCTTCTGTCCTGGTGGTAAATGCTATGACAGCAGGTAGGAGGTCAAGGGTCAGAAGGTTTGCACCAGGATGCAGACTGAAGCAAGATGTACTTACCTCTGAAATGACTAGGGGGGCCATAGGTGAATGAAGCTCAAATTCATTGTGGATTTCTTTTTCTCCAAATAAAGCTATGAGAAAATGAATTATAGCAACTTTTGATATGCTTGTTATAAATGTAGATTCCTGGAACCTCCTTTCAGACTGTGAGTTTGGTCTGAAGAATCTGCATTTTTTAAAAGATTTTATTTATTTATTTTTAGATAGGGAAGGGAGGGAGATAGAGAGAAAGAGAGAAACATCAATGTGCGGTTGCTGGGGTTCATGGCCTGCAACCCAGGCATGTACCCTGACTGGGAATCGAACCTGCAACACTTTGGTTCGCAGCCCGCGCTCAATCCACTGAGCTACTCCAGCCAGGGTGGAATCTGCATTTTAATAAGATCCTCATGTTATTCTTCTGTGCAGTACAGTTTGGAGATTTAGAACTTGTACAGTGACTAATTCATGACAAGTGCAGGTCAGGTCCTTGAGGCACTACTGTATTTCAGCACTGAGCACAGGACTGAATTAGAGGAACAGAGGAATAAATGAAAATTTAAAACACAAAACAAAACTAACTAGTAGAATACATGTTGCTATTTTTTATTAAATTTACTGGGGTGAAACCTATAAGGTGATATTTTTTGGGAAGATAAAACTAAAGCTAGAAATGACAAATATTCATGTCATATCTAGTAAGGCACTGGTTGGGTTTCTGTTCTAATTCATGTTTGTTTGGCTCCAAAGGGTATCCTAAGGCTATTAAATGTGGTAAAATGGCCAGGCTTGCTGAATCACTCACCTATTTGTTTAATAAATATCAGTGAGAGCCCTCAGGGAAGTAAAAGTAGTACCTATGGCCCATTAAACTGTGTGTGTGGATTTCTAAGAAAACTCCTAGAGGCTGAGGTCCCCACCAACCCCCCAGAAAACAAAACAAAACAAAACAAAACAAAACTACCAAACAAGTGATGGACAATGTGAAGGGCTGAGAAAATCCCTCCCAAGAAAATGAGAACTTCACACTTGTCCTGTTTTCTGATGTACCTCCTCCTCTGTCTCTGTGGAAGCACCTCATCGTGGTGTATCCTTCGAATACTGAATGTTCCTACTTATTCTCAGAAAAGAGTCTCTGGCTTTTATATGTGATGTTAGTTTTGTAGATAATAAACAAAATCTGACTTTCTTTGTGTATCTTTTTAAGAGCAATGCTATTGACTCACATTAGTCAAGTTTATTTAACCATGTTTTGAAGAAACATGAAGTATAAGAATGCCGTGAACTCAGGTATCACCTGTAAAGGTACGCCTAGCTCTGGCAGTTGGGCTCTGACCCAGACTCATTGCCTTCAAACTTCAACATTACTGCAAGAGTTCCAAGGACAACTAGATTGCTGGGTTCCTTTATGACAATCAGACCTGGCCCTGCTGGTTAGAGTTGCCTTGAGAATTAGATATTTTTTCTACATTAAAGTCATTGTTAAGGGCCTGGTCTTTATACAGGGTTATTATGAACCATTAATTTATAAAACATGAAGTTTCAGTCCCTCAACATTAATTCTTTTAGCTATTTATCACCAAATGAGAGTAAAGCTATACTTCTTCCTACATTTTGATGAACTCTTAAAACTAACAAGATAAAAATTGTAAAATAGCTTGGAAAATATGTAAAGCAATATGTATTATATGATGTACATACAGCATAGAGAAAAATAATCCTGAATCAGCAACAAATCTGTTCGTTCCAACATTCCCAATCTGATGCTTTCTACTATCTCGACTAGCCTAAACCATCATCTTTCTCTGGCCACAAGTTTCCTAAATTATCTCCCCTGTGCCTATCTGCTTCCTCAAGTTGTTTTGATCTTGTTATTCCTTTGCAATAAGTGTAAACTTTGTGATAGCTTTGATAGCTTCAAAGCCCCATGTAATTTGTCCTCACCTGGTTTTCCAGGCCACAAATGCTATGTGTTCCTTTAGTTTTCTATATTCCAGCATCACAGGCTTGCTTTGTAATCATCAAACATGCTTATCTCCATCTTTATTTTTGTTTTTCAAATTTTCCTCAAATACAGGGTGGGGCAAAAGTAGGTTTACAGTTGTTCATGTGGAAAATAATACAATAATTAATAAATAATACAAGAAAAACTGTGTTTTGCATACTCACAACTGTAAATCTGAAACAGAACTACTCTGAGTTATTTTCTTCTGGGTTCTACTGCCTTCTATCAAAACACCATGATTCCCAATGCCAGAGTCTTATGAATAGAAAAGGAACTATTTATTCAACAGTTATACAGATTAAGAATAGTGGTGGAATTGTGCTGTTAAATCCCACTCTCTTTAGAAACAAAAAACACCCATAAACACACACAGTCCTGCCTCCCCTTACCAAAACAGGCCAATGAGAGGTATGGTCTCTCAGGCAAAGAAACAGACGTCTGCAGCTGAGCATTGCCCTGGTCCCAGTTCAGCATTCCTGGCTTCTCCCAGTAATCCTTGCTCGGCTAGGCTCCTCCTCTTAATCCAAAACCGCAGGCCCCTCCTAATGGTGATGGTGGGGGTCCTTCTGCATCCTTTCATACTGCATCGCCAAGACTGCTTCCAAGCCACATGGTCAAGAGATGCTTCGCCTTCACAAGCCACATAGTGAAGCCCTAGGGTGGCTGCCAAGCTTGACTTTAAATTTTGGGGCAGATCTTCCTCTGTAACCCCATTTCCAACTCCTGCCACAAAGGATTACTGCTGTCAGTACTCTGGTCTCTTCTGCCTGCCATTCTTAGTCCAGGCAAATTTGATCCCATGATGTAGGAACCACATCCAAGCCTCTTGTGAAAGCTCTGTAGCTGGGGGGCTGCCTCCCAGCTACATCAAGGGTTAGATTTTGGTCCATCTCTTTACCTCCCTCAGGCACAGCTATTAACATTACTAAAATACTGGCCAAGTTCCTTAGATATGCTAAGTAACTCTCAATGGCCCTGCTCAGCTTCCCCTTCTCCCAGCCATGTTAGTGAGGGTTTTCCCATTTGGGGGGACCTCTAGCTGTAAACCCCATTACAAATATACTTTTGCCCCACCCTATATTACTTCTTCAGAGAAACCTTTTAAAATCAGCCTATCTCAGGGATGTCAAACTCATTTTCACTGGCAGCCACATTGACCTCATAGGTGCCTTCAAAGGGCCAAAAGTAATTTCAACTCCTTAACTGTTAAGGAGTAGTTACATTTATACAGTCCTAAAATTACATTCAGCCCTTTGAAGGAAATGTTGCCCCTCTTGGAAATGAGTTTGACACCCTGGCCTAAATTGAATATCCTAAATTTTCTCCCTCTACCATTATCCATTGTATTTTTTCCATAGCACTCACTATCTAAATTTATTTATTTACTGGATTATATGTGTATTATTAGTTTTCTGGTGCTAAAGTGCTTGCTTAATAATGGTAATATCTTTGTCATGTATTTGTAATTCCTTGAAGTGTATCTGTCACATACTGGGTTCACTGCACATGCTAAATACATGAATGAATGAATGAATGAAAGGCATTCTCTTATATGTGATAGCTCAGCAAGTGGCCAGATTCAGACAAATTATGGGATACAGATGGCTCCAAAGGAAATCTTTTTTATGTTATTCTATATATCATGGATTTAAAGCATATTATGCATTTCAGCCACAGTTTCTGAAATAATGAAACAGGGCATACTACTTAGGCTTGGAACAAACTTCTTCCTAAGGCAGATGGAGCAATGAGAAGAAAGCTCATGTAGAATTTAAGTTGATCACTTCAAAAGAAAAAAAAAAAACAACACACAGACAGGGTGAGTAAGGCACTAGATTTCAAGTCATGGGATTTAGAATGGTTAAATAAAAAAATTATAAATGTTATTTTCATGTTATATGTTGCTGTAACTTGTCAAAATACAGTTTATGTTTTCACAATGGATACATATTTAAATGGAAATGAGGTAATGCCCAGATATTTGGTTAAACGTCTTTCTGGATATTTCTATGAAGGTATTTTGTTTTGGTTTTGGTTTGTTTTTTAAATGAGATTAATATTTAAATGAGTGAACTTTGAAAAAGCAGATTACCCTTCGTAATATGGGTGGGCCTCATCCAATCAGTTGAAAATCTTAATAGAACAAAGATTGACCTCCCCTGAGCAGGAAAGAATTCTGCCATCAGACTGTCTTTGGACTAAAACTGCATCTCTTCCCTAAGTCCACAGAATGCTGGCCTTTTTTGTCAAATTTTGGACTTTCTAAGCCTCCACAGAACCATAACCTAAAAATCTACTAATGAGAAAAATGTATATAATATATCTAAATATTTATTTGGTTATTTATTTATTTATATATTCAGTATCAAATATATTGGCCTACCTCTCAATTCTGAAAGTGTATATGTAGATTACTATTAATGATCAAAAGATGATAAGTAATGCCTATGAAGTATGAAGTCATTTCAATTATTTGACATACATTAAGAAAGACAGATGAAGGAATAAACAACTTAGTTTATTTCCTCTGGTTTAACAATGAAATTCAGTCTCGGATCTATCAATAAAATTATCTGGAAAAAAAAGGTAGTTATAGCAAGTGTGATAGTATTACTATTCAAGAGAATTGCTGGCTTTAGTGGGTTAGTCTTTTTTTTTTTAATTTTTATTTTTATTGTTGTTCAAGTAGAGTTTTCTGCCTTTTACCCCCAACCCAGTCCACCCCTCAGGCCTTCCCACCTCCCTCCCATTTCCATTCCCCTTGTTATTCTCCATGTGTCTTTTATACTTGTTCCTGCAAATACTTCCCCTTTCCCCCTGAAGTTCCCTCCCCTCTCCCCTCTCCCCTCTGGTCACTGTCAGCCTGTTCTGTCTTTCAGTATCTTTGGTTATATTTTGCTTGTTTGTTTGTTTTGTTGGTTAGATTCCTGTTAAAGGTGAGATCATATGGTATTTGTCTTTCACTGCCTGGTTTATTTTGCTTAGCATAATGCTTTCGACTTCCATCCATACTGTTGCAAAGGATAGGAGCTCCTTCTTTCTGTCTGCTGCATAGAATTCCATTGGGTAAATATACCATAGTTTTTTGATCCATTCACTTACTGATGGGCACTTAGGTTGCTTCCAACACTTTGCTGTTGTAAATTGTGCTGCTCTGAACATCGGGGTGTATAGTTTCTTTTGGATTGGTGTTTCAGGGTTCTTAGGATGTAATCCTAGCAGGGGAATTGCTGGGTCAAAAGGCAGATCCATTTTTAGTTTTCTTAGAAAACTCTATACTGTTTTCCATAGTGGTTTTGCCAGTCTGCAATCCCACCAACAGTGAACTAGGGTTCCCTTTTCTCCACAAGCTCTCCAACACTTGTTGTTTGTTGCTTTGTTTATGATGGCTATTCTGATCAGTGTGAAGTGGTGTCTCATTGTGGTTTTAATTTGCATCTCTCTAATAGCTAGCAATACCGACCATCTTTTCATGTATCTCTGGATCCTCTGTATGTCCTTCTTGGAGAAGTGTCTGTTCAAGTCCTTTGCCCATTTTTTAATTGGGTTGCTTGTCATCTTAGAGTGGAGTCATGTGAGTTCTTTATATATTTTGGAGATTAAGCCCTTGTCTGATATATCATTGGCAAGTATGTTTTTCCATATGGTTGGCTCTCTTTTTGTTTTAATACTGTTTTCTTTAGCCATGCAGAAGCTTTTTGTTTTGATGAGATCCCATTTGTTTATTCTTTCCTTTATGTCCTTTGCTCTAGGGGACATATCAGTGAAAATATTGCCTATGTTCTCCTCTAGGACTTTAATGGTGCCCCAACTTATATTTAAATCTTTTATCCACCTTGAATTTACTTTTATGTATGGTGTAAGTTGGTGCTTGAGTTTCATTTTATTTTTCATGTAGTTGTTCAGCTAGTTGGTTAGTCTTATGTAACCTGTTAATACATGTACATGTTATCACTCTCATTCAAAGTAATGCTCAGCATAATTTTTTTAATTGCCCAAGACACTCCACTGTGAAATTGGCAAGTTTGACTGCATAGAGTTTAAAGAACCAAGTCATTGTATTTTATAATTAACATGATTGCTAATAACAGTAGTAGGATGTAAAATTGCAGAGAGACAGTAAAACCAAAGGCTCAAGAGATCTACCTATACAAATTATGAAATACATATTCTGCAAAAAAATTTAAAATGAACCCATGATACATTGGTTTGGTATAAAAGGTAAGATATCTAACTCAGAATATTTGATTAGATTAGGACGGTAGGAGCAAATAAAGTTGTATCAACAGAATTATTCATCAAAATTTTTTTCAGTTTCAAGAATTGCTTGTACTGTTAGCATACTTTGGCTTACAAATTACCTATATTCGGCATATTGTTAGAAAGTTGATGAGATAGTTTTGTCTGTGTGTGTGTGTGTGTGTGTGTGTGTGTTGTCCACAGGTTTTGCTTTTGTTAAGCCCTTGATTGAACAAATACTTATGAGTTCCTACTCTGTACCAGGTACTGGTGGACTTAGCCAGTTATTTTACATGTGCTTAGTGTTAGTTTGGGACATATTAAGTCATCTTATAAACACTATTTTAGACTATTTGGTTAAAAAATGTATTAAAAGTAGCCCTGGCTGGCGTAGCTCAGTGGATTGAGTGTGGGCTGCGAACCAAAGTGTCACAGGTTCTATTCTCAGTCAGGCCACATACCTGGGTTGCAGGCCACAGCCCCCAGCAACTGCACATTGATGTTTCTCTCTCTCTCTCTCTCTTTCTCCCTGCCTTCCCTCTCTAAAAATAAATAAATAAAATCTTTAAAAAATGTATTAAAAGTCTACTTAGATATGTATTAGTTCTTGTGCTCATTTTTAGGTTCTCCTGTCATTGTCATAACCATTGGTGTTCTCAACCCCTGACTGGCTGACCAGGCTCATTGAATTTGATTCTATGCAATCCGCTTAACATTTCTAAATCCAGATCCACTCTGTGGTTAACCACAATGTTAATTAGAAAAGCCTAACCATGTCTAACCCACAGAAAAGAAATATTTTTGTAGTGTAGTTATTTCTTGAATAGCAGTGTTTGTGTTTGGTAAAGTTTAGCATAACTTAATGCAGTTGGAGTAAATTATACCCACCAAAGATTTAATTTTTTATGTTGAAACATAAACATGTCAAACAATATAATTTTGTGCTATATTTCTTTACAATGGTGAGCAAGTCAGAGGATAATCTATCTAATAGCAAAGTCAGATATCAAAGGCATCAGATTCCAAAGGCAAATTACACAGTAACTTGCATTTTGGGCTTACAGCATTATCCCCCATTATTTTAAGTGTTCTTTCTGGTGATGCTATGAAAAGTATCCTGTAATGGAGTAAGACAGAAAGCCAAGATACAGGCTGTTTCAACTATAAGTGCCTTGAGAAATGATATCACCTTGAAGTCTTAATCTCTTTCATGATAGGCTGGCTCCAACCTTCACATGTATTTTGCTTTGTTGCATTGTATTTTAAAAAATTTATTATAGTTACTAATATTGAAAATAGCAAATTTAGACAAAAAAATAATCATTTGTAATCGTTTTGGGAAATTTGAATCTGGTGCACATTCTTGCATGACCATTATTAGCTGGAGCTGAAAAGTTTCCTCTCCTTTCAGGTAAGTAATACCCACGGCTTAACAATCTTCACCATCCACTTTCTTTTTACATCACCTCCATGGACTCCGTAATTATATGAGTTTGCCATCTCTTAAAACCCTTTCACCCCTATATAAATATTTGGGTTATGAATGGGAAATAATCTGCCTGAATTCACAGAAAATGAAACTTACCTGAGTCATCATGTTGTATGACTTTCTTCCTTATTACAAAAATCTTTATCACAAAAATTTTGTTAAAAACACATTTTCAAAACTATATTTTCACTCTTGATTGTTCTTGTCCTGCCCTTCTCCATTAGAGCAAAAGTCTAAAAGAATCCTGATTGTTTTTCTGTTTTCATTATGATTCATGAAGCATACATGATAAAGAAGTCTTAGCATCATATTAAAGGAAGACCTAATTTGAAATCAAGCTGGCATTGCAATAAAATGCTTTGCATCAGAAAAGTGTACATTACCTTTTTTGCTGGTCACAGCCTGAGCTATATGTACATAATCCAGATTTTTCTTAACATAATTTTGCAAGATTAACACATTTGCATGATGATTGACTTGATCTTGCCCAATCTAATGAGTGTTAAAAAAGCTTGTTCTGACTATAAATGTACATCTTAAAAAGAGAATAGATGATAATAGAAGCCTGAAATTTAAACTTGTATTTAAAAAAAATTAGCCCTGGCTGGCGTAGCTCAGTGGATTGAGCGCAGATTGTGAACCAAAGTGTCGCAGGTTCGATTCCCAGTCAGGGTATATGCCTGGGTTGCAGGCCACGACCCCCAGCAACCGCACATTGATGTTTCTCTCTCTCTCTTTCTCCTTCCCTTCCCTCTCTAAAAATAAATAAATAAAATCTTAAAAAAATCACCAAATCTATTTGAACACAAGGCAATTTGTGTTATGCTTAAATGTATTTGGCTTTCAGAGTTCTCCTATCTAATCACATTTGTGAATGCATAAAAAATAGCATAACTCTCCACAGCCTTTGTACTCCAAAAGGTTCTTTTGTTAATCGGCATTAACTATTTAGAATACTACCAGTTTTGTATGCTTTTTTTCCTTTGAGACAGACAACAATACATATAATAGAGGTACAATCTATTGGATTTTTATTTATGTATTTATGTCATTCCAATTTGATTGACTTCAATTGTTTTTATCACTGTATTTCTTTGTTTTCATTTTTGAAATCCTTTTATTATTTTTTAATTACAGTTGATGTAATTGATTTATTTTAATTTTTGGTATGCAAGTTGTCAAATAAACATTACTCATTTCATTGTTTTATTTATGATATAGTTCAGCTGAAATTATTTTATTGTGTGTGGATATGAATATGTATTTAGTGTTTTATAAACAAATAAACCTTATTATTTGCATGGTTATGTGTCTAATTGAAAAATAAAACCATTAAATTTCCAGCTGTCTTGCAAAAATGGTTGCCTATGTGTCATACTATTTTTCAATATTATATATTTGAACTCTATTGGGGATTTCTGGGAAAGTTTGGCCAACTCTTCATACCTTTCTTTCCTACATAAAATATTAAGGTGAAGCTGGAACAGCCATATTATGATCATGAGGCAGTAGTTATTGGGACAAAGGCACAATATAAGCTTCAGAGTCAGGAAAATTAGAAAAGCCTAAATATGTTAAGTCACTATGTTTGGCCTTTGTTAAAAGGACCAAATATAACCCTATATTTATATAAATAAATATATACAATATTATTAATACAATATATAATATTATTCTATTAATAGTTATAACTATTATTATAGTATAACTATTAATAGAATATAGAATATTGCGTTATAAATATATAATATAAATATATAGATATTTATATCCCCTGACAGCATGCACATGCACACACACTTTGCTCTTTTCCCTCTTCTTATTTATTTATTTATTTATGTATTTGTGTATTTTTATTTATTATTCAATAATGTTATTGAGTGCTTAATGCTCATTATAGTCAATCACTATAGTTGTTCTGCTTCTGTCTGGGAGTAATAGAGATTACTCTTGAGTCTAATATATTTATGAAGACCAAGAAAGAGAAAACCACCACACCCTACTTAGATCTTTAAGGATTATTTCAATGAAGTTATTAGAATTGTGAATGGAAACACAGCCTGCCTCCTGCTAAGAAAAAAAACTGAGGACTTAACATATGGGAGATTCTATAATCACATCAATAAAATTAAGAGATAACAAAATGAAAGTTTACAAACAAAAAATAAAATTGCTTCTCAGGAGGTCTGTGGTAATTCAATGAGTTCCATCTGCTCTATTATTTTTGCTGAAACACCAGTGTCCTATACACTGAATGTAAGATACAAGGTCATTCAGACAGTACGAGTGTGTTGTGTGTGTTTCTATGAGTATGTGTGTGTGTGTTTACTGTACATTTAAGTGTTTCTTTTACCTACCTTGGCTAATATGTAACATGATATTGTGTGAATGGCTACATCGACATCAGTTAAATATTCTTAAGTCTTCCAAATGAAACTTGTTTTCAAAATATTTCATTTTGACAAGTTAAAAAATTGTTGCCATACAAGTCTGAGAAAGTCAATATCCTTGAGTCTTAATTTCTTTCTTTCTAAATTGAAGAGGTTGAATTACATCATTATAAATTTTCTTTTTCTGCCATTATGTACGCACTCCTTGGTCCTGAACCAGTCTCAACAAATGAGAATGATTATTGTATATAAATTAATCAGACTTGGTAGGTCATGCATAAGAAGTAAGATATATTCATTTTACAGTAATCATAAAATTTATTCTCATGAAATCTAGAATTTATTCCTATATTTGCAATTTCTATGGGCTCCAGATGTGTGAACAGTAGGAAGAAATAAGGTAACACAGACATTTGAAGGTACATCAGACCTTTGCTTTTCTGGGTGAGGAGCAATTAGAGAGGAAGACTGTTTCACCAGTATAACCTATTTAATGAGTATCCTTGTAAGCACTCCTCACAGAAATGAATTCATTTCTAATGCTAGAACTTCAGGCTTACAAGTAGACAGTAAAACATGAAATAGCAACACAATTAGGAAGCTTTCTAAACCTCTCCAAGCAGCTGTATAATGATTATACTCCTTCATTAGTTCTTTCTACAGACAATGCTTTAGTGGCTAGTATTTGCCAGGCACTGTGATATGGACTCCAGATAACTATAGTCAAGTGCCACATAGCAGCATTTCAGTCAACCAGGGACTCCCTATGTGACAGTGGTCTCTTAACATTATAATGGAACCAAAAAAATTCCCATCACCTAGTGACACCATAGCCATCACCACATCATAGTGGAATACATTACTCACATGTTTTTGGTCACGCAGGTGTAGTCAAACCTATTACACTTCCAGTTGTATAAAAGTATAGCACATGCAACTATGTATAGTACATAATAATCGATAATGATAACAAGTGATTGTTATTAGTTTACATATTTATCATACTATACATTTTATTTTAGTGTTTGTTCTTCCTACTTATATCAGAAAAAGGTTGCTGTAAAACAGTATGTCATGTTATGCCAGCAATAGCCTCATATGTTTCCTATTTAACATGATTCTTGATTGCATCATTGTCTCTTGTGCTTGATTTACTCTCACATTGTTTTGTTCATCATGACCCCTAACTACAAAATTTACTGCTACCATTGCAAGTAAGAGGCCATGTCAAGTGATGGACATGGAAATAAAATTAAAAGTGATTAGATCTATGAAGTGGAAAATCAGTGAAGGTTATTCGTTGCCAATCAGGCATGTCTTATTCCACCATAGCTATGATCTTGAAAAACAAGAGCAAAGTGATGGAAGCAGTTAAAGGATCTGCTTCACTGAAGGCAGCAAAACTAATACAATTTTGAGACAGAAGGAAGCTTCTAATAACCTGGATTGAAGACCAACTACAGAACATATCTTTCTTAGCACCATGATGATTATGGCCAAAGCAAAAAAAGGTGGTTTATAATGTCGAAAGAAAAGGTTGGACCTCACTATGATGTTGAATTTGCTGCTCCCTCTGGGTGGCTTAAATTATTCAAGAATCATTAGTCATTATATAACATGAAAGTGAGTAATTAGTCTGCAAATGCTGATGTGAAGGCAGCTGAATAATTTTTGGAAATTCTAAATAAGCTAACTATAGAGAAAAATTACTTGCCAGAGCAAATATTCAGTATGGATTAAACCTCCTTATACTGGAAACAGATGCCTAAAAGGAGTTTCATCCATAAGGAAGCAAAGTCAATGCCAGGTTTCAAGGCATTTTAAGGATAAGACAAGACTTGTTTGGGGGCAAAATTGAAAACCTTTGTGATATGGCACAGTGAGAACCCCATGACCTTTAAGCATAATAATGACCATACACTGTCAATGTACTATTAGAGCAACAAAATGTCATGGATGACCCATGCTGTCTTCCAAGATACCCTCTTGAATTGCTATGGCAGCTAAATGGAGAAGTACTGTTTAAAGAATAACACACTTTTCATGATTTTGCTCATTGTTGATAATACTCTCAGAATTGTTCATTTTATTGGGGATTTTCATTCCAATAGCTGCTTTTAAAGCTTATTACCTGAGGAGAACCTTTGTGCTGGCTATTGATACAACTGAGGAAGACACTGATGCAATTATGGAAGGATTATGAAATCTATAACTGCATTAAGAATCTTAGTTGGGCCCCAGCTAGTGTGGCTCAGTGGATTGAGCGCCAGCCTGCAAACCAAATGGTCACCGATTCAATTCCCAGTGAGGGCACATGGCTGGGTTGCAGGCCAGGTCCTGGTAGGGGTTGTGTAAGAGGCAATCACACATTGATATTTCTCTCCCTCTCTTTCACCTTCCCCTCCCCTCTAAGTAAATAACTAATAAACAAATAAACAAACAAACAAAATCTTTTTTGAAAAGCTTAAAATGGGCTTTCTAAAAACAAAAGAATCTTAATAATCTTAGTTGGGCTTGGAGAGATGTCACCAAGGAGTGTATGAATGGCATCTGGAAGCATACACTCAAGAGGTTTGTCCATAACTTTGAAGGATTTACCAAACATGAGGAAGTCATAAAAATCAATCCTTGGTTGAGATGGCAAGCATCTTTAACCTACATGTGGACAAAGATGACACTGAGGAGCTCCCAGAGGTGGTTCCTGAGGAATTGACTAAAGAAGAGTTGTTGGAACTGGAATAGGAATGCATAGATGATAAAGATGCAAGAGAAAAGAAAACTGCAGAAGAAAATAAAGGAGAACCCCAAGAATATTTACAGTGAAAGGTTTAGCAGAATTTTTGCAGACCTCAACAAATTTCTTAAAATATTTGAAAATATGGACCTCAACACCAAAAGGTTTTAATTAATACAGAAGAATGTTTATGATACATTGTCTGCTTATAAGTAAATCAATGATGAAAAAAGAAAAAAAAACAAGCAAGCCACCATTAATATATTTCTGAAAAGAGTGACACCTCCACCAGACCTCAGGCAGGTCCTTCAGAAGGTATTCCAGAGGAAGGAATTGTTATGATAGGAGATGACAGTTCCATGCCTAATATACCTGAAGACCTTCCAGTGGAACAGGATGTTGAGGTGGAAGACAGTGATATTGATGATACTGACCCTGTGTAGGTATAAATGAATATGTTTGTGTCGTAGTTTTTAATAAAACATTTAACTTTTAAAATAATAATTTTAAATAATAAACTTATAGAAAAATGATATAAAGAATGAAAATATTTTTACAAAGCGCTGGCTGGCATAGCTCAGTGGATTGAGCGCGGGCTGCAAACCAAAATGTCGCAGGTTCGATTCCCAGCAAGGGTACATGCCTGGGTTGCAGGCCATAACCCCCAGCAACCGCGCATTGGTGTTTCTCTCTCTCTCTCTATCTCCCTCCCTTCCCTCTCTAAAAATAAATAAATAAATAAATAAAAATCTTAAAAAGAAGAAAATATTTTTACAGTTCTATAATGCTTTTGTGTTTTAAGCTGTGTTATAAAAGAGTTGAAAATTTTAAAAATGAAGTTTTTCATTAAATACTTTTGAATTTCATTGTTGTTCAAATACGGTTTTCTGCCTTTACTTCCACCCCTCCTCACCACTCCAAACATCCCCACCTCCCTCCCCTGTTTCCATCCCTTGTTTTTATCCACGTGTCCTTTATAGTTGTTTCTGTAAACCCTTGACCCTTTTGCCCCCATTATCCCCTCCTCTCTCCCCTCTGGTTAATGTCAGTTTGTTCTTAATTTCAATGTCTTCAGTTATATTTTTCTTGCTTGTTTGTTTTGTTAATTAGGCTCTAGTTAAAGGTGAGATCATATGGTATTTGTCTTCCACTGCCTGGCTTATTTTGTTAAGCATAATGTTCTCCAGTTCCACCCATGCTGCTGCAAAGGGTAGGAGCTCCTTCTTTTTTTCTGCTGCATAGTATTCCATTGTGTAAATGTACCATAATGTTTTGATCCACTCATTTACTAACAGGCACTTAGGTTGATTCCAGCACTTGTCAATTGTAAATTGTGCTGCTCTGAATGTTGGGGTGAGTAAGTTCTTTTGGATTGGTGTTTAAAAAATGAAAGGTTTATAAAGTAACAAAGTTACAGTAAGCTAAAGATAACTTACCATTGAAGAAGGAAATATTTTTTTTATAAATTTAGTGTAGCCCAAGTGCATAGCGTCTGTAGTATATAGTGGGCTATACATCTAGGTATGTATAGGTGTATTCTGCAATGCTGGCACACTGATAAAATCACCCAACAACACATTAGAATATATCTCTGTCATTAAGCAATCCATGATTGTATCATACAAAGCAATACATTTGCTGTACAGAGTAATAACTAAAATAAAATAGTATAAATGCTATGTTAGAAAGAATACATGATACACAATAAATTAGTAAACAAAAGACTGTGATAACTTGGATAAGGATGCAACCAAATAAACCCAGTGAAGGCTGTCTCATCACTTTTATTCTTAATAGGAAGGAAGAACTTATTTTATGCTGTTGCTTTGCCTGTGTGTCCAGAGGGATAAGTGACCTCCCTCTGCCAATTTAGTTTCCCGAGAGAGATAAAAGCAGTTGCTCACTTAAGGTACCATGAGAAGGATCCATTTGAGCTACAGGAATGGTGAGCCTTTATGATTTCTTTACTAAAAAATAATTTAAAGCAACTATATGAAGCCACTGATGTACTAATTTATATTAATTATACCGTATCAAAGATGATAATGACAACCTATAAAAGCCAAGGTAGAATGAAGTGAGAGTTTACAGAATAATGGAGTAGAGATTCCAACCCAGTTGGAAAGCAAAGCATTAATTAATATCATATGGGGGGTCCTCACCATTCATCTTTGTTTCCTTAGCACCTAGCAAAGGTAGAATGAGCCAAGATTTACAGATTAATGAAGTAGAGGCACCAGCTCAGTTGGAAAGCAAAGCAGTAATTGAAACCAGGTTATTGCTCATGTGAGTTCTGAGCAAGTCCATGTTGTTATGATTTCCCCCCTAAATATGTTTTTCTCTAGCACTGATGCCAACAAAATAGCAAAGCCTAGAGGTAATTCAGTGGCATGGGGAGAGAAATGAATAAACAAATAGTGTAACAGCAAGGTTGAGAGTATTAGTGATAGGAAATGATTCATCTTTCATTGGAGACATTAATCAATGCTTATAAATGACCCAAGTGCCAGATCAAATGTTCAATGTTAAGTGAGATGAGCTACCTTACTATTTCTGAGTTCATTAACAATGAAAGAGATTATCGTGGGTTTTGACAGGATTTAATGACAATCAACAAAGTGAGATGGGAGTTTATTAGGAAGAATAATATAAGATATTGTTAATATTAATTTCACAAAATACATTTTACAAACTAGAGATTAAATTTTGCTATATTCATATGTTTGTGTTTCAACCTTTATTAGTCCTTCAAGATATTTTTATAGGAACTTTTTTTTTCTTTTTGAGAAGCTATTGATTAATGTTATAATATTTCCATTCTTTCAAATTACCTTTTAAAATGAGATTAAGTTAATTGTATGATACTTAAAATTAACCTTCAGGCTTAATACTATTTTGCTTTCTGTGGTGAAAAAAAAAGAATCAAATTAAATTTTACATTTCCTAACCTTGTGAATTTCTTAAGTACTGTGTGCTGTGTTTTATGCTCTATGCTATTTAATTTGAGTGAAAATATATCCTATACTTTCAGAGTATATAATGCCTTAGTTTTCTATATTAATTCAAATAGTGAAAAAATAAATATATGTTCTTTCCTTCTCCTACATCTTTTCATATATTTGGCTTCTAATCAGCCATGAGATTTTTTTTTCACCTTAAATTCCCACAAAGAAGGGTGGTTGCTATTAAAGTTATCTGGCAAATACCACATTTTCTCCAAAACAAAATATCTAAAACATATTTTTTTGTTTGCAAGGTCAAATGTGTCAACTCATTGATCCCTTGAATTTGTTGGCAGAAAACAGAAACAAAAACAGTGTGTGATATTTTTTCATGTGGCCAGTACTAATTTATGGGCACAAAGAATTCCTGTATTATAAAATAACACAATTTCCTCTGATGGCCTTACTTTAAGAATAGATCTTGAAACAACAAATCTTTTTTAAAAAAATTTTGTGGGGACTGAGTGTGGGAGTGGGGTGGGGAATGGGCAAAGAAGGGGAGAGCAACAGGGAAAAATGTGGGACAACTGTAATTGCACAGCAGTAAAAAAAATAAACAAAAAAACCCTTCATTATATTTGTATCCATTATCATTTAGTTCCCTTGTACCCAGCAATCACCACACTGTTATCCAAGTCCATGAGTCCATTTTCCCTTTTTGCTCAATCCCTCCGACCCGCACACCTCTCACTGCTAGCTGTCATCATGCTCTCCATGTATGCGTCTGTCCCCATTTTCCTTGTTAGTTCAGTTTGTTCATTAGATTCCATGCATGATTTAAATCATATAGTATTTTTCTCTCTCTGACTGCTTATTTCACTTAGCATAATGTTCTCCAGGTCCATCTGGTCTGGTGCAAAGGGTACATTTTTCTTCTTGTCCATGGCCAAGTAGCATTCCATTGTGTAAATGTCCCATATTTGTTTTATCCACTCATCTACTGATGGATATGGGCTGCTTCCATATCTTGGTGATTATAAAAAATGCTGCAATGAACAGAGAGGTGCTTATGGTCCTTTGAATTAATGTTTTGGGTTCCTTTGTATATATTTCCAGAAATAGGATTGCTGGGTCAAAAAGCAGATCCATTTTTAATTTTTTGATATAACTCCATACTGCTTTCCACACCAGCTGCACCAATCAGCATTCCCACCAACAGTGCAAAAAGGTTCCCCTTTCTTCACATGCTCACCAGCACTTGTTTGTTGATTCATTGATGATAGCCATTCTGACAGGTGTGACACTGTGGTTTTAATTTACATTTCTGTGATGATTAGTGATGTTGAGCCTCTTTTTGCATGTCTATTGGCCATCTGTATGTCCTCTTTGGAGAAGTGTCTTTTCAGGTCATTTGCCCATTTTTTAATTGGGTTGTTTGGTTTTTTGGTGTTGAGTTTTGTATGTTCTTTATAAATTTTGGACATTAACCCCTTATCAGATGTATCAACCAATATGTTCTCCCATTCTGTGGACTGTATTTTTATTTTGTTGATGATAGCCGTTGCTGTGCAGAACTTTTTAGTTTCATGTAGTCCCATTTGTTTATTTTTTTTTGTTTTGTCTTACTTCCCTTGCCTGGGGAGATATATCCAATAAAATACGGCCACTAGCAATGTGTGAGATTTTGCTGCCTGTGGTTTCTTCTACTATTTTTATGGTTTCAGGTCTAAATTTAAGTCTCTGATCCATTTTGAATTTATTCTTGTGTATAGTAGCCACAGCCAACAGACAAGAAGAAACAAAAAGCATCCAAATTGAAGAGGTAAAACTGTCATTATTTGCAGATAACATGATACTGCACATAGAGAACCCCAAAGGTTCAACCAAGGAATGACTATAACTGTTAAAGGAATTCAGCAAAGTATCAGGATACAAAATTAATATCCAGAAATAAATTGCATTTTACATTTCAAACTAACAGAAAGGGAAATTAAGAAAACAATCTCATTAACAATAACTGTAAGAAGAATGATATACCTAGGAATAAACCCAAGCAAGGATGTAAAAGAACTATACTTAGAAAATTTTAAGAAACTGAAGATAGAAATTGAAGAAGATACAAATAAGTGGAAGCACATACTTATTCATGGATAAGAAGAAATAACATCATTAAAATATCCATACTACTGAAAGCAATCTGTAGATTCAATGCAATTCTTATCAAGATTCCAACAATGTATTTCACAGAAGTAGAACAAGTATTTAAAAAATTAACGTGGAAGCAGAAAAGGTCCCACATAGCAATAGGGATCCTAAGAAAGAACAAAGTTGGGAGAATCATGCTACCTAATATCAAACTATATTATAAGGCCATAAAACATGGCCTGGCACAGCATGGCTATGGCATAAAACAGACACAAAAATCAATGTAACAGAATAGAGAGCACAGAAATAAACCCACAACTTAATTGTCAATTAATATTCAACAGGGGAAACAATTACATACAATGGGTTAAGGATATTTTACTCAATAAATGGTGTTGGGATAATGGGACAAACACATGCAGAAAAATGAAACTAGATCAACTTCTTATACCACACACAAGAATCAACAAATCTTAGACACACTGAATTTTAGGCACTGGAGTGTTTTATCAGCAGTAATTAGATACACAGATGTGCTTTTTATTCACTTCAGCTTGAATCCATGTGCTGCTGAGAGCTTTCCTATTTAATATGATCATTTCCGAGGCTATCTTAAAATTTTCAGTGGTAATTTTTTGACTTTACAGCTTTTATCTTTTTGCTTGTGAAAAATCTGTGTTAAGATAAAGATGTATATGGATAGACCTTGAGAATATCATGCTAAGCAAAGTAAATCAGAAAAAGTTAAGAATCATATGATTTCATTCATGTGGGTTATAAAACTAAAAGTAACAAAGAATATACAAGAATACACAAAAAAATAAAGAACACAAACTAGTAGACCTAGGCAACAGTATGTTGGTTACTGGAGGGAAGAGGGGTAAGAAGGGTAAAGGGGCCCAAATATATGGTGATGGATGGTGATATGACTTTGGGTGGTTGGCACACAATGCAATATACAGAACATGTATCATACAAATATACACTTTGATAACATTTAGTCTTACTAACAAATGTCAACCCAATAAATTTAATTAAAAAAGCCCTACAAGCACAGGAACAGTGGTAAGGGAATAAGGATAATTGTATTGTTACTTTTTAAAAATAAATGTAGTGTTAATTTATAAGCCTGATTATGACAATTTTAAGTCCATTCTGCATGGTTCTTCAAAAATTATTGTTCTGTCTCATATTGTGTTATATAACCCACCTTCTGAGAGAAAAATAGAATGTCTTTATATTGTTTGTAGAATTATTTTTTCTTAGAATTACACATTTTCAAGTAGTGGCCCTGTACCTGTCTCTCCTCCTTTAACTACCATCCTTCTCAGGTATTTCCTGCTCTAAAAATGCTGACATGGTGTCATGCTGACACACTCCTTACTCCCCTACATTTCCACGTTTTTGCCCCTGTAGAAAGAGAGAAAAACAAGTAGGAAAGAGAGAACTGCTACTTATTTTTCAAAGCTCACCTCAGGTGTCCCCACCTACTCAGGCTTTCTGAAACCTCTGGCAGATGGGCCTATTCTATCATACCTTGCACTCTGACACCACAGAGCAACTCATATGGTGTTAAAAAGTATTCTCTTGTGTTTTTTCCCCTCTCATAAAGATGATTCAAAACTTGAAGGAAGGGTCTGAGTTTGGTCTATCTCTATCTCCCTATCACCTAGTACTAAGTAAGGCTAATTTTTTTTCAGAGTATTGAATGGAAACTATACATTTTTATTTAAATAAAAGAACAAAACAAACAAGCTAACAAAAAAGAACTGATTCACCAAACATTATTTGTATAATAGAAATAGACATGTAAATTAGTCTTTCTAGTTGGTAAGTTGAAGGAAAATAACCCTAAAAATATAGGTAGGGTGTCACCATATAAAGAACATAACTGGGATCTGTGTCTTCTTCTGTTGTCTTATTTTCCTTCTCTACCCTTAATTATCTCCTAAAATGGTGCACCTAAGTAGAAAGTTAATTAATTTTATTAGGCAACTAGAGGGAGAAAACTAATTTTCATTTTCAAGTCATAGAATTAGAAGTAGAGGGAGGAACTGACTGATTATTAGCAGAACTGACTGACAGAATGGCTATCTTGGAAGCCAAAAAGATTCCTGTATATAACAAGACAAAAGATGAATATGACAAGAATAATTCATGGGATGTGCAATAATGTCAGTCAGACATATTTACTTGCTACCTCAACTTTGACCATACTGTGTAGCATTTGGAAGAAATGAGAAATGGTGCATTATTTTATCTGTATTCTTTAGCCTTTTGTTATACTGAAAATTTTACTGTGATAGGAATGAGCAGTCTCTATGGTTGGGTATCTTTTTTAAGTTTTACTAGTTTTCCATCTTTCTATCATCAAATAGTGGAATATTCAATTCTTTGATCTATCAGAGTCAAACTAAATTAAATTTTAGGGTTCTTCTAGCTATAAAAATTAGTGATCCTTTGTCAAACCTCTCAGAAGCACATCAAGTCACTGATATCTGTAGGATGTGAGAATACTCTAAGACTCAGACATATGTGAATTCAAATCTAGGCTTCCCCAAATTGACTTTGTGATGTTGGAAAAATTAGTTTTCTCAGCTGTAATATATAGGTGAAGTCTTGTAGTGATAAAATAATAAAAAAATAGGATTAATAGAGTACAGAGTAAATGCAGGATACCTCCAAGTTCTTTATAAAATTTAATGTATTTAATTATCCAAATAAATGTATTATTTCTGTATAACTAATGTACCTATTTTATAGATGAAGAAACTGAAAAAAATGAAGTTTTAAATTATTTGGTAAATAAAGTGTATAGATAGCATAAAACATTACATGTAGTAGGCATCCAGTAGCCGGAAGCAAATATTTCTCATTTCTATTACTCATATATTATTTATGTATTCATACATCTACATGGAAAGGAAGAGAGATATTCTTTATATTAAAAGCCACTCAATTATGAACACTGAGAAATCCAATGTCTGCAACCAGCAAACTGAAGTATGAGGAAAACCAACAGAGTAGTTTCAGTTTGAGTTCAAATGCTTGAGTACCGTGAGAGTCAAGAGTTTAAGTTCTAGTTGAAGCCTGAATCCAAAGCCAGGGGAAAACCAACATCCCACTTTGGGAATAGTCAGAAAGACATATCAGATTCTTTCTTATTCTGCCTTTTATTCTATTCATGTCTTCAGTGGATTGAATGTGGTCTATTCACATTGAGAAAGACAATCTAATTTACTCAGTCTGTTGCTTAAAATGTTCATCTCTTCCAGAAACACCATCACAAACAACCAAGAAAAATGTAACCAGATAACATTGACATAAAGAACAAACTGACAGTCACCAGAGAGGAGGGTAGAGAGGGATAATGGTGGAAAATAGGGGAAGGGCCATCAAGGAACATGTATAAAGAGCACAATGGACAAAGCCAAAAAGGGGTAGGATCAAGGGTAGGAGGCAGTGATGGGTGGGCTGGGGACCATGGTGGGGGGAAATGGAGACAACTGTACTTGAACAATAATAAAAATATAAAAAAGATGGAAACATTTGTATAGTTACTTAAAAATTAATATTCAAAATTAATATTATGATTATTTTTTGCAAGGGATATAGGAGTGGGAAAGCACCAATGAAGAGTGGAGTCTGGTCCATATTTCATACACAGTAAATGTTCATTTAATGAATAAATGACATCATCATTTAGTTAGAGGAAGATATGCCCAATTTAGAATGTTGTTACATGTAACTGAAAGGACTAAGTACTAAAAAAATGTCAAAAGGGAAGACAATATAGGAAAAGCAGATCAAGGGAATGATGATAAAGATGTATCTATTTATCTTAAGTATTTGAGGTATCTGCAACATAGGTATGGGCTTTAGGAATCAGAGAGTTGGACAAAAAAAGTATAATCTGTCCAATTCAAATTGGAAAAATATTTTAAAGTAGTAAAGTAATAAAAGAGTACACAGAACAGATACAAAACTATCCCCACTCTTGTACCCTATTTTAGTCCATTCTCATTAGTACCAGTAGTTTGCTTTTAAAACTATAAGTCTGTCCTCCCTGTGCTTAAAAGGTCTTTGGAAATTTTCAATATGTAAATGAAGTCCAAACTCCTTTGTATTCCATAGGTGCTCCTAACAATATGCCTTCATTTTTATTTCCAGCCCCATTCTATGCTGCTGATCACCCTAAATACACTAAATTTTATCCATAATTAACTTTATATATCTCTTCCCTAAATGACTTGATTTCCTTTTTTCCAACTCATAAACTCTATTCCTTGGCTTTTCAGTTTATTTTAATGTATTGAGGTGACATTGTTTAATAAGATATGTTTTAAATGTACAGTTTTGTAACACATGATCTGTGAATTGTGTTGTGTGCTCACCACCCAAAGTTTAGTCTCTGTTAGTCAACATATATTTGACTCATCTTACCTTCTTCAACATCCACCCATGCTTTTGCCCTCTGGTAACCACCTTATCATTGTTTGTGTCTGTAAGTTTTTGTTCCTTTGATTTGTTCACTTGTTCCTTTCTGTTTTAAATCCAATTTATATGGTTTGTGACCTTTTCCATCTGACTTATTTTGCTTAGGATGATGCTCTCGATTCCCATTCACATTGTTGCAAATGGCAGTACTTTATCCTTTCTTATGGCTGAATAACATTCCATCATTCATATATATATATATATATATATATATATACACACACACACACACACACACACATACACACATCTTTATACAATCATCCATCAGAGGACACAGGTTTTTTCTATGTCTTGGCTACTGTGAATGATGCTGTAATGATCCTAAAGGCACATATATCTGTAAGAAGAAGTGTTTTCAAATTTTGAGATTAGATACCCAGGATTGTTGAGTCATATGGTAGCTCTATTCTTAATTTTTTGCAGAACCTAAGTTTATGATGATAACATCAAGAATGGAAATATTAATATCACAGGAGAGAAGAGGAGAGTAGTGATGAACATAGCTCTCATTTTTTCTCTATTTTTATTGTTCACATTATTATAGATGTCCCCATATCTCTCCCCCATTTGCCTACCTGCACCCAACCCCCAACCCCCATTCCTTTTGGCCACCACCATATTGTTATCTTTGTCTATAGGGTATGCATGTATGTTCTTTGGCAAATCCCTTCACCTTCTTTCACCTAGTCCCCTTCTTCCTCCTCCACTCTGAAAACTGTCAGTCTATTCCATGTATCCATGCCCCTATTTCTATTTGGGTCATTTGCTTATTTTGTTCATTAAATTCCATATAGCAGTGAAATCATATGATATTTGCCCTTCTCTGACTGGGTCATTTCAAAACTCAGCATAATAATCTCCAGGTCCAACCATGCTGTCCCAAAAGGCAAGATTTCCTTCTTTTTTATGGCCACTTAGTATTCCACTGTGTAAATATACCACAGCTGTTTTATCCACTCATCTACTGATGGGCACTTGGGCTGTTACCAGATCTTGGCTATTGTAAATAAAGCTGCTATAAACATAGGGGTGCCTAAATTCTTTTGAATAGGTGTTTATGGAGTTTTAGGGTATGTTCCCAGAAGTGCAATGACTGTATCAAAAGGCAATTTCTTATTTAATTTTTTGAGGAAAATTCATACTGTTTTCCACAGTGGCTGTACCAGTCTGCATTTCCACCAAGAGTGCACTGGGGTTCCCTTTTCTCCACATCCTTACCAGCACTTGTTTGTTGATTTATTGATGGTTGCCACTCTGGTACCTGTGAGGTGATATCTCATTGAGGTTTCAGTTTGCATCTCTCTGATGTTTAGTGACATTGAGCAATTTTTTTCCATAGTCCATATGTATGACCTCTTTGGAGAAGTGTGTATTCAGGTCTTTTGCCCATTTTTTAAAATAATAATACCCATCTCTTTTAAGGATTTTATTTATTTATTTTTAGAGAGGGGAAGGGAGGGAGAGAGAGAAACATCAATGTGTGTTTGCCTCTCATGTGGCCCCCACTGGGGTCATGGCCTGCAACCCAGGCATGTGCCCTGACTGGAAATCAAACCTGCGATGCTTTGGTTTGCAGCCTGCGCTCAATTCACTGAGCTATGCCAGCCAGGGAGCCCATTTTCTTAATTGGATTGTTTGTTTTCCTGGTGTTGAGTTATATAAAAGTTCATTATGTATTTTGGAAATTAACTTCTTATCAGATGTATCATTGATGAATATATTCTTCCATGTGGTAGGCTCCTTTTTCATTTTGTTGATGGATTCTTTTGCTGTGCAGAGACTTTTGCTGTTCAATTTGTAGTCTCATTTGATTATTTTTTTGTTTGTTTTCCTTGCCCTAGTAGATATGTTTGCAAAAATATTGCTATGAGAGATGTCTGAGATTTTACTGCCTGTTTTCTTCTAGGATTTTTATAGTTTCATAACTTACATTTAAGTCTCTTTTATCCATTTTGAGTTTATTCTTGCATATGGTACAAGCTGATGGCCTACATTCATATTTTTCATGTACCTATCCATTTTTCTCAACACCATTTATTGAAGAGAGCATCTTTCTTGTATCTTCTTGCCTTCTTTGTCAAACACTAATGACCACTGAATACAGTGTTAGCTCTGGGTTTGTCACATATATGTGGCAACTATTATGTTGAGTTATGTTTCTTCTATTCTATGCTGAGAAGTTTTTCTCATAAGTGGTTTGTGGACTTTGTCAAAAATTTGTAATGCATTGATTGGTATAGTCATATAATTTTTACTGTTTGTTTTATTTATGTGTGTTTATTTGTGTATTTGTTAATTGATTTGTGAATATTTTAACAAATTTGCTTCCCAGTTATAAATTCCATTTGATCAGTGTTTGTGAATTTTTAATGTATTTCTGAATTGACTTTCTAATATTTTGTTGAGGATATTTGCATGTAGATTTATCAGGCATACCAGCCTATAATTTTCTTTTTTGTAGTGCCCTTATCTGTTTTTGATAATGCTAACCTCATAAAATGAGCTTGGGAGTCTTCCCTCCTCTTAAATTTTTTGGAATACTTCAAATGTTTGGTTAAATTTAGCTATGAAGCCTTCAGGTCCAGAACTTTACTTTGTTGGGAGTTTTTGACTCCTACTTCAATTCCATAAATTGTAAATCTGTTCATTCTTTCTCTTTATTTTTGATTTAATTTTGCATGTTTTAAAAATGTAACCATTTCTTCAAGATAATCCAATTTATTGGCACATACTTGTTCATAACATTTTCTTGTGGTTCTTTGGATTCTTTCAGTGTCAGTGTTCTTTTTATTTCACTTTTGATTTTGTTTATAGATCCTCTTTCTTTGTTGATAAATTTGGTTAAAGGATTATCAATCTTTATTTTTTCAAAGAATCAGATCTTGCTTTCATTGTTCTTCTTATGTTTGTTTTGACTCTATTTTGCTTATATCTGCTCTGATATTTATTTTTCTCTACTCACTTTGGGCTTTTTTGTTTTATTTTAGTTCTGTTATGTTTAAGTTTAGATTGTTTTTTTCAGATTTTTCTTATTTCTTGAGATAGGCTTGTAATGCTATGAAATTCCTTCTTATGACTACTTTTGCTTGTCCCATAGATTTTGGGTTGTTGTGTGCTCATTTTCATTTGTCTAGTTATCTTTCTATTTCTTCCTTGATGTGATTATTAACCCATTCATTGTCTAGTACCTTGTTATTGGGCCTCTATGTGTCTCTGTGATTTTCAGTTTTTTTTCTTGCGATTGATTCCCAGTTTCATATCACTATTATCAGAGATAATTTCAAACTTCTTCAATTTATTAAGACTTGTTTTGTTTCCTAACATGTTGTATATCCTAGATCATCTTTTATGTACACTCAAGAAGAATATATTCTGCTGCTTTGGAGTGAAATGTTTTGAAGATATCAATTAAATTAATCTGATTTAGTGTGTCATTTAAGGTCACTGTTTTTTCATTGAATTTCTGTCTGGAATATTTATCCATTGATGTCAGGGGCATGTTATAACCCACTGCTATGACTGTATTACTCTCAATCTTTCCCTTCATGTCCATTAATATTTGCTTTGTATATTAAGGTGTCCTGTGTTAAGTGCATAAATGTTTACAAGGCTTATATGCTCTTACTGAATTGCTCCACTTATCATTATGCAGTGTCCTTTTTTGTCCCTTACTATAGCTTTCATTTTAAAGTTTATTATGTCTGATGTAAGTATTGCAACCAGAGTTTTTTAAATTTCTATTTGCATAAAATGTCTTTTTCAATCCCTTTATTTTAATTCCTATGTGTCTTTTGTTCTGAGGTGGGTGTCTTGTATACAACATATATATCAGCCTTATTTTCTTATTTATTCATCTACTCCATCTATTCATCTTTTAATTGATATATTTAAGTCCTTTACATTTAAAGTGATTATTGATAGATACATATTTATTGCTATTTTACTGTTTATTATTATGTTGTTTACTTTTTATCTTCCTTCTTAAAGAGTGCTTTTTAACATTTCTTGTAATGCTGGTTTTATGGTAACAAACTGCTTTAGCTTTTTGTTTTCTAGGAAGCTCATTTTTTCTCCTGTTTATTTTTTAATATATTTTTGACTATGCTATTACAGCTGTCCCAATTCTTTTACTTTTTGTCCCACTCCAACTGGTACCCACCTTCCCTCCAGCAATCCCCCTCTTTAGTTCATGTGCATGGATCATGCATGTAAATTAGTTGGCTTCTCCATTTCCTATAGTATTCTTAACCTCTCCCTTTCTATTTTTTTACCTACAAACAATGCTTTATAATCCTGTCACCTTTTCCCCCATTCTACTCCTTTCCCCTTCCAGCTGATAACCCTCCAAATGATCTCCATACCTTTGAGTCTTCCTGTTTTGGTTGTTTGCTTAGTTTGTTTTTTAGATGCATTTGTTGATAGTTGTGAATTTGTTGCCATTTTAATGTTCATAGTTTGATCTTCTTTTTCTTAAATAATTCCCTTTAACATTTTATGTATAATGGCTTGATGATGAAGTGCTTTAGCTTTACCTTGTCTGGGAAATACTTTATCTGCCCTTTCATTCTAAATGATAGATTTGCTAGATAGAGTAATATATGTTGTAGGTCCTTGTTTTTTCATTACTTTGAATACTCTTGCCAGTCCATTCTTGCCTGCAAAGTTTCTTTTGAGAAATCAGCTGACAGTCTTATGGGTACTCCTTTGTATGTAACTCTCTGCTTTTCTCTTGCAGCTTTTAAGATTCTCTCTTTATCTTTAACCTTTGGAATTTTAATTATCATGTACCTTTGTGTGGTCCTCTTTGGGTCCAGCTTGTTTGAACTCCCTGTGCTTCCTGAAGTTGTATGTGTATTTCGTTCACCAAATTAAGTAAACCTTCTTTCATTATTTTTTCAAATAAGTTTTTCAGTTTCTCACTCTTCCTCTTCTTCTTCTGGTATCACTATGATTCAGATGTTGGTACATTTTGAGATGTCCAAGGGGGTCTTTATACTATCCTTATTTTTTTAAATTATTTTTTCTTTTTGCTTTTGTGGTTGAATGCTTATTTCTTCCTTATGTTCCAAACTGTTATTTGAATCCTGGCTTCTTCCCCTCCACTGATGGTTCCCTGAAATAATTTTTCATTATTTCACTTAGTGTAACTTTCATTTATTCCTTTATGTTTTGTCATACTCAGTGAGTTCTTTGAACATCCTGATCACCAATGTTTTGACCTCTGAATTTGATAAGTTGGTTACCTCCATTTCATTTAATTCTTTTTCTGGGGTTTTGTTCTATTCTTTCATTTGAGCCATATTACTTTGTCTCCTCAATTTGGCAATCTCTCTATGTTTGTTCTGTGTATTAAATAGAGCTGCTTTGACTCCCTGTCTTAGTAGTGTGACCTATTATAAAAAAGGCACCCATAAATTGTGCTGGGTGAAGGCCTAGGTAATTGCCAGCACAGGGCAACCCACTTCACTGCTTTGTGAGAGGAGGGCTCAGAGAGGGGGCAGTGCCACTGCCTGGCTTTGGAAGTTTGCTCAGTACTCACCCCATTTTCAGTCATTTCACCCACTTCCTGTATGCAGCTGGCACCTTTCCAGCTGTTGCTCTGGTGGACAATCTCAGAGTATGTATGTTTGCCCACATTCTAATCTGTGTGGGCCCTTTAAACTGAACCTCCTAAAAAATCCTGCATTTTCTTTTACCATATCAACCTCCACCTTGTTTTTTATACCCAGAAATTATTGGGATTTATCTTCCCAGTGCTGGAAACCTGGGCTGTATGGTCTAGCCTAGGGGGATCACTCCCTCCTGAGGTATCCCTCCCAACTTTTATTTACCATAAGGCATGTGGGATCATCCATTCTGCCACCACTGCCTCTCTGTGCCACACAGCATCTCCATACTTCTCTGGCCATCTCCATGAATCTGCCCCTCCTACCTATCTGGATGAATGTGGCTTCTTTAAATGCTTGGTTGTTGGACTTCCATATAGCTCAATTTTCGTACAGTTCTGGGTGTTATTTGTTTTGAGATCTAGTTGTAATTTTCTCTGTGGTTGCACAAGGAAGCAAAGTGTGTCTACTTATGCTTCAATCTTGACTAGAAGTCCTGTCCTTCAGTTTTAGTGATGGACATTCTGGGTAGTCTTTGTTGTAGATCTTTGTTTTTCATCAATTTCATATTAGGTTCTTGCCTGAAAGGTTTCTGCTGAAAAATCAGCTGACAGTGTTATGGGAGCTCCCTTATAGGTACTAACAGTTTTTCTTTTGCTGCTTTGAAGATTGTCCTTTTGACTTTAATATTTGCCATCTTAATTATAATGCATCTTGATTGTTTGTTTTGTCGATTAGATTCCTGTTAAAGGTGAGATCATATGGTATTTGTCTTTGACTGCCTGGCTTATTTCACTTAGCATAATGCTTTCCACTTCCATCCATGCTGTTGCAAAGGGTAGGATCTCCTTCTGTCTTATTACTGCATAGAATTCTATTGTGTAAATGTACTATAGTTTTTTGATCCATTCATTTACTGATGGGCACCTAGGTTGCTTCCCACACTTGGATGTTGTTAATTGTGCTGCTATGAACGTTGGGGAGCATAAGTTCTTTTGGACTGGTGTTTCAGGGTTCTTAGGATATAATCCTAGCAGTGGAATTGCTGGGTCAAAAGGTAGATCCATTTTTAGTTTTCTTAGAAAATTCTATACTGTTTTCCATGGTGGTTGTACCAGTCTGCAATCCCACCAACAGTGCAAACCAGCAAAATATAACCAAAGACACTGAAATAGAGAACAGGCTAACAGTGACCAGAGTGGGGAGAGGAGGGAATTTCAGGGGAAAAGGGTAAGGGTTTACAGGAATAAGTATAAAGGACACATGGACAAAAACTAGGAGGGAGTGGGAATGGGAAGGAGATAGGGAGGACTAGGGGGGTGGGCTGGAATGGGAATAAAAGACAGAAAACTGTACTTAACAATTAAAATAAAAAAGAAGTAAAACATAAAAATAAATAGAAATAAATTAGTTTTAATTAAAAAATTATAATGCACCTTGGTTTGGGCTTCTTTGGATATATCTTGTGCTGCATCCTCTGCACTTGCTGAACATGTATATCTCTTTTCTTTATCAGGTTAGGAAAGTTCAGTCATTATGTTTTCAAATATTTTCTCAATTCCTTGCTCTGTCTCTCCTCTTTCTGATACTCTATGATGCAGATGTTTTTATGCTTCATATTACCTCAAATGTTCCTTACACTGTCTTCATATTTTTGGATTTCTTTTTTCTCTTTGCTGCTTTGATTAGCTGTTTTTACTACTTTTTCTAAATCAATGATTTGATCCTCTGTTTCATTTAACCTACTGTTTTCTCCTAGTGTATTCTTCATTTCAATTGTATTCTTCATCTCTGACTATTTTTTATTATTGTTTACATGTATTTTTTTGCTTGCTATTTCTTTGTTGATTTTCTGAGTTCCTTAAGCAATCTTATGACCATATTTATGACCTCTGTACCTGGTAGATTGCTTGCCTCCATTTCATTATTTTTCCTGAGATTTCTATGGTTCTTTCCCAGGGAGGGGGCATGTTTCTTTGTTCCTCACTTTGACTGACTCTCTATGTTTGTTTCTGTGTATTAGGTAGAATGCTATATCTCTCAGTCTTGGTAGAATGTCTCTGTGTACTTAATTGTCCTTGGACCCAGTAGAACAATCTCCTTGATCACCTGACTTGGTGCTCCAGGAATGTCCCTTGTGTGGGTTATGTAGGTTCTCCTGTTTTAATTGAGTCGTGATTGATGTTGGCTCATTCATGTGTGGGTTAGGGTTTCTGAATTTTAGAATCAAACCCAGCCACAATGTATGAGTTGCTGGCAGTTGCTGACCACACAAAGTAGAATTTGCTTCAGCAGGGTCTGGTGCCTGCCAAGCTCTACCTTTGGATATGAAACTTATGAAGCTAATTGGATACTGCTCTGATGTTGTTTGAAGCTGGCCACTGAATTGTTTGGTTCTGGATTCTCTTGGGAAGGTCTCTAGTGAAGGTCAATGTCAGATATTGTCTATGACTAGACCTATCTGTTTGGGGCTGCCAAATGATCCATAGTTTGTAGCTTCTCTGCTTAGCTTGGGTGTGTGTAATAAGGACCACACTATGTACAAAGGCTGATTTATACCAGCACCAATCCCAGGTGCAGACTAGCAAAAGGCTCAAGGCACCCCAAGATCCAGCTCCATCTGCCTTCACCTGCTGACTACTTGTTAGGCTCAGTCATGGAAAGAGCCCCTAGCAGTACTCAAGTCGCATGAAATAGGTTTCCAGTGAGTTACCAGGTAGAGGTCAATCATGCTCACCATGTTGATACATATTCGAACACTATGTCAGTGCTGGGTCTGAAACCACTAGGCAAAATTCCAGGTAATCCTAAAGCTATCTGCCATGTGCTGGTGCCCATACACTTGGATCAGGCTTAGTCTCAGTGAGTTGTCAGAGTGAATCCAGTAGAGTTTATCAGGTCCAAACAGACCAATATTTGGTTATGTGAGGAGAGGACTCTGCATCAGTGGGGTGTGAGAGATAAAAATAGTCCCTATCCTACAGCTACACAACACAGTCTGTCCTAAATTCTACCCAGACCTGCAAAAGAATTTGAAGTCATAAGGATGGGGGCCCTGGTAATTTGCAGGGTGGGGGTATTGGGTTTCCTGCAAAGGGGAGGACCCAATCAGGCTCAGGGGAAGGTGAGTGTAATGGTCTTCACTCCAGAGCTACACAACTCAGTTGTTAACACCCTCTGAGGCTTTCCATACCTCTATATCTAGGTCCCTGTTAGCTGACTCTTCCATAGGGCATGAGCTTCGCAAGGTGGGACAATTGGGAGTATGGAAGTTTGGGCTATTGTATACCCCTAGGCTGATGCTATAAGGAGAGGACTTCTCCACCGAAGAAAGATGGCATATGAAGTGTGAGTGAGTGACTCAGCACGGGGTTCCTGGTGGCTCTCCCTTTAGTTCTACTCAGGGAACCACAAACCCCAGTCTGGCCTCATATGACTCTTGTCTACTTCACCCTCCCTCTGCCAGAGCCCAGAGTGAGCAGCTAAAAACAAGGTTTTGTGAATTGTTCTTTCAAGACACACCTAGTTCAGAAGACATAAAATCTCATTAAAATTCCCTCTTACTACAATGTCAATAGATACATACATTAGACTAAAATAAGCACAAAATATTATTTTTGTTAATAATTATTTGGAGAAAGTGTTTAAAAAGAGAATTACCAAAAGATGTAAATATAACCTTAGCTAGTGTACCTTGGTTGGTTAGGCATCATCCTTCATCGGGGCGCAGGCCTAGATTGCTGGTTTAGTCCTCAGTTGGGGCACATATGAGAGGCAACCAATTAATGTTTCTCTCTTGCATTGATGTTTCTCTCCCTCCCTCTCCCCCTTTATTCTCCTTCTCTTAAAATAAGATATACATATAGAAAGATCAAGAATTAAAAAAATTAACAATGATTGCCTAAGCAAACAAAACAGTCTATAAATCATCATTTGGGGTTGGAGCTTGTTCTTGCTTTAGTCAGAAAGCATGAAAATTAAATAATCTGCTTTAAATAATCTTGTCATAAGGAAAAAGAACATTGTCTTCCTGCATTCTTTTTAATGAATTCCTTGTATGTTTTCCCATTAAGAGTCAGGATAATGGTCTTTATTGTTTACAGACAAACCAATATATTTTGATCCTAATGTGTAACTTCTTTGTCACCATTAAGATAACAAATGGCAAAGGAGGTACAATAAATGTTAGCATGGAGGAGACAAAGTAGGTCACAGACTCATTAGAATAATTATAAGGGTAGAGAAAGCTGTCATTTGGTGTTAACTCTCACAAGTTTGACTTTTAAATTGGATTTCTTCATGGAATTATCTCCAATTTTTCTAATTTTTAAAAATTGTATTTTCTGCCCTGGCTGGTGTAGCTCAGTGGATTGAGCATAGACCTGTGAAGTAAAGGGTTGCTGGTTCGATTCCCAGTCAGGGCACATGCCTGGTTTGCAGGCCAAGGGTTCAGTGGGGGCTACACAAGAGGCAACCACACATTGATTTTTCTCTCTTCCTCTTTCTCCCTCCCTTCCCTTCTCTCTAAAAATAAATAAATAAAATATTAAATAAATAAATAAATAAGTAAAAATAAAAAATTGTATATTCTACAGTTTTCCATTTCTTATTTTCCTTGTAAATATTCCTCCAAGTAGGCTTTTAGAGAGTAATTTAATTTTGTATTTTCTAATTTTACCCTTTGGCTATCAGTAAATCCATCAATTGTAAGTAAAGGTGGGATGAATTTTAGATTTCAGTAGCATTTTATATGAAAGTATAGATTGCCTTTTGTAATGTTTATGGTATCCCAAATATATAACTTCTTTAGATGTCTTTAGTTGTAAGTATTTGGCCAAATAAACATTCTTGAAAGTTGTAATTGGGATTTAAAAACTCAAATTTAAAGAAAAAGAACAATAACAACAGCCCCTATAGTAGGTATTCTTTCTGTGCTATTTTTAAGAAAGCACTTATACATAGTGTACATACATGTACCAGAATATTTTTTGCTTTGATCAGATTATATCATCTTTCAGAAATTTTTCTCATTGAATGATAAAAGTTATATTGTATAAATTTAGACTGAGTGAAACCACAATTTGTGTTTTGTTCATCAATTATATTTATTTACATATTGTCTACACCATCCTATTTCCTTGTTGATGGTTCTACTGAATTACTGGTTCAGGAATATAGAGAGAAATTCTCAAGTTATATAGGTTCTTTTTAAAATATGTTTGATTGATTATGCTATTACAGTTGTCTCATTTTTGTCTCCCCTTTATTCCCCTCCACCCTGCACCACCCTTCCCACCAGCATTCCCCAACCTTAGTTCAAATTTATGGGTTATACTTACATGTAATTTCTTCAGTTTCTACATTTCCCATACTATTCTTAACCTCCCCCTGTCTATTTTGTACCTGCCAATCATGCTTCTTAATCCCTGTGCCTTTTGCCTCTTCCCCTACCCCATCCCCTCTGATAACCTTGCATGTGATCTCTATTTCTGTGAATCTCTTCCTGTTCTAGTTGTTTGCTTAGTTCATTTTTGTTTTCACTATTTTTTAATATTCAGTTGATAGTTGTGAGTTTGTTGTCATTTTACTGTTCGTAGTTTTGATCTTCTTCTTTTTCCTAGATAAGTCCTTTTAACATTTCATATAATAAGGGTTTGTTGATGATGAACTCCTTTAACTTGACATTATCTAGGAAGCACTTTATCTACCCTTCCATTCTAAATGAAAGCTTTGCTGGATAGAGCAATCTTGGATATAGGTCCTTGCCTTTCATGACTTGGAATACCTCTATCCAGCTCCTTCTTGCCTGCAAGGTTTCTTTTGAGGAATCAGCTCACAGTCTTATGGGAACTCATTTGTAGGTAGCTGTCTCCTTTCCTCTTGCTGCTTTTAAGATTCTCTCCTTATCTTTAATCTTGGATAACATAATTATTATGTGCCTTGGTGTGTGCTTCCTTGGGTCCAACTTCTTTGGTACTCTCTGAGCTTCCTGGACTTTCTGGAATCAATTTCCTTTGCCAGATGAGGAAGTCCTCTTTCATTATGTTTTCAAATAAGTTTTCAATTTCTTGCTTTTCCTCTTTTACTGGCACCCCCATGATTCAGATGTTGGAATGTTTAAGGTTATCCTGGAGGTTCCTAAGCCTCTCCTCATTTTTTTGAATTTTTGTTTCCTCATTCTGTTCTGGTTGAATGTCATTTCTTCCTTCTGCTCCAAACCATTGATGTGAGTCCCAGTGTCCTTCCCTTCACTGTTGGTTCCCTGTAAATTTTCCTTTATTTCACTTCTCATAGTCTTCACTTTTTCCTTTATTTTGAGACCATACTCAATCATTTCTGTGAGCATCCTCATTACCAGTGTTTCTAACTCTGCATCTGATAGGTTGGCTATCTCTTAATTGCTTAGTTGTATTTTTTTCTAGAGCTTTGATTTGTTCTTTCACTTGGGCCATATTTTTTTTTCTCTCAGTATACCTGTTATGTAGTACAGGGCAGAGCATTTAGGTATTCATCAGGACAGGGCAACCCACTTTGCTGTGTCCTGGCAGTGTACATGGGGCAGGGGCCTGAGAGGGAACAATGCCACTTGCTCAGCTCTCCACCAGCTTTCAGTCACTTCCTCTACTACCCACAAGTGAACTGGGCCCTTCTGGTGCTGATTCCCTGGTGGGCAGTTTGTGTATATTCTAGGACCCTGTGGGTCTCGCCTACAAACTCTCCTGTTAGGCTGAGTTTCTCCTGCTGCCTCAACCCCTACAGGTTTTTTCAGTCAGAGGTTTTGAGGCTTTATTTCCCTGCTCTGGAACCCTGGGTTGAGTGGTCTGTCTCATTTCCCAGTTTTTCCTCCCAGCTTATCTGCACACAAATATGAGATGACCCACTCTGCCAGACACTGCCTCACCTGATCCTTCAGCTGCCACCTTGCCTGCCACAGTCCTCCAGCCAGCACCTTACCATAAGTCCTTTCTATCCCAGCTGCCCGTCTCTGCCCCTCCTACAAGTGTGGATGAATATTTCTTCTTTAACTCCTTTGTTGTCAGAGTTCCATACAGTTTGATTTTCTGGCAGTTCTGGTTATTGCGAGGAGGCAAAGTGTATCTTTATATACCTCCATCTTGGCCAGAAGTGATGTTATATAGATTCTTATCCTTTTCTACTTCTGGCAAATCCCTTTCAAATGTACAATTCTTATCATTCACTTAAGTCAATAACACAAGACAATTAATAAACATGTTATTGTTTTAATATAATTTCAAATTATTAATAATTTTAGGAGGTTGATCATAAAATTGCTCAACATCTGAGCAACTGAGTTCATTATAATCATCAGAGAATTAGCTGTTTATTCAAGACAAATATGTTTCTAGAAGAAGACTGAGAGAGAAGGCAAAACACACATACACACACACACAGCCTTAAAGATGGATGTTAATTAACTATGGGAAATGCAATAAGACAGTGATGTATTGGAAGATATTGTTTCTGTTTTGAATTGTTTTTTCTTAGGCCTAAATGTACATTTAGAGCTTAAACATTTGTTTAAAATTCTGAGCTAATAAAAAACTAGAGACTGAAGCAGCTTTTATTATGTTCTGAAGATATGAAAAAGTTTGCTTCCCCCTCATCTTGCATCTTTGCATAAAAAGGAGAAACATAAATCTATGTATATGATAGAAGGAAATTATAAGTTCTAGTTAGGGATTTTTTCTTTATTGTTTTCTTATTTCAATATTGCCATTTTTTAGCATTACCTATGTTTATATTGAAAATTTAGAGGGAAAATAATATAAAAAAACTTAAAATTAACTAAATTGCTACCTGTTGACATCATTTTATGTAATATCTAAATTTAAAATTAAATGAAAACATAAAATTAACTAAAATGCTACCAGTTGATATGATTTTATGTGCCAGCAATACATGGGTCATTTTCTAACCTGAAAGCTTAGAAAATGTAGCAGCAATCTGAAGATGGCTATAGTAACTGCTTAAAATGAAAACAGTTGATTAACAGTTGATGTACACTCTGCATAGGTTCCTTTCCACTATCCCATATGGATCTTTTTTATTAATGCAGTGTAATGTCTCAGGTTTGAATCATTCACTTGTCCTTCCAAGCCCCAATCTCTTCCCCTGACAGGTTTAGTTCTACTTCACAGCCTTTTTTTTCCTTGGATGAATTAGATGTCTTAACATCTCTCTCTTTTTACATTTATTTTAGTTTAACAGTAATCCTGAGTTATGACTTGTATTTCACTCCTCCAATTGTTGATTTCATCTATAATTGTGACCTGTGGTGGCACTGGTTGTGATCAATCGCCAGGAAGTAACTGATGCCGATTGAGTCAAATCAATGTGATGTTTACAGAGTTATGACCTTGTTAGTTAACATGTGTGCACCAAATCTGTTAGAGCTATAGGAACTGAATCTTAAAATAACTGAAGAAGACAGGTCACTATGAATTTAAAAAACTAGTTATTTTTGTCTTTGAATATTCCTTTCTTCATAACATGAGACAGTCTAAGGAAACTAGAAAAAACCATCACTAATTTCCCTATGTAGAATCACATACTAAATGAAAGTACCTGGGAATATTAAGTGCAAAAGAAAATTTGCCCATCTTCCCATTTTATAAATAAATAACATAAATGAAAGGTCTAGACAGGGGAAATTGTCCCAGGTTGTACAGTGAATCTTTAGCAAACATGAGATCAAAACTGTTTTCCTGACCAACTTTCCATCCCACCTCCCACATAGGGCTTTTTTTTTTTACTCTGCAATAAAAATTATTTGAAAAGCATGGTCTAGTTTAAAACTTATTTCCAATTAGCTACAAAATGCAAATAAAGTCTACTTTAATATGCATCTGTAAAAAGCTTCAATTTAGCTAAGGTCTTAAAGCTGCATTTAAATATTAGAATACATAAAATTTGTATCACAAGTCAGTACTTTGGTTTAGTCACATTTTCCCCAAATGACTATGAATTCAATATTTAGACAGTATCTGCATAGTGTGCATGAAGGTGTATGATGGCCTTAATAATAATATAATCATTATAACAAGATAGTTTTTTTGCATATTTACTATAAAAAAGAGATTTCCAAAGAAACTGAGTCTTTGCCTATTTGACATAAAAATTCAGTCAACAACTGTTCCAAGGAAGAATTCCTCAGTTTTCATTCAGTTTTAACTTCTACCAACCCCAGGCAAATGTCTTTCAGTTTTAAGTTTTTATTAATTAACCATACCATAAGTGCTAAAAGCCATGAGTCATTTTAAAAAATACATTTATTTATTTTTCTATGTCATTATTTCTAGTTTTTCCAGTTTGTTCTCACAGACAAGCAAAAAGTGAATTAGTCATAATGTCATCTAAGGATAAAAATCCATGGCTTGGAAGTTAATTTATGAAATAGGTTATCCTAGAATTTTAAAATAGCTTTCATTTACTGAACTGCAGCTGTGTCCATTTGGTATGGTAGGCATTTACCATATATTGTTTCCAATTTGTAATTGGAAAGCACTTAAGGATTATCTAATTGAAATTCTCCTCTTTACACAATGACAAACTATGTGAGCAAATTTAGGCATATTGTCAAGGGTTAATGACTGAATAGAAAAGCCAAAAATAGTTATTGGACTCTGGATTCCAAATCTTATGTTTTTAGCTCTTTCCAGTCTGACTTTGTAAATCTGAGAATTTACAGGCAATGACTTTAAACTTTCTGGTCATCATCAGTTGACAGAAACAATTGGACTAATGAGAAACCACATCAGTAGATAGCATGATCATCCCTGAATGTCAGATTTTTCTTTATTGTTGACAGAGTTTTGATGTCAAAGCTGATTTTCTGTTCACATGGTTTGAAATGGAATTTAATTAAATACCTGAAAAAAAATGATATGAGAAGTACACCAGAGTAAATAATACTAACAAAATTTAACTTTCAGGGTGATACTCGGATCAGGTACATAAATTGTGGGGCCTAGAACAGAATGAAAATGTGAGATCACTTGTCCAAGCAGGAGGAAAATACCATTAAAATACAAAAATAGGGGTTTTGTTCAAGACAATGGTATAAGTAAATGAAGTACTCTAATCCTTCCACATCACTTCAAAATTTCAGCTAAACTACAAAACAGCCATCATTCAGAACCACCTGAAATCTAGCTGAACAAAAGTCCTAGAACTAAGGATATACAAAAGAAACCACATTGAGACTGGTAGGAGAGACAGAGAGGTGGAACAGGCTGGTATGTGATGGAAAAAAATTGGGAGGGGTATCTTGTATGCAGAGGTTTCCCCCTGAGGAGTCAGGCATCCCAGCCTCACACCAGGCCCCCCAGCCCAGGGTTCTAAGCCAGGAAGAGAATTTCCCTTAACTTCTGGCTAAAACCAGCAGAAATTTATGGCTGAGGGAGAGAGAGGGTTGCTAAAGTCCCAGGCATTCTCTTAAAAAGACCTCTCATGATTTATTGACTCACAGTCTCTGAGTTTCAGAAATGGGACAGAAGCTTGAAAGATGTGCCAGACACATGTCAGAAGAAACTGGCACCAAGTGAGAGCTAGAAGGACAGCTTTCTGCCAGAGAGAACTGCTGCAGAGGCCATTATTTCTTTTCCAAGCCCTCCTCCCACAGAGCCAACAGGCAGGTACCATATCTGAGTCTCCGTCAACCTGGCTATCACTATTCACCCTGTCCTAGTGTTTCCCTCATTGCACCCAATTTGCAGGTACACTTAAGTTGTTCCCAGCAGCTTTTCCTATGAATGCCTTATCTTGGCTCATGCTTTAGGCTTTCCTAAAATCTCTCAAACAAGCAGCATCTGGCTTGGGCTTGCCACATACCTCTCATTAAATGGCACCAGGTCTGGTGCTAGCTGCAGCTGGCTCTCATTTAAAGCCTGACTTCTCCTGGGTACCTCCAACCCCAGCACAAGTAACAGCCATTGGCAGATCACTTTGTAGTTCATGTCAGGTAGCCCAGGCACAGGTAAGCCAGCACAGTCAGTGGGCAGCTTCAGAGCATGTAGAAGTACCACTCAACCCCCTGCACATGGGACGCACTTAAGGGGCTAACTTAATGGGCACCAGAGCCCCACTGATGTAAGTCCTGCTCTGTTGAGTCAGTTCCTGGACAGCTGACCCTTCAGCTGGTAGTTGCAGCCAGTCCTTGCAGCCAACTGGCCTGGGGATAAATACCTCCCATTTACATGCCAACATCAATCAAGGCTCAACTACAACAGAAAGGTCTATGCAGCCCACAAGGGAGACACACCTGGAGTGCCCAGCCTGGGTGATTCAGGAGGCTGTGCCACTGGACCCTACAGGACACCTACTAAATAAGGCCACACTACCAAGCCCAAGATCTTGAAGAAGCTCTACTTAATACATAAAAACAACAAGAGGATGCTGCCAAAACTAAGAGACAAATAAACATGTCTCAAATGAAAGACCAGAGCAAAACTAAAGAAAAGGAACTACATAAAATGGAAATGAGAAATGCGCTAAATGCAGAGTTCAAAACGTTGGTTATAAGGATTCTCAATGATCTTAGTGGAAGAGTAGATGAACTTAGTAAGAACAACAGCATAAAAAAGGACATGGAAATCATAAAAAAGACCTGGTCAGAAATGAAGGACACACTAACTGAAATGAAGAATAATTAACAGGGAATCAATAGTAGAGAAGATGAAGCTGAGAATCACATAAGTAATTTGCAATAAAAGGAAACATAAAACACCCAATCAGCAAAGAAAAAGAAAAAATAGATTAAGAAATGAGGGTAGTGTAAGGTGCCTCTGGGATAACTTCAAGTGTACCAACATTTTCATCATAGTGGTTACAGAGTGAGAATGTCCTTTTGGAATTTGAATAATTGGAGAAGTCAGGGAACTGTTAAAAAAACTGGCTAATTAGACAATGTACCAATTATAACATCTCTCTACTGGGTGGCTTGATTGCCTTTAAACTAGATTGAAATTTAGGCTGTATTGCTTCTGGGGAGAAAAACACACATGGACTTTAGAATCAGAAAATCTACACTTCTACTTGATAGATATGTAAATATAGGCAAGTTATATAACTTCACCCATAAAATGAGGATGACCGGGCCCATCTCTTGGAGGTTTCTGAGAACAAACTCAATATAGAGAAAGGTCTAATCATAGCTCCCAGATGAATTTGACATTTGTCACAACATATTCTAAAATGCTAGCTATTTTTTAAAAAAATTCTGGAGATATCCTGTGACGCTTGAAGGAAAATATAATTAATATGTTTGAAGGTTAAAAAATGTATAACCCATTGACATGAACTAAAAGGAATTGCTGGAGGAAAGGGGGGGACTTGGTAGAAGGGGACAAAGGGGAAAAATTGGGACAAATGTAATAGCATGCTCAATAAAATATACTTTAACAATTTTAAAAAAATGACTTTGGAAGAGAAATCAAAACTAGGACCATATATATTAGAGCCTTTCAAAGTACTGCCAAAGATAAAAACAAACTGGGGAAACAAAATAAAACAAAAATCCTTAAGATTTCATGATGTGTTGTTCAAAATTGCAAGGAAAGAATCAAACCACAGAAAATTCTAACCCCCAAACAGGAAATTGTTCAAAAGGAAATCAGAAATATATTTTAGAAATCTGTTTTGTGGTCCTGGGGAAAGGGTTCCATGGGACGCTCACTGCTTTCTGCAGTGTACACTAGTCTTGTTTTTTTTTTTTTTTTCCTGAATCAACACTTTTTACTTTATCATTTATTTATATGATTCTTACATCATTATCTACTCCAAATGTCTGTTTCTCACATTCGCAGCTATGTCACATACTTCTTGACTATGAAAACCAACTATGACAATTGTACCTTCTTTCTCTTCCACCTCCCCAATGTTTAACTCAGTCAAGTTGCATTTTTTTGAGATACTTGGATTATTCTTTACATTTCTGTGGCTATTGATATAGTCACTGTAAAATAAAGTAATCAAATATTTGGACATAAAATGAGAGGCTTAAGCTAAATAAGCTCAAACATCCTTTCTTAGTCCAACATTTTATTATACAAATATCTCTGGAAGATGGGGAGTCTTTTGTTGAAAACAGACTATTTGGGGCCTAATAATTCAGATTGCTTGATATGAATCCTTTGTAAAACATCTTTTCAATCAATGTGAAGTCAAATACACTAATTGAAAGTACAATTTTAATTGAGGTCCCATTATAAGTTTGGGGTTTTTTTTATATTTTTCTTTCATTTTATCTGATAGTATGTATGTTTTTAATTTTATTTTCATAGTTGCACTAGGTATTTTTGTTATTTTCTGTTTTGCTTTATTTCAATCACAAGACTATTTTGAATTAGTAAATTGTACCTTATATTAAATAAATAATAATATCCTTCATGTGCCACATTTGTAGACTAATTTTCTGACTAACTGTTGGACCAAGATGAGTTCTGAGATGATTCCTAAAAACCAGGAGTTTTCTGTCAAAATATGAAAATCAAAAAATAATCATAATGAAATATAAATGTGCAATTAGTTCATGATTCATTTGCTATACGCTATTTTTTTACATAAAATGTTACATTTTTAATTGGTTTTGCATTGGGTTACATAATTCCATTGTCTTCCCATCATCTTCTGATTGGCCTCTCTATAGTTCCCATATTTCTATGTTCTTGCATATAAATCTCATAGAGGTAGGATCTAGGCATGTAACCTAGACCACCAATCTACTGAACTTTAGTTTGATGTGAATCAGAGGGAGGGGAAAGGCTTTCTGTGTCGTGTCTAAGTCACAGAAGTGTCTATCTTCACTGACCTCAGTTGTTACAAATCATGTTCCCAGTACTGAAATGCCTTTTGTGAAGTGAATGAATGGGAAGTTTTCTGTTGGGTTCCATTCAGTAGCAATGTTCTGTTGTTTTTACTTATTTATTTTTTGACCAGCCAATTTCATGGTATAGTTTGAGCCAACATTCTTAGTTAGCCCCACCCTTGAGTTTCTTAGTCCTCCCAGCTATTCTGAGATCCATAATAAAATTTTGATACATTCTTTTTATGTTTAATTATCTAAAAGCCAATTTGTTACTCATATTAAAGAATTCTGATAGAGCTTTTCTTAAGACTTTATTTAAATAATGAAGACCTAAATATATACAAACAGCATGATAAATGCATGGAACATGTAGAGCTAAAACATCAGAGCTACTGCATTTTTGTGTTAAAATGGAACTCTTCCTCCAGATGGACAAATTATGACAACCTGTCTCTTCCGAGCACTTGCATCCAAGGAGACACTGTTTGGCCAGCACTCAGCAGTTGTGTGATGAGGAAGATGTTTTCTCCTCTGGTTGAACACAGCTCTGTGCCATAGGATAGCCACAATATAGACTGGCTTTCAGCTTCTTTTCCTCTCAGTTATGTTGTTTTGTGTAGAGAACAAGTTGAACAACCCTATGAAATAACCTTGGTATATCTACATATATTGTATACATGTGTGTATTTATATACAAGCATAGAGTATGCCAGTGATGGTATTAAAAGGAGACATTTAACTTAACTTAAAGGTCATTTAGTTTTACTGGGATTCAAATTACTCTACAACATAAACATGTTAAGATACTTCAGAAATAATCTGAATTTAGTAATTATTTTATACTGAAAAAATATTTTTAACTTACCAACTTTTTTATCCAAAAGAATATAGAATATGAGATACAAAAATATATTGGAAAAATGGCAAAGTAGAATTATCAAAAATTATATAAAATATGATTGATTATAAAGTTTTAGTTCATCAGCAGGGAAAATTTGAATCTCTGATTAATCTCAGTACAGAGCTGAGTTAAGGTCCTGAATCTTATTATTTTTGCCATTACTTGTTATATATTTAGAAAATGTAACTAATGATAATGCTTACTTTGTAGCTCCCAATTTTGTTATTCTTTCTACTAACATTGAGGAAAAAATTGAAAATAAAATTGGAGTTAATAAAGATAAATCTGTTAGGACGTTGAATGCTTCAGTTCATGAAAAACCTGGAAGCTTTATGCAGGAACTGAGAAAGAAGAAACGGCTAGTGTTCCTGTTGCTGACCTGTCTCCTGTGCTAGTCACCGTCTTAACTGTGGTTTCTTCCCAATCCCAACTAGGTTGATGATGTAGGACCATTAAGGCCAAATAAACACTGATATTGCCAGAGCTGTGTAGTAGGGCCACCAACTGCCTGGTCCTTCTTTGCTAATTCTAAAACTGATGGAACCCAGTTTCTAAGCCTGTCAATCTATACAAGGCTACTAATCACTTGTGGACACTTAAATTTAAATTAATATTAAATAAAATGAGATGTTTAGTTCCTTAGCTATGCTAAACACATTTCAATTCTTTTATGGTCCCTGGGGACTGTGGCCATGGCAGATTAAACATACCCATCATTGCAGAAAGTTCTTTTGATCATGCTGGCATAAACACTTAGACATTTTCATTTGAACTTACAATCCTATTGAATCATGCTTTAAATACTCCAATGACATCCTAAAAGCCACATTCCCATATTGATTTTGTCCTTTCCCGTTAGCAGTTGCCACTAGGTAATTAGGGCTGTCTTGTGGGGTGAAACTCATCAAAGCACAGCAGTCACAGCATTTTAGCCTTTAACCCTTTGACAAAGACATACATACTTCTCTTTCTCACAACTTGTTTGCTAAAGTAGATTAATTACTGTATTTCATCTAATCTGGATGTCATCAATTAAAAGATACACCATCATTTTGTGTTCCAGGAAGTAATTAAATTATGACATTCCATTGTTTTAGTCAACTCAATTTCAGAGCACTTAAAATGTGAAAAATGCACATCTTAGATTTATTGAAAAACAGTAAAATTAAAAGCTAGGTCTCCATTTGTCTGCAAAACCATATCTTGCAACATAGAATAAGACAACTTAAGTACATAAAATTATACTTGCCAGTGTGTTAATGGATTTAGTGTTTTCTTAAAATATCCCTCTATCTCTTTATTATTTGTATGAATTTGGCTTTAATCTCAGATGACAAGTACTCATATTTGTTTTTTCTATATTAAGGCATTCTTAAGTACAAGAAAATGTATTTGTTTTTAGTGTGTAGGTCTGCAATTTCTGATAGGTACATGTAGTCATGGACCCACCACTACAATCAAGATATAGAATAGTGCTATAACACGAAAAATTACCCCATGTCACATTGTACTCATCCCTGCTTTTAAATCTCAACCCATGATACTACTGATTTGTTTTGTTCTGTAGTTTTGCATTTTCTAATAAGTTATATAAATGGAATCATACAGTATGTAACCTTTTAAGTTTATTTACTTTTACATAATTCATTGAGGTCCACACGTGCTATTGTATGTATCAGTAGTCTACTCCACTTTATTACAGACTAGTATTTAATTGTATTGATATACCACTCTTTATTTATCCATTTCCCAGTCGAGGGACATTTGGATGATTTCAAGTTGATGATGATTGTCTAAAAACCAGGTATACAAAAACACAGAATTTATTTATTAAAAATTGTGTATTTATTCTTACATGTTCAAACTTTAGTCACCTTCAAAGTACTCTCCATTTGATGCAATACGCCTATTGAGATATTTTTTTTCCACTGCTCAAAACAGTTTTTTAACTCATCAGTTTTGGAGCCTTTAAATGCTTCTGCTGTTTTTTGTTTCACTTCTTCCACATGAGCAAAACATATTCTTTTGAGGGCTGTTATCATCTGGAGAAACAAACCAAAAAAATCACTTGGGGCAAGATTGGGTGAATAGGGGGTGGGGCATTGGGATCATGAAGTTTTTGGTCAAAAACTGCTGAATATTCAGCATGGTGTGGGCAGGTGTGCTTATAAATCCCCTATCATGAAATGGGCAAGTATATTGAAAGAGTCTTCAAAATATATTCACTGAAGCCACATGCAGCCTCTCACAACAATTCCAGTTGGTACACTGATACAGATGGGTTCCTAGAACACTCATCTAGCAGGGGAAGCCTGTACTAGAAGGGACTCACCCACCTGAAGATAAGTCCAGGGTTTTGGGGGTTCCCCTTATATATCAGTACATCAGAACACAGCTTTTTGTATAAACATAGATTTACATTTTACTTTAATAAATCCTTAAGAATGTAAATTGCTGAATCATATGTTAAGTGTAATCTAACTTTATAAAAAACTGTGAAACTATTTTCTGAAGTGCCAGTTGATAGTCCCATCAGGAGTATTAGAAACTTCCAGTTGCTCCTTATAGTCAGTGTTTTTCTTATCAGTATAATTATTTTTCCATTCTAATAGCGTATAGTGATATTTGAGCTTTCCTAATGAAATGTTCTTTAAAATGGGTTAATAGCAGCCTGGCTGGCATAGCTCAGTGGATTGAGAGCGGGCTGTGAACCAAAGTGTCTCAGATTCGATTCCCAGCCAGGGCACACACCTGGGTTGCAGGCCGTAACCCCCAGCAACGGCACATTGATGTGTCTCTCTATCTCCCTCCCTCCCCTCTCAAAAAATAAATAAATAAAATCTTAAAAAAAATAACCAGGTCTAGGGTCATCAGGGGTCTCACAGTGCAGGGCCGTCAATAATGAAAGTAAAGCTATTAAAAAATGGGTTAATAGCTTTGATTGCTATCAATATATCTTTGAATAAATGCTTGTCCAAATATTACCACGTTTTGAAAGGGAACAATTGTTAGTTTTGTTATTCTTGAACTATGAGTTCTTTATTTACTTTGGACAAAAACCCTTTATCATATATAATTTGCAAATATCTTTCTCCCAGTCTGTGGCCAAAATTTCATTTTGAAATTAGTGAAATTTTTTTTGAAAATGAGACAGCCTTCATTTTGATGAAATCAAATTCAGTTTTTCATTTGTTTATGGCGCTATTAGCTTTGTACCTAAAAAAATATTGCCTAACCAAAAGTCACAAATATTTTACCTAGTACTATTTTCTTCTACACAATTCACCTTTCACATTGAGAACTCTGATTTGTTTTTGTTAATATTAACATAAGCTGCAAAAGATAAAGGTTTATTTTTTTCATATGGATCGCCAATTATTCTAGCAACATTTTTAAAAAGTTTATCCTTTCTTCATGAATTGCCATGGAATATGCATTAAAAATTGACATATTTAAAAAAAATCGGTCTTCCCATAAAGTATCCAGCCATGCAATATGAAAAATTGAGACATTTGTTGAAAAAGATACAAGATACAAGAAACATTGTATATAGGAAGGTGACACCTCAGTCCCCGTCAAAGTAGGCACCTTGGGACCTCACAAAGTTCTAATCACCATCAGCAGCCCCCTCTACCCTTGTCATATTTCCCTGCATTTCATTGATGGTCTCAAATCTTTTCTTTTTAAAAGGTGATATTAGTTTTGGGAAAAGCCAGAAGTCACAGTGTGCCAAATCTGGGCTATAGTGGGGCTAAGTCACCTGGGTGATTTAATGTTTCACCAAAAAACTCTGCATGGGATGTGAGGCATGAATGTGTGCATTGTCATGATGAAGCTGCCAATTACCAGTTGCCCATAGCTCAGCCTTCTCTATCATCTGAATAGTTTCCACAGAGGAATGCACAAGTTTAATGCAAAATTTGATGCAGATTTGTTGCTCTACTTTGTCAGTCATTTTGAATGTGACAGCCACACAGTACACATGCTCACTCAATGGTGTCTACCACCCCCACTGACTAGTACAGTGATGTCGTCATTGCTCTCACATGTGCATTCCAGTCCATTCTCCTTGGCTGCCAGGTTACATCAATGTCACAAAAAACATTCTCATTATATTAACAATGGCTAGCCTCAATACTTCACATCTTAAACAAAAAATAATTTTAGGTGAATTTAAGAGATCATGGATTTTAAAAGTACTAGAAAAAATAATTAAAGTTCATATAGTTGTGACTGAAGCATCTCTTGGCATGCTATTCTAGGACCCCCAAAAAGAAAAGAACTTTTTAAAATAACCATATACAGATTTAAAATTTCTTTATAGAACATACATACAAAGTAAAAGACAAGTATCAATTGGGTAAAGTACTTGTTGCATTCATGTAAACAAAGCTATAATTCATAACATAAAAAGAGCTTTTAGAGATGAACAAGAAAAAGATGAATAATCCTGTGGAAACCATTGATAGACCAGTCACAAGTGGAGAAATACAAAGCATTAAAAGCTTCTGACGATATATTTAAGCTTAATCACAAAGTGCAAGTCTAAATAATGAAGTGTTTGTGTTTTTGTTTTTGCCAAACAATTCAGATCAGCACAATAGGTTATATTACTTTTTTGTGTCATTGAAGAAAAAGGATACTTGTGAAGCACTCAGCAGCATAAATTGTTTTTAACCTTTTTTGGAAAATTACTTGGTAATATGAATCAAACTGTAAAATATGCCTATCTTCAAACCTATAAAATTTACTTCTAAGAATATATACTTCCTAAAAGTATGCATAAATATGTGATGAAAATAATCCCAGCATTTTGTATAACATATGAAATATATAATCAACATAAATAGCTGTAATATGTAAACATGGACACAAATTTTACACTATTGAAAATTCAGTTTATTATAACCTTTTTCAATATTTAAAAATTCAGCACATTTGAGTCTTAATTTTCTGTGGGAATATAGTGTTGTGAAAAATGACTAATACAACCATACAACTAATTTTAAGTATTATGTGTTTTTCCTGCTTGATAGTAAGATTTTATTAAAGAAATCAAAAAGCTGCAATTGAAATAAACTTGTATTTCTAGCTCCATTCTCTTGGCATAGCTTTATTAATAATTAAATAATTTCCATATAATGTGTCCTCTAATCTTTGTAATAATACAGTTGGAAATATTTTAATTTTTTCCATTTTCCTGATGAGTAAATTAAAATGTTTAAATAACCTGCTCAAGAAAACACAAGCTAAGACTTGATCCCACAGAAATGACCTTCTTTTCCTAGTTCTAGCACTAAAGATTGAGAGTTTATCTCTCATTCTGTTCCATTGCAATATTTATTTCTGCATTGACATGCTAGAAAGAAAACTAGTTTATAGGTAGTTAAATGGTGTTTAAATTTATTTCAATGTGTAATTCATAGCCTTCTTGCTCCACTGGTAGCAATAGACCTTTAAGTGCTATTCAGGTTACCAAGCCAGACATTTTCAATGATGACACATAGGACATAGTTTAACACCAACTGATATAAAAGTAGCTTATTTTCAATAATTACTGCAAAAGCCTGGCACATGAAAAAAATTGTAAAGAGTGGCATTGTCATTGAGGTCTAGTATGCTAGTCACTACTATATTATGGGAAAGGTTACATGTTATATATGTTATTTTTATTTTTCCTTATCCTCACCCAAGGACATGCTTATTGGTTTTAGAGAAAGGGGAAGGGAGTGAGGGAGGAGGAGAGAGAAAGAGATAGATTAGATAGATGATAGATAGATAAATAGATAGATAGATAATAGACAGATACAGAGATGTAAAAGAGAACCATCCATCAGTTGCCACTCTTACATGCCCCAACTGGCAGCTGAACATGTAACCTACAGATGTGCCCTGACTGGGAATCAAACCCACAACCCTTCAGTTTGTGGAATGGTGCTCCAATGAAGCCACACTGGCCAGGGCTAAATCATAGAAAAACTAACACAATGGACTGTCTTTGAAGTGGAATTTGGCATTCTGGACAACATTGAATTCTAAGAACAACTTGAAGGGGTTTTGACTAAGATGGTTGTTAATTTATTTAACAAAGAATAAATCAGAAAACAATTTATTCTGGTAACTCAAAGGTCTTCTATTACATCATAAAGTATATTCTTTGCTGGCCAGTTGTTAATATGTATGACAGGACAGTTAGAGTATATCTTGGACACAGTCGTTTTCTATAAAAAATGATGCTGAGGTAATATTTGGTGTCTGTCTGCTTTTAAGACTTGAGTCATCAGCTATCCATTTTCTTAAAATAATTTTATTAAATGAAAACATGTTTATCTCATGCAATCTTTTATTAGGTTGTCTGCTTTCATAGTATGCTGACAGTATCATATTTTAATTCAGAGTGGATACACTTCAATTCAGAGTAAACTGTAAATGGTAAAATATCACAAAAATCCTATTTTTTTCCAAATGGAAAGCCTACTAGACATAAATAAAGCAAGAGAAAGTAAAAATGTTACTTTACTATATTCTGTGTGATGATGGCATCATGACACCTGCAGGCTGACAGAATAACTTGTTGCTTTTTTGTGGCAGATAATCTGATTTTCTTTGTTATTATCAGGTTCATTTTTATCTGTTTTATATATATTTTGGCATAAATAAAACCAAATTTAAGCAACACAAACCTTATGTTCTTCAGCAACATTTATGTTTTACTGTCTGCCACTTAACATAATGGTGATAAGATGAAAGAATCCTACCTGCTTCTTCTGTGTGACAACACATTAAAACAATGAGTTATCAAATACTTGGTTAGAATCTCTGTTTTACTAGTTGTGTATCCTGAATAAATAATACCTTGAAATTTATGGTGAACATTAAGTGAGAAAATAAATGAAAGTAGATTAAAACACTGACAAGTATTAATTATACCTTTAATTCCCTTTCATATTTCTTTTCCCTTTTAATGAATAATGCTCACTGTTCAGAAAGCCTTTTTATGTTTAAAAAAATTGGTAAAGAGAAGCTTGTAATTTTGTGACTTGCTTTTACTACATTGCAATATCCTACCTGATAATCTAGTTCTCTACTACATAAAAAAGATAACTTTTTTGAACAATAGAATTACTGCTCACTCATCTTGCAAGGTATTTCATTATTCTAGAGCAAGCTTGGCATCACTATAACACTTCCAGAAGAAACAAATGCCCTTTTGCCTTTGTTGTCTTTTCTCTCACTGGCATTCTCTCATAAATGCTATTTGCTCAGATACTTGCTTCCCCATAGGTTAATCTTCCTAACTGTTTTAATCCATAGCAAAACATAATCCTACTTTAAATGTTCTCCAGGCTATGAAAATGCATGCTATTTATACCAATTTGGCAGTTGAACTGCAGTGCAGAAAACAGTTTGGCACTCAGAGTTATAAACATCTGGTTTAAGCATAAATTACTAAAGTACCCTATTCTTTTTCCTTGTAAGTGTAACTCTTCTTGACATGAATCCCTACAGATGTCTTAGGCAGTAACTGATATTCCAAGAAAAAATTGTGAAAAACACTAAAGGAGAAGGAGATTTACATTTTTAATCTGCTATGTTAGATCATTTTTCCAAAATGAGATCTCTCTTAACTGTAGTAATCACAATTAATTTATGCCTACTCCTGTCAATAAATCTTTGGATGGTGGCTTAATAGGTCTTTCAGAAATGAATCTTTTGCAAAGCTGCAGTCATGCTTCCTATCTGAGCTCCCTGAAAGATTATGCAGAGAGAAAGTCACACTATGAGTTGTAATCAGACAGACATGGGCTTAGTTGTGGCTCAGTTTCCTACTTAAATTTTCAGTGTTTCCAGAGCCTATCATGTTATTTATGAATTACTGTATCTACTTCTTAAGGTCACTTTAAATATTAAATGACATGTATAAAGCACTCAGAAGAGTTCAGTATATAGTAAATGCCGATTTCAAGAATCAACATTTATAGGATTACTTTATAGGGTTAACTTAAGTTTGGTACAGTAGCTCCGTTTTTCTCAGCTATAGTAGCCCCTTCAATGTCTAAATAACTGCTGTATTCTTTATGATGCAATCTTGAAGCTGAACAGAATAATTGCCTCTTGGAAAGCCTATAGGTTTATACTGCATGAGTGTTAATTTAACTATGACCAGTAACAGCACCCCATGGCTAATAGAATGTTTCTTAACCTTGTCACTCCCATTGCATCAAGAGTTTTTTGGGGACAGAAAGCAAATTTATTATAGTCTTTTTATTTGGTAACATACTTAACATATGACTTTGCACATAATTAGTATTCCATAAGTGTTTATAAACTGACAGACTACATATAAGAGAAGATAAAAGTTATCAACTGATACTTCTTTTTATTTTATTCTGTTTTAAAGATAACTTTTATTATCACAATGTTTTTAATACTACCAGTGCAATGCTTGCGTCAAAAAGGTTGCTTAATAAAGAGTGATAAATGAATGCAGCTACTTTTTATTAGACAGCATGAATTTCACCACTCTGGATAACATCTATACTTTCCTTATTCATGTTCTGGCAGGCCTTAAATAGGCCTCTTTTTTCTTTCTTCCAATAATATCTAAGGCTATGTGTTTGTAGTAATATAGTCAAACTTCATTATTTGTGGATTCTGGATTTGCAAATTTGCCTAATTTCTAAAATTTATTTGTAACCTGAAAATCAACACTCACTGTGTCTTATCATCAGTGTGTACAGAGCAGCAGAACATTGGAGATGCATGGTGCACACTTTCCCAGCTGGGATCATACAGGGCAACACTGTGCCTTCTTATTTCAGCTTTCATACTGTAAAACTGTGTGCTTTTCATGATCTTGTTTGTACTATGTTTCCCACATGTTGATGCTTTTTGTTGATGGTTTTGCTGTTTAAAATACCCCTTGAACAAGTGCTGAGGTGTTATTTAGTGTTCCTAAGCACAAGAAGTCTTTGTTGTGCTCTACAGAGAAAGTACTTGGCAAAGATAAGCTTTGCTGAGGCGTGAGTTATAATGCTCTTTGTTGTCCATGAGTTCCATGGTAATAAATTAACAATATTAAATATTAGATACAGTGACTTCATAAAGAAACATTTATAGGAACAAGTATAAAGGATGCATGGACAAAAACAAGGGGGCACCGGAAACAGGAGGGAGGTGGGGAGGGCTCGGGGGGTGGGCTGCGATGGCAATAAAAGGCAGAAAATTGTATTTGAACAACAATTAAAATAAAAAAATAAGTAAACATGCATGAAACAAGGTTATGTGTTGATTGGTTGATGAAACTGTTATAACCAGAGGCTCACAGCAACCTAACCCTGTATTTATCCAAAGCCATGGTTCAGTATTTGCTAGTTCAATGTTTGCAATGACTTATAAAACATAACTACAGCAAATAATAACAATTTATTATACAATTCTTAGTAATTATTATTTGTCAATCAACCTCTTTGGGGGAATTCTCAAGTAATGTAGAGATGATGGGGATCGGATTGCATTGCAGGATCTTATGATACTTTCTGTAATGAGACTTTCTGTATTTCCCAATGAATGCCTTTGGCATTGCAAGATTGAATGACTGGGCATTTCAAGAGTAAGCTTTGATCAAGATTTTACATAGTATATGGGAGTTTTGCCCCATTTCCATTATCTTTGCCATAACTACTCACACTCTGTAACAATCAGTGACATACTATCTGCAAAGGTGGGATGAACATGTTCTGACTGTGAAATGCCTATGTCCCCAAGTATCTCATCAGAGTCTCAGTTTGCCTCCCATTATACAACAACGAAACTCTAGAGGAAAAAGACTGTCTCTAACGTTAGTGACTTCAATGTTATTCTCAATGTTGCATCATGAAACAAGGTTTATCTAGCCCTTCTCATAGAAACACCCAGGATAAGAGGGAATGAGGAATATGGGGCGGGGGGGGGGGGGGGGGTGAGAAATGCTATCCAAAGAAGAAGAAGGAGGAGGAGAAGAAAGAGAGTGAGAGATGCAAATTAACATTTAGACCAGTGTATCTTAATACTGATGTTTACTAAAGCTAAATTCAGTTCTCACTGAAAACTCTTTTAAAATGACTGCAACACTAAGTAAACAAACAAAAAGAAACCTCTGTCTCTAACCCTGTTCAAGATTCCTCCTACCCTATACTCGTTTTATTCTATTGTGTGCATAGAATGTTATTTTAATTATGGAAAAGTTACAAAACAAGAACTGTTTGAAACATGCTTGGAGTGTACTCACACTTATACACACCAAAGACAGTGGACTTACAGGAAAGAGCTCTGAGCTAGAAATAAAGGCTAGGTTCTAACTATCTGCAAATGGGAAACTGCTGGCTTTGTGTTTGTGTCATCTGTGGCTTTGTATGACATCTACAGATGAGGCCAAAACTCTTCAAATTGTTACTTAAACCTGCTACGGGTTTGCAAGCAAGCCACTTTATTGTGGTCTTCTACCTGAGCACACCAGCTGAGAGAAGCAAATGCTGTATCAGGCTAAGAATAACAAAACAAAAAGTGGATTTATGTATCTCCCTCTCCAAATCACATCATTTAGAGGACATCTAAGTTCTTTGGATTTATATGTTGAGAAGAGGTTGTGTAACAAACATAGAAAGATGCCAAATTTAATGGCTATATCCAGTTTGGTCTCACTAGCTGTTTTGGCCAGCTTGACTAAAAGTAAAGCACAGTAACATTTTTTCTCTCTAGGTGGATGTGAGCCTAGAATTCAGGTACAGTGTGTTAGGTAATTAACAGGTGGAATGAGTAGTCTCCTTTTACCCATAATTTCATTTACACATTTGTTGGCTTTGAATTCCAAGTGTTCACCCAGCAGTTTGCTTTAGCAACAGGACTTTTAAATTTATAGAGGTGGTCACATTTCTCACCTCTGTCAGCTACAGTAGCAAATTCAAGGTTCAAAATTTGTATTCAATATGGAATTGTATAGAACACAATGTGAATGTCTGAATAGACACCAGGAAAAATTATTTTTACTTCTGCAACTCTATAGTGAAGGCAATCTCAAATTTAATAGTTATTTCAAAAGGAATAAAGCTTCCTTGTAAAACACAATATTATAACAAATAGGGGGAGGATTGTCATTGCACTGAAGAGAAAACACTAGTGCTTTACTAGTTATGTGGCCAACTATGTTTAATTGAAGCTATTACTGCACTAAGAAGAAATAACAGTTTGACTTCTAGGGAGTTTTAATTGGCAGCATTGTATTTGTGCAATGTACATCCACTACAGGAATAAAATAAGCTTTTTATAATCGCATGCTGAAAATAGAAATATAAGTTCTGTAAATCCTAAAAATAATAATACAAGTTAATATGGCTAGATAGAAATGTTCTTCACTAGACCACATAGCTTAGAGAAAAATAATTTTCACTGAAATGTAACATATTTATCATCTCTTTTGCTAACCAATCTGTTGCAGTTTTTCAAGGACATTTACTCTATTCCACTATTGCAACTTTAATTACTAAGAACCAAAATGTAGAGATAGCTTTGCATTATCCACTATGGTCATGTCTGTGGGATTTAATATCACCCATCATGGGGCCTGTGATCCTGGGAAGATGGGCTTTAAAAAGAAACAGAGTTCTTTATAAGATTGTACTAAAATCTCTTGAAGATCATATGCTTGTAACCAACTATTTGACATATGATTTTCAACTCTAGCTATGAAGGATTTGGGGAGCAGTTTATCCCATTTTGTTTCAACCAAAAAACACTTCAAGTTAAGTGAGTTTTTGTCCATCAGAATCATTACTCAACAAATATCTATTGCATGTTGCATGCAAACATGGCACTGTATTAGGTAATGTGGAGGATGCACAGGTAGCACACAACTGCACCTGACAATATTATAGTAAGAAAAGGAGACATATAATTAAAATAGTTATATACTTTATGCTGCAGAGTGAGAATGTCCTGAGAGTCAGAATAAACTGTGAGAGAGATAGAATAGAAGGAGGAATATATCCACCTGAGTTGGGGTGGGAAGACCTTTAAAAAGGGGTGGGGGGAGCAGTTAAGAATACATGAAGAAATTTTGTCTAATGTGATTGAGGAATAGACTAGGTAAAGGATGATAAAGGTGGAGAAATAGACTACAAATACCAAAATCCTTGAGCATTGATTAAGTGGTGTGAACTTTATTTTATGGGTAATGAGGAATCACTAAATATTTTAAACAAGATTGAATTATAATCACAATTTTACTAAGTGCAGAGTGGATTTAGTAAGGGACATGACTGCTGGTTGGGAAAAAATTAGAAGGCTATTGCAGGAAGGCTCAGAGAAGGTAATAAACTAAAGAACTGGGGTATTTCACATTTTGATTTTTCTTTAAAACCAATTATTGGATTTGCTGGAACTTAATAAGAACATATATACATATTAAGATAGAATATTTTAAATGGTCAATAACTCTTTTTTATTATTTCAGGTGTTTCGTTATTCATATACTGCTTCATATGTGATTTACAACATACACACTAGGTAAGATCTTTGATTTTCTGGTTTTCATGAGATATAGTCCAACTAAATTATTGTTGTAGATGTCAATTTTTTTTTCATGTAAAATGTTTACCTTTTTTCAAGGGAAGTTTGGGAGTTAAACCCTCCAGAAGTAGAGGACTCTGTCTTGCAGTATGCGGCCTGGGGGGTCCAGGGACAGCAGCTGGTAAGCACAGGCATTGGAATGAACCAAGTACTGTCAGCCTGGGCCCTGGGGAGAATGTTTACACAAACCACTGCCTTATAAAGATTGTCATTATATGTGAGGCTTCCTTTTCCTTTTTATATTTTTTATCTAGTGTTTTAAGAACATATTAAATAACACTAGTATTATTTCCTCATTTAATTAAAAAGATCTTATAGATTAATGCATGATTATTAGTTAATCATGCTAGTTGTTAATTTATTATTATAGCTTTACAAGTTTATAGTGCTAGTTAATAGTAAAACCTAAAGGAGAGTCAAGAATATTAGTGTCTAGTTTTGTGACATTTACATTATGTAATGTTGCCTATTTAATTTTTTCTTAAACATCGTTCAGGGTAAAAATTCTAGACAGAAGTCTAGATTTGACAATGTTCTCTTAAGAGAGAATTTTTAAATAGTATTTTAAAATTATCACAAGCTCAAAAAGAGAATTATTGATGTATTAAGCAGTTTGAGCAACATTATATTTGTGCACATGTCTCAAGATGCCCATATAAAGACTTCAGATGAATACTGCTCTGGAAATGGTGTTGCTTGCTTGTACGACAGGCTCATGCTCAGATGTACTTACTCAGTGCAAAATGATTTCTGTTATGTGAGGGTTCATATGTCTACAGGCAAAAATGTGAGAAGTTCCTTTTTTCCCTATCCTTACCAACACCTGTCTTTTTCAGACTACTTTATTGTGTTAATAGGGACAGTATTGTTCCTTCCATTCCAAGTTTTATACTGTCTATTTTATTATAATCTTGCACTGGCTATACTATGAATGTGTCCAGGTACATGTTGTTTATTAAACTGAACGCTGCTTGTGGTTGTGGATGACTTTGTTCTTTGCTTCTTGTGATTTTGAGTTTCCTATTATTTGTGCGTTAACTTTTGAAAAATAAATGTTATTTTAAAAAAGTTTTTATTTATTTTTGTATTTTATTGTTGTTCAAGTACAGTTGTCTACATTTTCCCCCCACCACTCTCCCATGCCCCACCCACCCCACCACCCACCCTCACTCATACATCATACACCCCTCTTTAGCTTTGTCCATGGATCCTTTATACATGTTCCTTGATAACCCTTCCCCTTCTTACTAAAAAAAGTTTTAAAAAACTTATTTTATTATGGTTTCAGGGTTAAGTTTTACATTTTTTAAAAAATAAATTTTGGTAACTTATACAATTCTAAAAACCAATCTCACCTAAATTTTCAATTTTAAACACTATTTTTAGGTATTAGGTAAGGTTTTAAGTGTTAATATTTGCATTTGTTATATTTTTATTTTCCCTAATATTGTTTATAAGTATTTTTCTCTATTTTCCATGATCAACTTTGGTGAATATTTGTAAATCTTATATCTGTTTTCTCAAGAAGCTAAATTTTATATGTATTCAATCCTTGCTATTATTGTGTTAGTGTTTTATTTTCCCTTTCTAATACAAACACTGAAGACTGTAATTTTTTCTAAATTTTGCTTAATCTTCATTCAACATGTTTAATGCTAATATTTTAATAGTATTTAATTTGAACATTTAAAAATTGTTATTGTATGTTCTAATTTTAGGTGGGTTATTTTGATGTTTCCTTTTTTAAATACCATTTTGTATTAGTTTCAGGTGTACAGCATACTCGTTAGACATTAATATACTTTGCAGAGTGTTCCCTTAATATACTTAGTACCCACCTGGCACCACACATACATACATACTATGTTTCTTATGCTGTACTTTATATCCCTGTGACTATTGTGTAAATAACCATCTGTACTTTATAATCCTTTCATTTTTTTTTCACCAAGTTCCCGTATCACCCTCCCCTCTGGCAGCCATCAATTTCTACTCTGTATCTGTGAAACTGTTTCTGTTCTGTTTGTTCATTTATATTATTGTTTGGATCCCACATATAAGTGAAATCATGTGTTATTTGACTTTCTCTGGCTTATTTCACTTAGCATAATGCCCTGTAGGTCCACCCATGCTGTTGGAAATGGTAAGATTTCATTCTCTTTTATGGCTGAATAATATTCCATTATATATATGTACCACCGAATTTTTATTCATTCATTTTTGATGGGCACTGGGGTTAATCCAAATTTTGGCTGTTTGTAAATAATGCTGCAATAAACATAGGGGAGCACATATTTTTTTGAATTAGTGTTTTGGGTTTCTTTGGACATATACCCAGAGTAGAATCTCTGGGTTATAAAACATTTACATTTTTCTTTTCTTTTTTTTGTTTAACTTTTTAAATTATTGTTCAAGTAAAGTTGTCTCCATTTGCTCCCCACTATTCTCCCCCACCCCAACCAATCTCACCTCCCACTTTCAATCCTGCCCCCCTTTCGTATTGTCCATGTGTCCTTTATAGATGTTTCCTTGTGACCATTCCATTTCTTTCACCCATTATCCCCCTCCTCCCTCCTTCTGGTTACTGTCAATTTGCTCTCTATTTCATTGTCTGATTATGTTTTGCTTGTTAGTTTGTTTTGTGGATTAGGTTACACTTATAGGTCAGGATCATATGGTATTTGTCTTTCACAACCTGGCTTATTTTACTTACCACAATGGTCTCCAGTTCCATCCATGCTGTCACAAAGAGTAGGAGCACCTTGTCTCTTTCTGCTGTGTAGTATTCCATTGTGTAAATGTAGTTTTATACAGAAAACTAAAACTATAGTTTTTTTTCAGCCACTGGTTTACTGATGGACACTTAAGTTGCTTCTAGCACTTGGCAATTGTAAATTGTGCTGCTTTGAACATTAGGTTGCAAAGGTTCTTTTGAATTAGCATCTCAGGATTTTTAGGGTATAATCCCAGCAGTGGAATTGCCAGTCCAAGCAGTTCCATTTTTAGTTTTTTAAGGAAATTCCATACTGATTTCCACAGTGGCTGCACCAGTCTGCATTCCCAACAACAACGCACTAGGGTCCCCTTTTCTCCATAACTTTGCCAGCACTTATTTGTTGATTTTTTTTTAACTTTAATCATTGTTCAAGTACAGTTTTCTGTCTTTTACTCCCATCCCAGCCCACCCACCCATCCCTCCCCACCTCCTTCCCATTTCCACCCCCCACCCCAGTTTTTGTCCAAGTGTCCTTTATACCTGTTCCTATATACCCTTCCCCTTTTCCCCTGAAATTCCCTTGACATTCCCTCCCCTCTCCTCCTCTGGTCACTGCCAGCCTATTCTCTATATCAGTATCTTAGGTTATATTTTGCTTGATTTGTTTATGATGGCCATTCTGACTAGTGTGAAGTGGTATCTCATTGTGGTTTTAATTTACATCTCTCTGATGGCTAGTGATGCTGAGCATCTTTTCATGTGTCTCTGGGTCCTCTGTGTGTCCTCCTTGGAGAACTGTCTGTTTAGTCCTTTGCCCGTTTTTTAACTGGATTGTTTGTCTTCCTGGAGTGGAGTTGTGTAAGTACTTTATATATTTTGGAGATTATACCCTTGTCCAAGGTATCATATATAACTATATTTTCCCATATGGTTGGTTCTCTTTACATTTTCCTCATGTTTTCTTTAGCTGTGCAGAAGCTTTTTATTTTGATGAAGTCCCATTTGTTTATTCTTTCCTTTGTGTCCCTTGCTCTAGGGAATACATTGGTGAAACTATTGCTGTGTGGAATATCTGAGATTTTTCTGCCTGTGTTCTCCTCTAGGACTTTTATGGTGTTGTGATTTATATTTGTCTTTTATCCATCTTGAGTTTATTTTTGTGTGTGGTATAAGCTGGTGGTCAAGTTTCATGTTTTTGCATGTAGCTGTCTAGACCTCCCAATACCATTTGTTGAAGAGGCTACTTTTACACCATTTTTTGCTTCTTCTACCTTTGTCAAATATTAATTGAAAATAAAGACTTGAGTTGTTTTCTGGGCTCTCTCTTCTGTTCCATTGACCTATATATCTGTTCTTATGCCAGTACCAGACTACCTTGATTACAATGGCCTTGTAATATAGTTTGATGTCCCCATTTTCTATAGCAACATGAAAAGTAAAGTACTTAGGAAAAAAACCTAACCAAGTAGGTAAAAGACTTGTACTCAGAAAACTACAGAACATTGAAGAAATTAAGAAAAACATAAATAAGTGGAAACATATACTGTGTTCATGGGTTGTAAGAATAAACATCATCAAATTGTCCATACTACCCAAAGCAATTTATAGATTCAATTCAATCCCTATTAAGTTGCCAATGACATATTTCACAGGCATAGAACATTTCAAAAATTTATATTTAACCATAAATGACACTGAATATCTACAGCAATTTTGAGAAAGAAGTACATTTTTCATTTTTGAAGGAAACTTCATACTGATTTCCACAGTGGCTGCACCAATCAGTATTCCCTCTAATAATGTCCTAGGGTTCCCTTTTCTCTTCATCCACCCCAGCATTTTGTGTTTATTTATTTATTTATTTATTTTTAAAAGATTTCATTTATTTATTTTTTAGAGATGGAAGGGAGGGAGAAAGAGAGAGAAACATCCATGTGCGGTTGCCGGGGGCATGGCCTGCAACCCAGGCATGTGCCCTGACTGGGAATTGAATCTGCAATGCTTTGGTTCACAGCCCACACTCAATCCACTGAGCTACGCCAGCCAGGGCAACATGTTTATTTATTGATGACAGAATTCTGGCAGGTGTGCGGTGATATCTCATTGTGGTTTCAATTTGCATTTCTCTTATGATTAGTGACGTTCAGCATCTTTTTATATGTCTATTTGCCATCTGTATGTCCTCTTTTAAAAAGTGTCTATTCAGGTCTTCTGACCATTTGCTTCTTTAATTTGATTGTTTTCTTTTTTTAATATATTTTATTGATTATGCTATTACAGCTGTCCCATCCCCCCTTTATTCCCCTCTGCACTGCTCACCCTCTCCAACCTGCATTGTCCCCTTTTGTTCATGTCCATGGATCATACATATAAGTTCTTCGGTTTCTACATTTCCTATACTATTCTTAACCTTCCCTATTTTCTACTTACTATTTATGCTACTTATTCCCTTTCCCTTTTCTCTCCCCCTCCCATACCTCCACTGACAACCCTCCATGTAATCTCCATTTCTGTGATTCTGTTCCTGTTCTAGTTGTTTGCTTAGTTTATTTTTTTTTTCCTTGGGTTCTGTTGTTGATAACTGAGTTTGTTGTAATTTTACTGTTCATAGTTTTGATCTTCTTTTTCTTGGTTAAATCCCTTTAACATTTCATATAAGAAGAGTTGGGTGAGGATGAACTCCTTGAACTTGACCTTATCTGGGAAGCACTTTACCTACCCTTCCATTTTAAATGATAGCTTTGCTGGATAGAGTAATCTTGGATGTCAGTCCTTGCTTTTCGTGACTTGGAACACTTCTTTCCAGCTCCTTCTTGCCTGCAAGATTTCTTTTGAGAAATGAACTGACACTATTATGAGAACCCCTTTGTAGGTAACTGTCTCCTTTTCTCTTGCTGCTTTGAAGATTTTTTCCTTATCCTTAATCTTGGCTAATCTAATTATGTGCCTTGGTGTGTGCTTCCTTGGGTCCAACCTCTTTGGGACTCTATGAGCCTGGACTTCCTGGACTTCCTGGAACTCTACCAGGAAGATATTCCTCTGCCAGATAAGGGATATTCTCCTTCATTATGTTTTCAAATAAGTTTTCAATTTCTTGCTCTTCCTCTTCTTTTGGCACCCCTATGATTCAGATGTTGGAACATTTAAACATGTCCTAGAGATTCCTAAGCCTCTCCTCATTTTTTTTAATTATTGTTTCTTCATTTTGTTCTGGTTGAATATTATTTCTTCCTTCTGCTCCAAACCGTTAATTTGAGTCCTGGTTTCCTTCCCGTCACTGTTGGTTCCCTGTACATTTTCCTTTATTTCATTTTTCATAGCCTTCATTTTTCCCTCTACTTTGTGACCATATTCAACAAATTCTGTGAGCATCCTGATTACCAGTGTTTTGAACTGTGTATCTGATAGATTGGCTATCTCTTCATCACTTAATTGTATTTTTTCTGGAGCTTTGATCAGTTCTTTCATTTCGGCCATTTTTTTTGTCTTAGTATGCTTGTTACATAGTAAGGGGCAGAGCGTTAGGTGGTCACCATGGCAGGCAACCCATGTCACTGAGTTGTGATGCTGTATGTGGGGAAGGGGTCCAAGAGATAACAGTACCATTTGCTCAACTCTCTGCCAGTTTTCAGTCACTTTCCCCAATAACCACAATCAAATTGGGTCCTTCTGGTGCTGATTCCCTGTTAGCTGGGTTTGTATATGTTCTAGGACTCTCTGGGTGTCTCCAATGAACTCTCCTGTGAGGCCAGAAGTTTCTCCCACTGCCTCTTCAACCTCCACAGGTGTTTTCTGTTAGAGGCTTTGAGGCTTTATTTTCCCATACTAGAATCCTGGGTTGCATGGTCTGTCTCACTCCCCAGTTGTTCCTCTTGGTTTATCTGCATTGGAATGTGGGACCACCCAGTCCACAAGCCACCATCTTGCCCACCCCAGTCCTCTAGCCCCTTCCTTGCCTAGTCCTCTCAGCCTGGCTGCCCATTTCCACCCCTCCTACCAGTCTGGATGAACGTTTCTTTTTTAACTCCTTGGTTGGCAGACTTCCATACAGTTCAATTTTTTGTCAGTTATTGTTGATTTTTGTTTTAAAATTCTTGTTGTCCTTGTTATGGTTGTTTAAGGAGGCAGAGTGTGTCTACCTACACCTCCATCTTGGCCAGGAGTATAATTTGACTGTTTTCTGGATGTTGAGTTATATAAGTTCTCTATAAATTTTGGGTATTACCCCCTAATCAGATATTTCATTGACAAATATCTTTTCCCACTCAGTAAGTTGACTTTTCCTTTCCTTTTTCTTTTTTATTGAATTTATTGGGGTGACATTAGTTAATACAATTATATTGGTTGTAGTGTAAAATTCTATAATATATCAGTATGTTAACTTTTTGTTTTGTTGATGGTTTCTTTTGCTGTGCAAAACATTTTTAGTTTGATATAATGCTGTTTATTTTTTCTTTGTTTTTGTTGCCCAAGGGGATATATCAGAAAAAGTTATTGCTAAGAGGATTGTTTAAGATTTTACTGCCTATGTTTTCTTCTAAAAGTTCTACAGTTTTGAGGCTTAAATTTAAATCATTACTCTATTTTGAGTTTATTATTGTATATGGTATAAGAAGGTGTTCTTGTTACTTTTTTGACCTGTATGTGACCAATTTTCTTAACACCATTTATTGAATAAACTGTGTTTACCACATTGCTTGTTTTTGATCCTGTGTCAAATACTAATTGCCCTTACAGTATGCTTTTTTCCTGGGCTTTCTAATCTCATTTATTGATCAATATGTCTGCTTTTATGCTAGTAACATACTATTTTGATTACTATAAGCTTATAGTACAGTTTGATATCAGGTAGCATGTTACCTCCAACTTCATTCTTTATCAAGGCTGCTGTGACTTTTCACTGTTTTTTGTGGTACATATAAATTTTTGGATTATTAATTCTAGTTTTGTGAAGTATACCATCAGTATTTTGATAGAATTTGCATTCTCTATATAGATTGCTTTGGGTATTATGAACATTTTAAAGATGTTAATTCTTCCATTCTATATCTTTCTCTTATTTATATTTTCTTAATTTTTTTTTGAGTGTCATAATTTTTTGAGTACTGGTCTTTTATATTGTTGGTTAAATTTATTTCTACATATTTAATTTTTTATGCAATTGTTAATGGGATTGTTTACTTAGTTCACTTTTCTGATAGTTCATCACTGGTGTTCCAAAATGCAGCTGTATCTGAGTATTAATTTTATATCCTCCTAGTTCACTTTCATTTATCAGTTCTAGTAGTTTTTTGGTGGAATCTTTAGGGTTCTCTCTGTACACTATAATGTCATTTGCAAATAGTGACTCTTTTACTTCCATTTTTTAAAAAATTCTGATGTCTTTTATTTCTTCTTACTGCCTAATTGCTGTGGCTAAGACTTTCTATACTATGTTGTGTTAGTGTAGTGAAATTGAACACCCATGTTCTGTTCCTTATCTTAAGGGGAATACTTTTAATTGTCCCCAGCTGAGTATGATGTTAGCTCTGAGTTTGTCACATATGGTCTTTATTATGTTGAGTCAAGTTCCCTCTATTCTTACTTTGCTGAGTTCTTGTCATAAATAGGTACAAGATTTTGTCCAATGCTTTTCTTCATTTATTGATATGATCATATAATTTTTTCCTTCATTTTATTTATATGGTGTCCCATGTTAATTGATTTGTGGATATTGTACCAATCCTGTATCCCAGGAATAAGTCCCATTTGATTATGGTGTATGACCTATTTAATGTATTGTAGGATTTGTTTTGCTAATATTTTGTTGAAGATGTTCACATCTGTGTTGTCCAGAGATATTAGCTTATAATTTTCTTTATCTGTAGTGTCTTTATCTGGTTTTAGAATTACAGTAATGTTGCCTCATAAAATGGCTTAGGAGTCTTCTTTCCTCTGAAATTCTTGGAATGGTTTGGTAAAATTAGGTGTTCTTTGAACATTTGGTAAAATCCACCTGTGAAGCCAGTAAGCCTAGTGCTTTTGTTTGTTATGAGTTTTTTTTTAATTTTAAATAATACTTCTATTCTAGTAGTTGTCATGATTCAGTTCATATTTTCTGTTTCTTCTTCATTTAGTTTTAAAAGAATGTGTTTATCTAAGAATTTGTCTCTTCCTTATACTCAAATTTGTTGGCATATAGTTCTTTGTACATTTTTCTTATAATAATTTGTGTTTCTGTGGTATCAGAAACACAAGCAAAAATAAGTGGATTTTTTTGCTTATGTTGCTTCTCTCTCTCATTCCTGATTTTATTTGTGTCCTTGTCCCTTTTCTCTTGATGAGTTCGGTTAAAGGTTCATCGATCTTTTAATCTTTTCAAAGAATGAGCTCTTAGTTTCATTGATCTTTTCTATTAATTTTAGTCTCTATTTAATCTATATCTACTCTGATTTTTATTATTTCTTTTTTTCTGCTTACTTTGACCTGTTTGTTGTTCTTGTCTAGTCCCATTAAATATAAGGGTAAATTGTGTATTTGAGGTTGTTGTTATTTATTAAGGTAAGCCTGTAATGCTATGGATTTTCCTCTTAGGACTGCTCTAGCTGTGTTCCCTAAATTTTGAGTTGTTTCCTGTCTTTTTTTTTTGGCTCGTGGTATCTTTTGATTTCTTTCCTTATGTCAGTGTTAACCCATTCATTATTTAATAACATGTTATTCAAACTCCATGTCTTTGTGTGTTTTCAATTTTCTTCTTAAGAGTGATTTCTATTTTTATACCATTATGGTCAGAGATGTTTGATACAATTTCAATGTTCTTAAATTTAAGAGACTTGGTTTGTGTCTTAACATATGATTTATCCTAAAAAAGTGTTCCATGTGGACTTAAAAAATGTGTAATCTGCTATTTGGGATGATATAGTCTGAAGATATCAATTAAATTATCTGATTCTAGTGTGTCATTTAAGGCTGATGTTTTCTTTTCAATTCTCTGGAAGATCTACCCATTGATGTCAATGGGATGTTAAAATCCACTTAGTATAACTGTATAACTGTTGATCTCTCCCTTTATGTCCATCAAAAATACTTTATATATTTATGTGCTCCTATGTTGGGTTCATAAATACTTACAAGGGTTATATCCTATTATTGATTGATCCTTTTATCATTACATAATGTCCTTCTTTGTCTCTTATGATAGCCTTTGTTTTAAAGTCCATTTTATCAGACATAGGTATTGACACATTCATACCCAGCCTTTTTATAAATTTCTATTTGCATGAAATATATTTTTCAATATTTTTACTTATAGTGTGCATGTGTTTTGTTTCTGGTGTGGGTCTCTTGTAAACTGCATATATGAGGCTGTCCAGAAAAAGTCCAACCATTGTTAATATAATGAGAATGATTTTGTGACTTTGATGTAATCTGGCAGTCAAGGAGAGTGGGATGGAATGTGCATGCATGAACAATGATGACTTCACTATGCTAGTTAGTAGGGGTGGTTGACACTGTTGAGTGAGCATTTTTCCTGTGTGGCCATCACATTCAAAATGACTTAACAAGTAGAGCAAAAAAATCTGCATCAAATTTTGTGTTAAGCTTGAGCATTCCCCTACAGAAACTATTCAGATGATTCTGAAGTATGCATATATGGGCAACTGGTGATTGGCAGCTTCATCACAACAACATTCCCATTCATGCATCACAGCTCCTGCACAGTTGGGTTATGTGAGCCTTCCTGTTATAGTTGAATCTTGATTACTGTTGGCCCATCCATGTGATTAATCCTCAGGCTGGCTCACTGTGAGGATCAACCTTGACCATGGTGTATAAGCTGCTGTGCTGGTGCTGACCACATAAATTGAAATTTGTCCCACCCATCAGGGTCTGGTTCCTGCCAAGGTCTCCCTTTGAATTTTCCACTTGTATTACTGTTGGGTCCTGTTCTGATGTGGTTGTAAGCCTGCCACTCAGTGTGTTGTTTCGGGGGGCTTTTGGGGGGATCTGATGCAGGTCCATGTCTGACAGTGACTAGCTAAATGCTTGAAGTTACAGAAAAACCCATAGTTTGCAGATGCCTCTGCTGGGTCTGGTTATGTGTGGGAAATACAAGGCTTTCCACAAATGTTTGTCTGTACCATCACTGAGCCCGGGAACAGGTCAGCAAAAGACCTAAGAAACTCCACAAGATTCACCTCTATCTGCTTCTGCCTGTTAATTGCTTGTTAGCTGCCTGCTAGATTCAGTCACTGAAAGAGCTTCTGGCTATATGCTATTTGTGTGAGGTAGGTTCTCAGTGAGTCACCAAATAGGGCATTGTGGTGTTAACCAGATTGATATGGATTTAAACTTGGTGCCAGTTCTGGATCTGAGTCCATTCAGCAAAAGTCCCAGAGAACACCAGGACTAGCTGCCACCCCTGCTAGGTTCCTGCAAACCTTTGTAGTAATGTGGAGTCTCAGAATAACTGGGGGAAATCAGCAGAATTTATCAGGCCCACACTAACCAAGATTTGGCTTTTGAATGTAGGGCTTTGTACCATTTGCATGTGGAAGGGAAATTGGGCCTCTGTCCCAGAACTAGACAACTTAGTATGTTCCAGATTCTGCCCAGAACCTCCTGGGGAGCCTCAGCTTGGTGAGGCCAGTCACTGGGAGTCAGGAATATGGGGTTAGTAAAACTCCCATGAGGAAGGGGTTCTGGTCAAGTAAGTGGAGTCAGTGGCCCAGTTTTCCACAGCCACACAACTCAGTCACTGACACCCCTGAGTCAATCTGGACCTCCACAGGGCATGAACTCTGGAGGGCAGTTTGACAGGGTATCTGGAAGGTAGGGTTATTTCATTCCTGTAGACTGATGCTAAATGGAGGAGAGTGTGCAACCCAAGAAAGATCTGTGGTGTGGGAGAGAGACTCAACACGGGGACCCTGGTGGGTGTTCTGTCTGTTCTCTCCTCAGAGCCACAAAACCTGCTTTCTCTCATATAGCTCCCATCTGCTCTACCTTACTTCGGCTGGAGCCCAGGCTGTAAAGGAGACTTGTGTTGGTCCTTTAAGAAGGTGCCTGGGTTTCTAGCAGACACTTATCTCTCACTGACAGTCAAAATTCTGCTAATTTTAACAGCCAGATGTTATGTGGGGACCTCTTCCTGGCTTTGGTGTCTGGACTAGGGACCCTGGCATTGGGTTAGGGCCCCATACTCATTGGAGGAAACCTTTTGCAGCTGAGATACCCCTCTGGATTCTCAGCTGCCACGTGTGAGTAGGAGGGAGGGTCAAACCCATTTTAAGTGTCTGCCTTTCCCACCAGTGTGTGTGTGGTTTCTGTGAATCCTTGTTTTTAAGACTTCTGTTAAGCTAGTCTTTAGTTGGTTATAGGAATTTTTTCCCCTATATTTTAGTTGTAATTCCAGTTTGGTCCTAGGAGGAGATGAGTGTAACTTTCACCTACTCTTTCACCATCTTGCATCCTCTGATGTTTTTTATTTAAATTACAATCATGTAGAATTGTTGTTAAAACAATTTGTAGAGTGAAGAAACAAATCTTTAGAATAGTCACTTTGAAATTGATTGGACTTGATTTATAGCTTAATATAGCTTTTATAAATGTTTTCTATGTCATATAAACAATATTTTATAAATGCCTATTAGGTCTCTTAATAACCATTTTAAGCCTGTTTTTAACCAGTGGTAGTTGGTATATAATCTTTTCCCTTAGTGCCCTATCAGTTTTGCATTATATAAGTTGAACGACATTTTGAAGAATGGGTGGTTTTAATGTTAAATAAATTTTTCAGTTGAGTTTCTCAATCCCTTATTGATATGTTTGCTCTACTTACCTTTAAAAGTTCTAATTGACTAAGCCTAACTCTTACCTTTAACAGAACCTTTTAACAGAAGTTAAAATCATCTAAATTTTTTAAAATTAGAATTGCTGCATAAAGAACAACTTGGCAGGCTGAGGTATGTTTATTTTTACCCACAAGCCACAATTTCAACTATGTAAAATAGAAATATCTATACCAGTATCTTTATGATAATTATTGTATAAATATAAGTATTTCTCTTAATTAGGTAAATATTGTTATTTTTATTTTTTTTATTTTAATCATTGTTCAAGTACAGTTTTCTCCCCCCTACTCCCATTCCAGCCCACCCACCCAACCCTCTGCCCTTCCCCCTCATTACCCCCCACCCCTAGTTTTTGTCCATGTGTCCTCCGAATTTGTTCCTGTAAACCCTACCCATTCCCCCCTGAAATTCCCTCTTCTCTCCCCTCTGGTCACTGTCAGACTATCCCCTATTTCAGTGTCTTTGGTTATATTTTGCTAGTTTTTGTTTTGTTTTGTTTTGTTGTTTAGATTCCTGTTAAAGGTGATATCATGTGGTATTTGTCTTTCACTGCCTGGCTTATTTCACTTAGCATAATGCTTTCCAGTTCCATCCATGTTGTTGCAAAGGGTAGGAGCTCCTTCTTTCTTTCTGCTGCATAGAATTCCATTGTGTAAATGTACCATAGTTTTTTGATCCATTCATTTACTGATGGGCATCTAGGTTGCTTCCAGCACCTAGCTATTGTAAATTGTGCTGCTATGAACATTGGGATGCACAGGTTCTTTTGAATTGGTGTTTTACTATTCTTAGGATAGAGTCCCGGCAGTGGAATTGCCGGGTCAAAAGGCAGATCCATTTTTAGTTTTCTGAGGAAGTTCCAAACTGCTTTCCATAGTGGTTGTACCAGTCTGCAGTCCCACCAACAGTGCACTAGGGACCCCCTTTCTCCACAGCCTCTCCAACATTTGTTGTTTGTTGCTTTGTTTATGATGGCCATTCTGACTGGTGTCAAGTGGTATCTCATTGTGGTTTTAATCTGCATCTCTCTGATGGCTAGCGATATTGAGCATCGTTTCATGTGTCTTTGGATTTTCTGTATGTCCTCCTTGGAGAAGTGTCTGTTCAAGTCCTTTGCCCATTTTTTAATTGGGTTACTTGTCTTCTTAGAGTGGAGTCGTGTAAGTTCTTTATATATTTTGGAGTTTAAACCCTTGTCTGAGGCATCATTGGCAAATATGTTTTCCCATACAGTTGGTCCTCTTTTTATTTTGATACTGTTTTCTTTAGCTGTGCAAAAGCTTTTAATTTTGATGAGGTCCCATTTGTTTATTCTTTCCTTTATGTCCCTTGCTCTAGGAGACAAGTCAGTAAAAAAGTTTCTGCGTGAAATATCTGAGATTTTCCTACCTACGTTCTCTTCTAGGACTTTAATGGTGTCACGCTTTATATTTAAGTCTTTTATCCAACTTGAATCTATTTTTGTATAAGGTGTAAGTTGGTGCTCGAGTTTCATTTTTTTGCACGTAGCTGTCCAGTTCTCCCAACACCATTTGTTGAAGAGGCTATTTTTATTCCATTTTATGTTGCTGCTTCCTTTGTCAAATATTAATTGACCGTAGAGGCTTGGGTTTATTTCTGGGCTCTCTGTTCTGTTCCATTGGTCCATGTGCCTGTTTTTATGCCAGTACCAGGCAGTTTTGATTACAGTGGCCTTGTAGTATAGTTTAGGGTCAGGTATTGTGACCCCTCCTACTTTACTCTTCTTTCTCAAAATTGCAGCAGCTATTCGGGGTCGTTTATGATTCCATATAAATTGTTGAAGTGTTTGTTCTATGTCTGTGAAATATGCCATTGGTACTTTAATAGGTATTGCATTGAATGTGTAAATTGCTCTTGGTAGTATGGACATTTGGATGATATTAATTCTTCCAATCCATGAACACGGTATATGTTTCCATTTGTTTGTGTCTTCCTTGATTTCTGTCCTCAGTGTTATGTAGTTTTCTGAATACAGGTCTTTTACCTCTTTGGTTAGGTTTATTCCTAGGTATTTTATTTTTCTTTTTTACTATTCCAAATGGGATTTTTTTCTTGATTTCTGCTTCTGCTGTTTCATTGTTGATGTACAGAAATGCCTTTGATTTCTGGATATTGACTTTGTATCCTGCTGTTTTGCCAAATTCATTTATTAGGTCAAGCAGTTTTTTGGTGGAGTCTATAGGATTTTCTATGTACACTATCATGTCATCTGCGAACAGTGACAGTTTTGTTTCCTCCTTTCCGATTTGGATTCCTTTTATTTCTTTTTCTTGTCTGATTGCTGTGGCTAGAACTTCCAGTACTATATTGAATAGAAGTGGTGAAAGTGGACATCCTTGTCTTGTTCCTGTTCTTAGTGGAAAAGATTTTAATTTTTGCCCATTGAGTATAATGTTGGCTGTAGGTTTCTCATATATGGCCTTTATTATGTTGAGGAATGCACCCTCTATTCCCACTTTACTGAGTGTTTTTATCATAAATGGGTGCTGTACCTTATCAAATGCTTTTTCTGCATCTATTGATAAGATCATGTGGTTTTTGTCTTTGCTTTTGTTTATGTGATGTATTACATTTACTGATTTGCGAATATTGTACCATCCTTGCATACCTGGAATGAATCCCACTTGGTCATGGTGTATGATCTTCTTAATGTACTGTTGGATGCGGTTTGCCAGTATCTTGTTGAGGATTTTAGCGTCAATGTTCATCAGTGGTATTGGCCTGTAGTTTTCTTTCTTTGTTGTGTCTTTATCTGGTTTTGGAATTAAGATGATGTTGGCCTCATAAAAAGAGTTTGGGAGACTCCCATCTTTTTGGATTTTTTGGAATAGTCTGTGAAGGATAGGTGTTAGTTCTTCCTTAAATGCTTTGTAGAATTCTCCTGTGAAACCATATGGTCCAGGGCTTTTGTGTGTTGGGAGTTTTTTGATTACTGCTTCAATTTCTTTTGCTGTTAAGATTTGTTCATGCTTTCTGCTTCCATTTTATTGAGTTTTGGAAGATTTAATTTTTCTAGAAATTTGTCCATTTCATCTAGGTTTTCAAATTTCTTGGCATACAGCTCTTTGTAGTAATTTGTTACAATCCTTTGTATTTCTGTGGTATCTGTTGTAATCTCTCCTCTTTCATTTCTGATTTTGTTTATTTCGGTTTTCTCTCTTTTTTTCTTGATGAGTCTGCTTAAAGGCTTGTCGATTTTATTTATCTTTTCAAAGAACCAACTCTTGGATTCATTGATCTTTAGAATTGTGCTTTTAGTCTCTATGTCATTTAATTCTGCTCTGATCTTGGTTATTTTCTTCCTTCTGCTTGCTCTAGGCTGTCTTTGTTGTTGTTCCTCAAATTCTTGTAGACATAGGGTTAGGTTGTTTGTTTGAAATGTTTCTAACTTTTTTAGGTGGGCCTGTATTGCTATGAACTTCCCTCTCAGGACTGCCTTGGCTGTGTCCCATAAGTTTTGGGTTGTTGTGAGTTCGTTTTCATTTGTTTCCAAAAACCGTTTGATTTCTTCCCTAATATCATTCTTGACCCATTCATTGTTTAATAGCATGCTGTTTAATCTCCATGAATTTGAGTGTTTTGGGTTTTTTTCCTTGGGGTTGGTTTCTAGTTTCAGTCCCTTGTGATCTGAGAAATTGCTTGGCATGATTTCAATTTTTTTGAACTTGTTGAGGCTTGTTTTGTGTCCTATCATGTGGTCAGTCTTTGAAAATGTTCCATGTACATTTGAAAACAATGTGTATTTAGCTTCTTTGGGATGGAGGGTTCTGTAAATATCAGTAAGGCCCATTTCGTTTAGGGTATTGTCCAATGCCACAATATCTTTGTTGATATTTTGTTTGGAAGATCTGTCCATTTTTGATAGTGGGGTGTTAAAATCCCCCACAATAATTGTGTTGCTGTCCATATCTTTCTTGAAGTCCTCTAAGATTTTCTTTATGTATTTGGGTGCTCCTATGTTGGGTGCATATATATTTACAATATTTATGTCTTCTTGATGGATTCTTCCCTTGAGTATTATGAAATGACCTTCTGGGTCTCTCTTTATCGTCCTTCTTTGGAAGTCTATTTTGTCAGATATGAGTATTGCTACCCTGGCTTTTTTTTTCCTGTCCATTTGCTTGGAGAATTTGTTTCCAACCCTTCACTTTCAACCTGTGCAGATCTTTTATCCTGAGGTGGGTCTCTTGTAGACAGCATATGTGTGGGTCATGTTTTCTTATCCAATCAGCTATTCCATATCTTTTGATTGGAGCGTTTAATCCATTTACGTTTAAGGTTATTATTGATAAGTACTTATTCATTGCCTTTTATGTACGTGTGATCCTCTCTCACTCTCTCTTTTCCTTTCTTTCCTTAAAGCAGTCCCTTCAGCATCTCTTGCAGAGCTGGTTTAGTGGAGGTGTATTCTTTTAGACTTCTTTTGTCTGAGAAGCTTCTTATTTGGCCTTCGATCTTAGTTGAGAGCCTTGCTGGGTAAAGTAGTCGTGGTTGCAGGCCTCTGGTTCTCATTACTTGGATTATTTCTTGCCATTCTCTTCTGGCTTGGAGTGTTTCCATTGAGAAGTCAGCTGTTAGCCTTATTGGGGCCCCCTTGTATGTTACTTCCTGTTTCTCCCTTGCTGCCTTTAAGATTCTCTCTTTGTCTTGCAATTTTGCCATTTTAATTATGATGTGTCTTGAGGTGGGCCTCTCTGGGTTCCTCTTGATTGGGACTCTCTGTGTTTCCTGGATTTGTGTGACTTTTTGTCTCATCAAATTAGGGAAGTTTTCCATCATCACTTGTTCAACTAGGTTTTCTATCCCTTGTTCTTCTTCTTCTCCTTCTGGTATCCCTATTATACGGATATTATTACATTTCATATTGTCTTGCATTTCTCTCAATCCCTCTTCATTTTTTCTGAGCCTCTTTTCCTTTTCTTGCTCTTTCTGGGTGTTTTCTTCTACTTTGTCCTCTAGCTCGCTGATCCAATCTTCTGCTTCATCAATCCTGCGTTTCATTCCTTCTACTGTGTTCTTCAGTTCAGAAATTGTATTCTCCATTTCCTCTTGGCCCTTGTTGAGAGTTTCTATTTCCTTTTTTATGCTGATGTAGTTTTCACTGAGTTCATTGTAGCTTCCCTGTAGTTTCTCGTAACTCATTGTGAGCTCATTGAGCTTCCTGACAATCACTGCTTTGAATTCAATATCTGATGGTTGAATTGCCTCTGTTTCATTTAGCATTCTTTTTGATGTTTCCTCCTTTCCTTTCCTTTGGGGATTATTTCTTTGTCTTCCCATTGTTTGTGAGACTCTTCTTGTTCGCCTCAGCTTCTTATATTGATCTGTTCTGGCTCCCTGGGTTTATGTTGTGAACTTCTTTAGTAGAATAGCAGTGAGTTTCAGTGGTGCTGTTTCCTTGATCTCCCAAGCTCACTGGTCTTGGGCTGTCGTTTAAGTTGGCTTTGTGTTTGCCTTTGCATTTTGATTGTTGTTGAGTCTTTCTTTGGTGGTTCCTTCCAACCAGCTGGTTAAATGTGGGTCACTCTGTCCACCACCTTCTGTATTTTGTTGTGCTGGTGAGGGCAGGTTGTGTTGAAGCTGGTTCTTCTGTGTGTACAAGGTTTAAAGAAATCTTGTTCAGTTGCTTGTATTGGGTACTGTCTCTACTGTTTAGTTGTATTTCCAGATAAGTCCTGGATTGAGGTTTGTGTGGTTACTACTCCCTCCTTCACCTTCTTCTGCTGCTATCTGTTAGTGGTTCCTTTGTTGTTGGGTTTCCTCTTCCAGTGGGTATCCTGGTGTTCACCTCCTCCACCTATTCTTTTTTGTCATCAGTTGGAGGGGGAAGGCAAAATGGTTTAAGACAGCAACAGAGAATTCTATGCTATTTACAGTAGTAGCAAGTATGGAAGATATAGGAGATCCTTTCACTATGTGTAGTGTTAACCGTGGTCTTCCACCCAGCTAGCTGATTTCTAGAAAGGATGGAAAGAAGATAAGACTCTTGTTTGGGGAGGAAGGATTGTGAGTTGGATCTATAAAGCAGGGAGGTTGTGGGCGGTCAGATTCTGGTGTAAGGTGAGAGTATAGGATAGTAAATAGGTGTAGTGTGTGAGAGAATAGAGTTAACCACTACAGTAATAGAGTTCAGGAAACTTTGAAATGGGCTAAGATCGGGGAGGGGGGGGGGGTGGTGGTGTTGTGAAGTAATTACAATTGCATGGAACAGCGGTTATTTACAATAATATTATGGTAACATTCATATGACAGAGTCTATGAGATCTAGGTAACAAGAATAGGGAGTACAGAACATCGAGTAGTGTGCTGATGGGACACAGGTGAGTTAAAGGACAGTAGATTAGTAATACAGTATAGAAAGAGATATCAGGGGAAAGCTGTCAGGTCACACAATATATCCAGCCTAGCAAAGCAGGCTATACAAAAAGAAGAGGGATATAAAAATACTGTTAAAAAAAGATGTAGGAACACTGGAAAAATAATAATGATACAAATATGCAATAACTTGCAGGTTCTCTGTTATAGCAGAGTGACATTTATCTCACTGTCCCAGCTGTTGTGATGCCCCTTCTTTGGGTTCAACTTTGGTCTTTTCACAGATCCAGGATTTTGTCTCACTTTTAGGTATTTAGGAAAAAATTTTAAAAAGTAAAAAATAGAAAAGGCAGACGAAGGAAGGAAGAAGAGATAAAATTGGAGGACAGGAAGGAGGAAGGAATAAAACAAGAAATCAGGTAAGAGAGGAAAAAGAAATCAAAAGAGAATAAAAACAATAAAACTTAAAAAATTAAAAATTGTTTAAAAAAATAGAATCAAATTAAAAAGTCTCTTGATTTCAAAGTGTCCAAACCGGTTTTTCTGCTCTTGCTGGTTGAGACAGGCTGAAGGATGATTTGTTTGGCTTTTCTTCCTTGGCCAGTGGAGTTCGCACTGGCTCCTCAGCTTTGGGCCCTGGGTGTGGGAATCAGGTCTTTCCCCAGGGTTACTGCTGTGGGCTGGGGTGCGGGGATGCTCTCCCTGCAGGCGCACCCACACAGCTGGGATGCAGACAGGCTGGAGCCACTGATCACTTTAGGAGAATTCCCCAAACAGTGTCTGTGTCTATTCACTCCTTCCTCTTGAGAAATTCCTCCCTTTCAAGCCCACCGCTCCCCACAGTGGCCTGGCTTCTCCCACCATGGCCTGGCTTCTCCCAGTTCCAAAGCTCCAGCCAGACCAGTTACCCTGGGAGTCCGGGTCTGCTGCGCGACTGGGCCCCTCTGGTGTCCACCACCGCCTCCAAAGGCGCTCACCGCCCCCGGTGTTTGCCAGCACCTGGATTCCTCCCAGAGCCGCTCAGACCTTGCTTGGCTGGAGAGGGAGCAGTTGACCTGGCTCTCTTGCAAGAACCCTATGGTAAACCCAGCAGCGACCCGGGCCTGGGGCTGCAGCCCCGGGCCCACACACTTGTCCTGGGACCCTACCTTGTTGCAGCACTCCCCTTAGGATCTGTTCTTTGTTCTTTCAGTTCTGCCACAATCCTTGGTCCTCTGTTTTCAAAAATGCTGAAATATGTTGGTTGCTTGCCTTTCTACTCCATAGATCGGTCAGGATTTTCTCCCCTGAGCAGAGGAAAGCCGAATCTGCTCCTTCCTACTCTGACGCCATCTTAGATCCTGTTATTTTTATTTCATTTTATAAATCTAATAAACATTTTGTTAAGCAGAACAGTGTGATAATATGGAACTAGTATTAGAAATTCCACATCACAAGAAGGCTGCAGAATACTATACTATTACTAAATGACATTTCTTTTCATTGAAAAACCTTTGGACCTGAAATATCCTTGAAATGAATGCACCTAAGATAGAATCTCTGCTAATGATTCATCATCATATGATTGTTACCAAGTCATTTTTCCTCTTGGAACTTCATTTTTATCAGCAGTAAAATGAGAGCATTTGAGTGTGCTTCTTGCCCTCATTTCTATTGCATTCCACAATATAATTCTAAGCATTATTTTATAATTTTTAAAAACTGGGATTATCTTAATTTTTTTAGTAATTCTAAATGACTGAGATAAAGAAGGGGAAATATGAAAGTAGAGAAAAGGAGTGGTTGTCATAACAGAATTTCTTCTTTTTCTTTTAAATTATAGCTTGCCTCAGAAATATTTCCAAGGTCAACTGTGCAATAGATTAGCATTTTGAAATGGGAAAAACATTTTTTTCAAATGCAAAAACAATTTTCATTGTGTCTTGGTGAATGTTTTTTAAACATATAAACTATGTGTTAAATGTAATATTAAAATAAAAAACTGCCCTGTCTGGTGTGGCTCAGTGGATTGACTGCCAGCCTGCAAACCAAAGGGTCACCAGTTCAATTCCCAGTCATGGCACATTCCTGGGCTTCAGGCCAGGTCTCCAGTAATGGGTGCATGAATGCAAGCACACATTGATGTTTCTCTTCCTCTCTTCCTCCTTCCCTTCCCCTCTGTCTAAAAATAAATAAATAAAATCTTTAAAAAATAAAATAAGAAACTAATTATAATATAATAAAGTATCAACAGTAAAATAAATGATTATCCCTAGTCTTTAATTTCCCATATGCTCAATGTGATTTTATCAATTCAGATTATAGGGACATTGAGAAAAAAATGATTTACCAAAAATATTGAGAGAAGCATACATAAAATTGCCAGACATTGTACTTGAAATTGCTTAAACACCCTTATAGTTCTGTTTCACAATGAAATTCTGTGTAACACTGTATTTGCTGCCATCCATATCCATACTAAATGGCTGAATAATTGATTTAATCATTATGAAGAAAATAAGTCAATGATTAAAAGTGAAAGAAATTCAAGGGTTCAGCTACCATAGATTATATATAGTATGTTTTCCTTTATCATGTGTACATTTAGAGAAATTTTAAAATGATGTATTTAATATACCTATGTAGGATTGTTTCTAGATCAATTCAATTACAATACTCCTGAAGAGTGGCAGCAGAAGCTGTTGTATGTGAAGATGCCAGGACTGATTCAGAGAAGGCATGAATCTATATATTTGCAGACAGGGCTAAAATGGCACCAAGATATGGGTATGCACTCTCATCTTACCTGTTTTATTCTGATGCTCTTAATAGAGTTGATCTATTAATCCAGAGGCAAATTACAAACACACAAAACTCCAGAACTTAGAAAACCCCATATAAATGTATGTTTGTCTCACTGAGGAGTCTTTCAGAAATTCTTTAAAACTTTGATTTGTTTTAAATGACTTTCTTATTCTCCAAGTCTGAAAGGAGCCTACAACTATGTCAAAGTAATATTTTGATATTTTTAAATAATTAATATTAAAACTTTACTTTCTTTAATTGTTCCTATACATTATTATTTTCTTATTCTTAAATATATCTGAGAAAATCATAAAGCATACTGGAAGTTTATAAAAATCATAGATCTCATTGAAGTTAATTTGCAAGTGATTGGATCCATTTCATACTAGCTGTTGACTTGAGAATATTACTTCATCTCTAAGTGCCTTAGTTTCATCATCATTAAAACAGTGACAATAACAGTACTTTACTAACAGTGCTACCCTCGTGTTTAATGTATAATTATAAAGCACTTTGTAAAGTATCTGGCATATAGTATTTCAGAAATGTTCATTTTAATTTTTAAAATATTTTTTAAAATATAATTTTAATATAATTAAATAAGGTAAAATATAGTTTTACCTTCCTCAGGAATTTTAATTTCATGAGTTTTATAAATAACTAAGCCTGTTTTTTGTAATGAAAATTTCTAAAATCTTTGGGAGTTTTGAGATAAATTCTATATTTGTCAAGGTTATCTTTTCTGTGAATATTAACATACAATTCTATATAAATTAAGGATGCATCTTTACAAATGGCTAGTGATCCAATTAGAGGGAGAGTCCCAAAAGTCTAAATTCAGGATTGATTCCAAAGAACTGGCATGTAGCCTTATTCAAATTCATAAGAGCTTTAATAGGAGAAACTTACATATACCAGGAAGGCAGCTGCTCCCAGTGGTGGCAGGCTGGAAAAAAATACACATCCCTCCCAGGACAGAATCCCTTTATATAGGGGGTTAATAGTAAAACCATATAGTGGGTAGTCATGTAGACCACCAGAAAAAAACAGTGCATTCCTGGGGTAAAAGAAACCATCAGGTAGTTATCACACTGTATACATTTGTTAACTGCCTTCCTGGGGATATGTTTATCTTTGGGCTGCATTCTGGTTTTCTGGGTACTCAGCCAATCCTGAGGCTATAGAGCATTAAACAGTCACAGATAGTTAAACAGAGAGTCCAACATTTCCCACATGCCTTTGCTCCTGGAGCCATAAAGCATTTAAAGCAAGTTCCCCTGCAGTCCATTTCATATGAATATGACAAGCTTTGTCAATATTTGAAGCCATCAGCAAACTCAGCAATATGAATTTAATAAAGAAGAGTCATTGCAATACTTTGATTAGTTTTGTGTTAAATGTAATTAGAGTCCTGTTTGTTTATAAACTAAGCACAAGTAATTTATCATCCTTAACTTCAGTTTCCAATTTTATCTGCTGCAAAAGGAATTTCTGGCTGTATATAAGAGAGGTAAAAATTGACGTAATTTACAGAAGAGAGTCTGAGTTAGAACTCAGAGAATGGGGGATTGTTCAGTAGCATTTGGTATGGGAGAAGGCAATTTGGATGTGACACTTTGTAGAAGGAAAACTGATACAATATAGCACACATTATCTAGAAAAGGTGAGTAAATGGCTCTATGTGTAAGAAATGCTTTTTAAAAAGAAATGGGAGTTTCTAAGACAGAAAAATGATGTTATTCATTCAATTGAAAAGCTTCAAGTATCCAAGATGGCAGAGGAGTAAGTGGAAGCTACACTAACCTCCTCCCAGGACCAATATAGAACTACAATTAAATTGGAGAGAAAACATACAGAATAACCAACTGAACACTAACTGGAGAGAAGCCTTATAACCATGGACAGACAAAAGAAACCACTTCACCACAACATTACCAGTAGGGATTATGGAGGAGGTCTGAGAGGGCTGGCTAGGCTTCCAAAGGAATCAGTTGAAGTGCCAGAGGTATATTTCAGGGCTGGGGGGTTCCCCTGAGATGTGTGGGGTCTAAACCCCAAACTGGGCTCCCTAGCCTATAGCAACAGAGCTGGGAAGGAACCTAGATAACATCCAGCTGTGAAAAGCATCAGGGATTTTGTCTTTCAGGGAGAGACAGGTGGAGACACAGAGAGCAAATGCACAAAATCTCATTTGCAGCCACTTACCCTGGGCTCCAACAAAGAGATGGCAGAGTAGACTAGAGACACATGAGAAGAATCTGGGGCTGGTAGCTTTGGGGAGAGAAGTGAGGGAACAGCCACCAGCACCCTTGTGCTGAGTCATTCCCCATACTGCAGGAACCATTACTCTCAAGCAGAATAAAATATAATGACATCAGCCTGAGGGGAAATAATACCTTCACCCACAGGAATTACTCTGCTGAACCTTGGGGTGCTTAAACCAGGATGCTGATTACAGTGTGATTAGATTAACAGCCAATAAGCTTGAATGCCTGATTAGTTTAACAGCTAAGGCAGAAAATACAAAGCAACTAAAATAGGAAGACAAAGAGATAGACCCGAAAGTGGAAGAATGATAGAATTCTAGAGAAAAACTAGATTAAATGGAGGCAAGCAATTCATCAGATATAGATTTTAGAGTAATAATTATAATACACAACAGTATGAAAAAATATATAGAAACAACAAATAAAGAATGCAATATCTGAAATAAATAATCCACTGGAAGGAATAAACAATAAGTTAGATAAAGCAGAGGCTTGGATCAGTGATTTGGGAAAAGGTAGAAAATAAAATCCCAGGTACAGCAGTAAAAAGAAAAAAAGAATTTTAAAACAGTGAGGACAGCTTAAGAAATATTCTGGACAACATGACATGAAACAACATCCACATAATGGGAATGCCAGAAAGAAAAGAGAGTGAGCAAGGGGTTAAGAACCCATTTGAAGAAATAATGACTGAAAATTTTCCTAATCTGGTGAAGGAAAAAGGCACATAAGTCCCAGAAGCTCAGTGAGTCTCAAACAAGTTGGACCCAAAGAGGCCTTCACTGAGACACATCATAATTAAAATGAAAATGCTTAAAAGCAAGGAGAGAATCCTAAAAGCTACAAGAGAAAAGCAGATAGTTACCTACAAGGGAGCACCAAATAAACTGTCATCTGATTTCCCAACAGAAATATTTTAGGCCAGAAAGGAGTGGCATGAAATATTCAAGGTGATAAAAAGTGAAGGTGTACAACCAAGACTACTTTACCCAACAAGCTTATCATTTAAAATGTAAGGAAAAACAAGAAACTATAAAGACAAAAGAAAAAGCTAAAGGAGTTTGTTAACATCAAACCAATATTGCAATAAATGTTAAAAGACTTGCTTTATGAAGAAGAAAAAGAGAAAGGAAAAAAATAGAGGAAAGCAGTCTAACAATAAAATGGCACTACATCTGGATAATAATCACCTTAAATGTAAATGGCTTAACTACACCAACCCAAAGACAGAGAATAGCTGAATAGATAAGAAAACAAGAAAAGTAAAGGATTGTAAAAAGATATTTCATTCCAACGAAATAGAAAAAACTAGGATACCCATACTTTTATCTGACAAAAGAGGCTTTAAAACAATGGCTGTAGTAAGACACAAAGAAGGATACTACATAACGATAAAGGGAGCAATTCAACAAGAGGGTGTTTAGCTTAGTAAACATTTATGCACCCAACATAGGAGCACCTGAATATGTGAAGTAAATCTTGATGGACATAAAGAAAGAGATTGACAGACACACAGTCATACTTTGGGATTTTAACACCCCATTGACTTCGGTGCATAGACCTTCCAGGCACAGTCAACAAGGAGACAGCAGCCTTAAATGACACACTAAACCAAATGGATTTCATTGATATCTTCAGAGCATTTCACCCCAAAGCAGTGGAATATACATACTTTTCAAGTGAAAATTGAATATTTTCTAGGATAAATCACATTATCCAAGACATAAAACAAATCTTAGTAAATATAAGAATATTGAAATCATACGAAGCATCTTCTCTGACCACAATGCTGTGGAACTAGAAATCAATCACAAGAACACTAAAAAAAGACACAAAGACATGGAAGCTAAATAACATGTTATTAAGCAATGAATGGGTCAACAATGAGATCAAGGAAGAAATCAGAAGATACCTTGAAACAAATGAAAATGAGGGCAAAACAATCCATATTCTATGGGACACTGGGAAAGCAATCCTAAAAGGAAAATCCATAACATTACTGGCCTATCTCAAAAAAAAGAGAGAAAGAGAGAGAAAGCACAAATAAACAATCTAACTTTACATTTAGTGGGACTAGAAAAAGAACAAACAAAGCCCGCAATGTGTAGAAGGAAGGAAACGATAAAGATAAGAGCAGAAATAAATGAAATAGAGTCTAAAGACTGATAGAAAAAAATCAGTGAATCCAAGAACTGGTTCTTTAACAAGATAAATAAGATCAACAGAACTTTAAACAGATTCATCAAGAAAAAAAGGAGAAAATGCATGAATCAGTAAAATCAGAAACGAAAGGGAAGAAATAACAGTTCACACCAAAGAAATACAAAGGATTGTAAAAAAATATTATGAACAATTGTATGCCCAAAACTGGACAACCTAGGCAAAATTGATAAATTCCTAGGAACATACAGTCTTCCAAAACTAAATGAAGAAGAGTCAGCATATTTGAATAGACAGATTACACCTAAATAAATTTAAGCACTAATCAAAAATCTTCCAAAAACAAACAAACAAAAAACAAACCCTGGACCCCATGGCTTCACAGGTGAATTTTATCAAACATTCCAAGAAAAATTAACACCTCTCCTTCTCAAACTATTTCATAAAATTCAAAAAGAGGGAAAGCTCCTGAACTAATATTATGAGCACTTTCCTAATTCTAAAACTAGATAAAGACACTACAAAGAAAGAAAAGTACAGGCGAATATCCATGAGTAACATAGATAACTAAAATCTTCAACAAAATATTGGCACACCTGATCCAGTAATTCATCAAAAAGATCATACACCATGATCAAGTGGGATTTATTCCAGGAATACAAGGTTAATACAACATTCACAAATTAATAAATGTGATACACCACATAAACAGAAGCAAGGATAAAAACCACAATATTATATCAGTAGATGCAGAAAAAGCTTTTGATAAAGTCCAGTGCCCATTTATGATAAAAACTCACAGAAAAGTGGGAGCAGAGGGGACATACTTAAACATAATAAAGGCCATTTATGACAAACCCACTGCCAGAATCATACTCAATGGGCAAAAATTACAAGCATTCCCCTTAAGATTGGGAATAGGACAAGGATGTCTACTTTTACCTCCCTTATTCAACATAGTACTGAAAGTCCTAGGCACAGTAATCAGGCAAAAAGAAGAAATAAAAGGCATCTAAATTGGAAAGGAAGAAGAAAAACAGTCTTTATTTGCAGATGACATGATACTGTACATAGAGTGCCCCAAAGATTCAACCAAGAAATGACTCGAACTGTTAAAGGAATTCAGCAAAGTGTCAGGATACAAAATTAATATCCAGAAGTCAGTTGGATATTTATATGCCAATAATAAACTAGCAGAAAGAGAAATTAAGAAAACATTTCCATTCACAATTACTACAAAAAACGAAATATGTAGGAATAAACCTAACCAAGGATGTAAAATACCTGTACATCTAAAATTACAAGACACTCAGGAAAGAAACTGAAGAAGATATAAATAAGTGGAAGCACATACCTTGTTGATGGGTAGGAAGAATTTACATTATTGAAATTTCCATACTACCAAAGCAATTTATGTATTCAACACAATTTCTATGAAGACTCCAACAATCTAATTCACAGAACTGGAACAAAAGCTTCAAAAAATTTTTTGCAGCTACTCATCAGGTTTTTTATTTATTTATTTATTTATTTATTTATTTATTTATTTATTTTTAGAAAGGGGAAGGGATGGAGAGACGGAAAGAAATATCAACGTGTGATTGTCTCCTGTGAGCCCCCTACTGGGGATCTGGCCCACAACCCAGGCATGTGCCCTGACTGATAATTGAACCAGTGACCCTTTGGTTCTTAGGCTGGCACTCAATCCATTGAGCCATGCCAAACAGGGAAAATACTTCAAAAACTTGTACAGAACTACAAAAGGCCCTGCACAGCAACAATGATCCTTAGAAAGAAGAACAACGTTGGAGGAATCATGCTACCTAATATTAAACTATACTACAAAGCCACAGTAATCAAAACAGTCTGGTACTGGCATAAAAACAGATGCATAGATGAATAGAAAGGAATCAAAAGCCCAGAAATAAATGTACACCATTATAGTTAATTAATATTCAACACAGGAAGCAAGCACATACAGTGGACTAAAGATAGTTTATTCACTAAATGGTATTGGAAAATTGGAAAAAATACGTGCAGAAAAATGAAACGACCACATTCTTACACACACACAAGAATAAAGTCAAAATGGACTAAAGACTTAAATGTTAGACCTGAAACCATAAAGATCCTAGAAGAAAACATAGGCAGCAAAATCTCAGATATTGCTTGTAGCAATTCTTTATCAGACATATCTCCTTAGACAAGGGAAACAAAAGAAAAAATAAACAAATGGGTCTACATCAAACTAAAAAGTTTTTGCACAGCAAAGGATATCATCAACAAAATAAAAAGACATCCCACAGAATGGAAGAACATATGCACTGATATATCGGATAAGGGGTTAATATCCAAAATTTATAAAGTACTTACAAAACTCAATACCAATAAATAAATAAATAAATAAATAAATAACCAACCCAATGAAAAAAGTGGGCAAAGAACCTGAATAGACACTTCTCCAAAAAGGACATACAGATGACCAATGGACATATGAAAAAGATGCTTAATGTCACTAACCATCAGAAAAATACAAATTAAAACCACAATGAGATATCATATCACACATGTCAGAATGGCTATCATCAATAAATCATCAAATAACAAGTGCTGGGGAGGATATGGAGAATGGGGAACACTTTTGCACTGTTGGTGGGAATGCAGACTGGGTCAGCCACTATGGAAAGCAGTATGGGGATACTTCAAAAAATTAAAAGTAGATATACCTTTTGACCCAGTGATTTTACTTCTAGGAGTATATCCAAAGGAACCCAAAACACTAATTCAAAAGAACATAGCACCCTTATGTTTGCTTCAATGTTATTTACAATCAACAAGATATGGAAGCAGCCCTTCTCCATCAATACATAAATGGATAAAACAACTATCAGACATTTACACAATGGAATACTACTCAGCCATAAAAAATAATAAAATTTTACCATTTGCAACAGTATGGATCGACCTAGAGAACATTATGCTATGTGAAATAAGCCAGTCAGAGAAACACAAATACCATATGATTTCACTCATATGTGGAATCTAATGAACAAACTGAACTAACAAGCCAAACAGAGACAGACTCATAGATGGAGAGTAGATAACAGCTAGTGGGGGAAAGGGAAATTAGGGACTTGAGGGACTGAACAAAAAGAATAAAGGACTGATGGACATAGACAACAGTGTGGTGATTGCTGGCAAGAAGGGTATGTAAAGGGACTAAGTGGTGATGAAAAAATGCAATAAATATTAAATAAAAAAGGAAAAATAATGAAAAGCCTTCTGGTTTATGAGGGCATGTTCTTTTTATTTTCAAATATAAATTTGTCTTACAAAATTAAAATCATTCATGTATAACAATTTAAAAATTTGCATAGTTATATGAATTCATTTAAATTCATATAAAATATACTTATTCATAATTCTACCATAAGAATTGAAGAACAGATTTAAAGTTTGAATTTGAGAAGAGAAAACATTTCAGTGATTAGAAATTTTTACCTAGAGTCATTAAAACTCAGCTCGTGTCTAGTTTCTTTTTGTGTGACTTAGGGAAGGTTTATTTATGTTAAAAATGAAAGAAAATCATAACTACTCCCAGCTTTTTGAGGTTTAAATGAGCTAGGGCATGTGCATCGGTCAAGATGCTCCAAAAACAGAATAAAAAATATGTGTCTGTATGGTGCATTTTTAGAGAGAGAGAGGAAGAGGGAAATGTGAGTGGAGGAAGAGAGGGAGAGAAAATAGTTCTGAGGAATTGTCTCATACAGTTATGAGGCAGTCTGGCAAGCTGGAAACTCAGCTGAGAGTTAATGTTGCAGCCTTGAGCTATAGTTTTCTAGGCAGAAATCCTTCTTTGGTAACCTGTTTTGGCTGCTCAGGCCTTCATCTGACTGTATAAGGACCACACTCATTTTTTTAAACTTAAAATCAACTGATTTTAAATATTGATCACATCTTTGAACAATAAGACTAGATTTTGAACCAATGGTTAACATAACCTAGCCAAGTCAAAACTTAAAATTAGCCATCACAGCATAGCAAGTGCTCAATAAATTATAACTATTAATTTGATCCCTAATACTTTCTTAAAATAGTACATTTAATTGTCTCATCCTCTTTCACTGAAATATTTTAGTAGCTTATTTTCTAATATCCCTTTTCCAACTGTTAGTAACTCTAATCCATCCACCACCTGCAATATGTATTAAAAATGCAAATTCTTAATGGTTCCCACAAGGTTATGAAATGTCATTGAAGGAACACACAATGTCACTGATGTGACATACAAGATGTGACTAAGGTGATGCATCGTCTGGCTGCTGCCACTCCATCACAGAGCAGAAGCACAGATTTCCTCTACCTAAACTAAACTTTATAATTTCCAGAGGGTGACACACTGCTCCTTTGCACACTGTTTTCAGCAGAATTTTGTCAAATACCTTTGCTTCTTCTAATATTTTTTCCCAACATTCCTACAAGCTAAGTAAATTGCCTACTCAGGATCCTAGCATTCTTCTATTTTATCTCAAATTATTTAATAATTTTGTTAGTTATTTATGTTGCTATGTTCCACCACCAACCTACAGTTACTTCCAGAGCAGACATAATACAGAATGTGCTAAATATCTCTCTCCTTTCTCTCTTTCCCTCCTCCTCTTTTTTATTCGTAAACTTATTTCAGCACAGGGAAAGATGTAGTTTTAATAATTATCTGGGTACATCGAGAAAGTGATGAAAAGCTGACTATTATATCCATGGAAAACAGGATCCCAAAGACAGTTTTGAGAATGGCATACTATGAAGTGAAGTCAGGCATGAAAAAACAAGTCTGGTAGAAGAGGTCATGGCAGATGGTGAGAAATTGAGTCTAGAAGGAGAGAGCTAGGTTTAGAGAGTATTATTTAAACCTATAACTGAGTTGATAAATAACAATACATTTGAGATAAATAAATTTTAAACACAGATCTAAAATTTTACTGCAGTCCAAATATAAAAATTGCTTTATAAATACACATTCAGGCAATTTAAATTATACAGATATTATATGTGTATTTCTACACTATTTTACAAAAAATCATTTTAGACTCCTAATTTTTAAAACCAGTTTATTAAGTGCAGATAAAAATTTGGTACATACAGAAGGCTATACTTTGCCTTGAGTACATACAAGTGACTGTACATATTCAATGTATAAAACTTGATAAGATGAAGGTAAGTATCTCTCCTGTGGAATTATCACTACATTCAATGCCGGAAACATATCCATCACCTCCAAAAGTTTCCTACCACACTCTTTATTTTTTTGTGATTACAATACAACATAAAATGTACTCCTTTGTTATTGTTAATATGTTTTACACTATTCAGAGTCAAATATAATCACTATACTCATCCTTCCAGTGGCATAAAAATTTTAAATATCCAGTATTTTAAAGATTTCATGTATTTAAGACCTTTTGAATATTTTTTTATTGTTGGTTAAGGACAGCTGTCTCCAAAAAAAAAGATTTTATGTTTTTATTTTTAGAGACGGAAGCAGAGGGAGAAAAAGAAAGAGATACACATTGATGTGAGAGAAAAACATCAATCACTGCCTCTCATACATGCCGACCAAACTCATAACCAAATGGCCAGCAATAAAACCGGCAACTTTTCAATTTGTGTGATGATGTGCAATCAACTGATCCACACTGGTTTGACTTTTTTGCACAGTATGCCATCATCAAAACTTCTTTGGTATGCTGTTATCCGTTGAAGTAATAGCCAGCCTTTCATTAATCTCAATGCAACCAGATACCTATTAAAACTACATTTTTCCCTGTGCCAAAATAAGTTTATGAATACTTCTTAAAATAAAAAGAAAACTATGAAACTTTCCTATTGCCTTCATTTTTACTATTACTAGGTTTTAAGTATACTTTATTGATTATGCTATTAGTTTTCCCAATTTTTCCCCTTTAATTCCCACTCATCCCTGCACCCCCAAAACCTCCAACATTCCCCCCCCATGCTTCATGTCCATGGATTGTACATATAAGTTCTTTGAGTCCTCTGTTTTCTGTACCATTTTTTGACCTCTCCCCATTTATTTTATGCCTACCAATTATCCTTCTCCTTCCTTGTACCTTCCCCCCCCATTCCTCCCTTCCCCCTCCCCGTGATGTCCATTTCTCTGATTCTGTTCCTCGTCTAGTTGTTTGCTTAGTTTTTGTTTTCATTGTTTTCCTTTTTTTAGGTTTATTTCTTGATAGTTGTGAGTTTGTTGTCATTTTATTTTTCATATTTTTCATCTTCTTTTCCTTAGATAAGTCCCTTTAACATATCATATAATAATGGTTTGGTGATGATGAACTCCTTTTTCACCTTATCTGGGAGGCACTTTATCTGCCCTTCCATTCTACATGATAGCTTTGCTGGATAGAGTAATCTTGCATGTAGTTCCTCGCCATTCATGACTCCAAATACTTCTTTCTGGCCCCTTCTTGCCTGCAAGATTTTCTTTTTTTGAGAAATCAACTGATAGCCATATGGGCACTCCTTTGTAGGTAACTCTTTCCTTTCCTCTTGCTGCTTTTAAGATTCTCTCTTTGTCTTTAATCTTGGGTAATTTAATGATGATGTGTTTTAGTTTGTTCCTCCTTGGGTCCGACCTCTTTGGGACTCTCTGGGCTTTGTGGACTTCCTGGAAGTCTATTTCCTTTGCCAGATTGGCGAAGTTTTCCTTCATTATTTGTTCAAATAAGTTTTCAGTTTCTTACTATTGTTTTTCTCCTTCTGTCACACCTATAATTCAGACATTGGAATGTTTTAGGTTGCCCCAGAGGTTCATAAGTCTTCATTTTTTGATTTCTTATTTTTTTATCCTGTTCCAGTTGTATGTTTATTTCTTTCTTTGTTCCAAATCATTGCTTTGAGTCCTGGTTTCCTTCCTGTCACTGTTGGTTCCCTGAATATTTTGATTTATTTTATTTTGGGCATCTTCATTTGTTTTGTTTTGTTTTGTTTTGTTTCATTTTTTGACCAAACTCAATCTGTTCTGTGAGCATTTTGATTACCAGGGCTTCAAATTCTCCATCAGATAGGTTGAGTGTTTCCTCATTGTTTAGCTCTGTTTTCTGAAGTTTTGCTCTGTTCTTTCATTTGAACCCTATTTCTTTGTCTTGGGCACCTGTCAAGTTTTTAAGGGGTGGGCCTTAGGTATTCACTAAGGCAGGGCAACCCTCCTTGCTGTGCTGTGACACCGCCTGTGGGGGAGGAGCCAGAGAGGGAACAATATAGCTTGACTGCTTTGCTCTAGCCCACTTTCCAAAGAGCTCTCTGGTGAGACTGGGAGTGTCTCCCACTGTAGTCCTCTATAGTCTTCAGTCAGCTCTGAGTCTCAGTTTCCCAGTCAGTCAGCCCTGCCCTCAGGTCTGCTGCCTTGCCAGTCTGGTTGGTCTGGTTGACTGTTTAATTCCTTGGTTGTTGGAGATCCATGCAGTTTGATTTTCTGGCACTTCTGGTTGTTTATTGATTTTAGATTTGTTGTTATCCTCCTTTTGGTTGTGCAAGGAAGCAAAGGGTTTCTACCCATGCCTTCATCGTGGCCAGAACTAGTACTAGATTTTTAACTTAAAATTTTACTAAAATCTTAAGTAATGGGCAGTGGTTAGTGTCTCTAAGACCTTATATTTTCTTGATGTAATTGCTTAGTTTTTATTAATAGAAATTTTGAACAATTTCATTGACTTTTCCAGTATGAATTTAGTCTTTGTTGGTTTATTGGAAGGTGTTATAGATAGCATTTTTCATGCCATTGAAATCTCATATTTCTTACTAAAAATCAATATTATTTTCTTTATATCCCATTATGTAAATATTTTAGCATAAACTAATTATTTTATCATTAAGGTATAGTCAATAAATATATAATAAACATATGCAAACATAAGATCACGTATTCATATATTCATACACAAAGCACACACACTCACTCATTCCCACAGACACACTGTTGTTGGTGCTATCTACATGGAAGTCCTAGCATACCACAGTTTTCTAGAAGTATATAAAAAAGAAAGAGGCCAGTAAGAGTCAAGTTCTATTCCAAGTGAGCCCTTCACTACAGTAGTGTATGGTGTTCATTCCCAGCTAGCACACTTGTGCAGGAAAACTTCTAGGGAATAAAGCCAAAAAACAGACATCATTAGCATCCTAAAGGGTTTTTCATAATTACTGTTTTCCATATAAATGAATTTGGACTTTTTAAAACCTTATTCATCTTCATTAGTGGAGATAATTGAACAGGTTACCCTTTTGGTAAAATCTCATGTTTGTGTTTAGTTCCAGGAAATAAAAGCAATCCTCTTACCATATTATAGTACTGTATATGCCTAAAGTCTGTTGTGTCTCAATTCAAATTTGACATCAGGAAAACCAATATCAAGAACTTCCTATAATTTATTTTCTTAATATTTAGATTGAAAATATATGATGAACCCTAATAGGATAATTATGTTTCAGCTTAGCAAAAATGACAACAAAACACCCTTTAAATATCTCAACCATTTTGCTTGATAAAATTTGCAGTGTATTAAGTTACATATTTATATTAACATATTATGTATGTAAATGTGACATGAAATACATTTTCATATAAGTAAAATTTTATAACAATGTATATGTATGTGTAGAAAGGAAACAAACCTATGCAATTACAATCATCTACAATTTAAAAGAAAATTACCTTGCATTACCGTGTAAAAATCAAACACAAGGTAAGTACTCCCATAAACCTCTTAGTGTCTTATAATTATGTAGATAGCATATTTACAATTTTCTTTATAAACTCAGAGCTTTTCAAAAGAAATATAAAAAATAAATTTTGGTTTTTCTTCTCTCTGTTTTTTGTATTTTTAAGGTCTATTGTAACACATCTTACTGTTTTTTTTTCTACATTTTCCCATATGTTCTGTTTTATTGCTTTCATCTTTTTTTTCTTTTCATAAATTACTATATCGTTGTTCAATTGCAGTTGTCTGCATTTTTCCCCACCATTCCCCCCCAGCCCAGCCAAAGTCACCTCCTTCCTTTGCTTCCACTCTCCCTATTGGTTTTGTCCATGACCATGTCCATGTTCCTGAAAACCCTTCTCCCCACAGTCCCCTCCCTGCTCCCCTCTGACTATTGTTAAATTGTTTTTAATCTCAATATCTCTGGTTATATTTTGTTTGCTTGTTTGTTTTGTTGATTAGGTTCCACTTATAGGTAAGATCATATGGTATTTGTCCCTCACTACCTGGCTTAGTTCACTTAACATAATGCTCTCCAGTTCCATCCATGTTGTTGCAAAGGGATTTTTCTCTGCTGTATAGAATTCCATTGTGCAAATGTACCATAGTTTTCTGATCCACTCATTTGCTTATGGGCACTTAGGTTGCTTCTAGCACTTGGCTATTATAAATTGTGCTGCTATGAACATTGGGGTGCATAAGTTCTTTTGGATTGGTGTTTCAGGGCTCTTAGGGTAAAATCCCAGCATTGGGATTGTTGGGTCAAAATACAGCTCCATTTTTAGTTTTCTGAGGAAATTCCATACTGTTTTCCAGTGGCTGCACCAGTCTGCATTCCCACCAACAGTGCACTAGGGTTCCCTTTTCTCTGCATCCTCTCCAACACTTGTTTGTTGATTTGTTTGTGATGGCCATTCTGACTTGTGTGAAGTGGTAACTCATTGTGGTTTTAATTTGCATCTTTCTCATGGATAGTGATACTGAGCATCTTTTCATATGTCTCTGGGCTCTCTGTATGTCCCCCTTGGAGAAGCGTCTGTTCAGGTCCTTTGCCCATTTTTTAATTGGGTTTTTTGTCTTCCTGGAGTGGAGTGGTGTGAGTACTTTATATATTTTGGAGGATCAAAACCATGTCTGAGGTATCATTGGCAAATATGTTTTTCCATATAGCTGGTTTTCTTTTCATTTTAATGCTGTTTTCTCTAGCTACAAAGAAGCTTTTTAATTTGATGAGGTCCCGTTTGTTTATTCTTTCCTTTATGTCCCTTGCTTAAGGGGGACATATCAGTAAAGATGCTGCTACATGGAATGTCTATAATTTTCCTGCCAATGTTTTCCTCTAGGACTTTTATGGTATCACAACTTATATTTAAGTCTTTTATCCACCTTGAATTTATTTTTGTGTATGGTGTGATTTGGTGATCAAGTTTCATTTTTTTTTTTGCATGTAGCTGTCCAATTCTCCCAACACCATTTGTTGAAGAGGCTATTTATACTCCATTCTATGGTTCTTCACCCATCGTACAATATTAGTTGACTGTAGATACTTGGGTTTATTTCTGGGCTCTCTGTTCTGTTCCATTGGTCTGTGTGCCTGTTTTTATGGAGTACCAGGCTGTTTTGATTACAGTGGCCTTGTAATACAGTTTGATATCAGGTATTGTGGTCCCTCCTACTTTATTCTTCTTTCTCAAAATTGCTGTACCTATTCTGGGTCATTTATGGTTCCATATTAATTTCTGAAATGTTTATTCTATATCTGTGAAGTATGTCATGGGTACTTTAATAGGGATTTTATTAAATCTATAAATTGCTTTAGGTAGTATGGCCATTTTGATAATGTTAATTCTTCCAATTCATGAGCATGGTACATACTTCCATTTGTTTGTGCCTTCCTTAATTTCTTTCTTCAGTGTTGTATAATTTTCTGAGTACAGGTCTTTTACTTCCTTGGTGAGGTTTATTCCTAGGTAATTTATTTTTCTTTTTGCTATATCAAATGAGATTTTTTTCCATGATTTCTGTTTCTGATATTTCATTGTTGGCATACATAAATGCCTTTGATTTCTGAATATTGACTTTGTATCCCACTGTTTTGCCAAATTCATTTATTAGGTCAAACAGGTTTTTGGTGGATTCTGTAGGATTTTCTATGTACACTATCATATCATCTGCAAACAATGACAGTTTTACTTCCTCCCTTCCAATTTGGACTTCTTTTATTTCCTTTTCTTGTCTTATCTCTGTGTCTAAAACTTCCAATACTATGTTGAATAAGAGTGGTGAAAGCAGACATCCTTGTTTTGTTCCTGATTTTACTGGGAAAGCTTTCAGTTTTTGCCCCCTGAGTATGATGTTGGTTGTAGGTTTCTCATATAGGGCCTTTATTATGTTGAGAAATGTTCCCCCTATTCCCACTTTGCTGAATGTTTTATCATAAATGGGTCTTGTACCTTATCAAATGCTTTTTCTGCATCAATTGATATGATCATGTGATTTTTGTGTTTCATTTTGTTTATGTGGTATATTATGTTAATTGATTTTTGAATATTGTACCATCCTTGCATCCCTGAGATGAATCCCACTTGATCATGGTGTATGACCTTTTTAACATATTGCTGGATGCAATTTGCCAATATTTTGTTGAGTATTTTAGCATCTATGTTCATCAGTGATATTGCCTTGAAGTTTTCTTTCTTTGTTATGTCTTTATCTGGTTTTGGGATTAGGATGATCCTGGCTTCATAAAGAGTTTGGGAGTTTTTCATCTTCTTGAATGTTTTGGAATAATCTGTGGGGGATGGGGGTTAGCTTTCCTTTAAATGCTTTTAAAATTCTCCTGTGAAACCATCTGGTCCAGGGATTTTGTGTGTTGGAAGCTTTTTGATTACTGTTTCAATTTCATCAGCAGTTATTTGTCTGTTCAGGCTTTCTGCTTCTTCTTTATTGAGTTTTGGAAGATTATATTTTTCTAGAAATTTGTTCATTTCACCTAGGGATTCAAATTTCATGGCATATATTTTTTCATAGTAATTTCTTAGAATCCTTTGTATTTCTGTGATATCCATTGTAATCTCTCCTCTTTCATTTCTGATTGTATTTATTTGGGTCCGCTCTCTTTTTTTCTTGATGAGCCTGCTTAAAGGCTTGTCGATTTTGTTTACCTTTTCAATGAACCAGCTCCTGGATTCATTAATCCTTAGAATTGTGCTTTTAGTTTCTATGTCATTTAATTCTGCTCTAATCGTGGTTATTTCTTTCCTTCTATTTGTTATGGGTTGCCTTTGTTGTTGTTCCTCGAGTTCTTTTAGGCATATGCTTAGGTTGTTTATTTGAAATGTTTCTATCTTTTATAGGTAGGCCTGTATGACTATGAACTTCTCTCTCAGGACTGCCTTCACTGTGTCCAATATGTTTTGGATAGCTGTGAGTTCATTTTTGTTTGTTTCCAGGAACTTTTTGATTTCTTCCCTAATTACATTCTTGACCCATTCATTGTTTAATAGCATGCTATTCAATCTCCATGAGTTTGAGTATTTGGGTTTTTCTCCCTTCAGTTGGTTTTTACTTTCAGTCCCTTGTGATCAGAGAAAATGCTTTCTATGATGTAAATTTTCTTAAATTTGTTGAGGCTTGTTCTGTGTCCTGTCATGTGGCCTATCTTTGAAAATATTCCATGTGCATTTGAAAAGCATGTGTATTTTACTTCTTTAGGATGAAAGGCTCCATATATATCAGTTAAGTCCATTTCTTCTAGGGCATTGTTCAATGTCATGATGTCTTTGTCGATATTTTGTTTGGAAGATCTTTCCATTTTTGACAGTGGCGTTTTAAAATCTCCTACTATGATCATGTTTCTGTCAATATCTTTTTGAAGTCCTCCAAGATTTTCTTTATGTATTTGGGTGCTCCTATGTTGGGTGCATATATATTTATAGTGTTTATGTATTTTTGATGGACTCTTCCCTTGAGTATTATGAAGTGACTTTCTGGGTCTCTTTTTATGGCTCTCCTTTTGAAGTCTATTTTTTTTCTGATATGAGTATTGCTACCCCAGCTTTTTTCTCCTGTCCATTTGCTTGCAATATTTGTTCTCAGCCCTTCACTTTCAGTCTGTGTAGGTCTTTTATTCTGAGGTGGGTCTCTTGTAGGCAGCATATGTGTGGGTCATTTTTTTTTTTTTGTTTTTTTTTTTTTTATCCATCCAGATATTCTGTGTCTTTTGATTGGGTCATTTAATCCATTTATGTTTAAGGTATTATTGATAGGTACTTATTCATTGTCATTTTTTCATACCTGTGTTCCTCTCTCTTTTACTGTTTTTCTTATTGTTCTTAAAGGAAATCATTTAGCATCTGTTGCAGAGCTGGTTTGGAGGAGATATATGCTTTGAGACTTCTTTTGTCTGGGAAGCTCCTTATTTGGCTTCAGTTTTTAATTGAGAGCCTTGCTGGATAATGTAGTCTTGGTTGCAGGACGCTGGTTCTCATTATTTGGAATAATTTTTGCCATTCCCTTCTGGCTCAGAGCATTTCCATTGAGAAGTCAGCTGCTAGTCTTATAGGGGTTCTGTTGTATGTTACTTCTTGCTTTTCCCTTGCTGCCTTTAAGATTCTCTATCTTGGAATTTTGCCATTTTAATTATTATGTGTCTTGAAGTGGCCTCCTTGGGTTCCTCTTGATTGGGACTTTCTGTGTTTCCTGGATTTGTGTGATTTTTTCTCTCCTCAAATTATGGAAGTTTTCCATCATTACTTTTTCAAACAGGTTTTCTATCCCTTGCCCTTCTTCTTCTCCTTCTAGTATCCCTATTATTTGGATATTATTATGTTTCATGTTGTCCTGCATTTCCCTTAACCCCTCTTCATTCTTTCTGAGACTGTTTTCCTTTTCTTCCTCATTCTGAGTGTTTTTTTCTACATTGTCCTCCAGCTCACTGATCCAATCCTCTGCTTCATTGAGTCTGCTTTTGATTCCTTCTTCAGGGAGGTGTTCTTCAGTTCCAATATTGTGTTCTTCATTTTCTCTTGTCCTTTGTTGATAGTTTCTATTTTCTTTTTCATGTTAATATAGTTTGAAGTGAGTTCATTGTAGCATTCCTGTAGTTTTTGGTAATTCTCTGTGAGCTCATTGAACTTCCTGATAACCATTGCTTTGAACTTAATATCTTATAGTTGACTTGCCTCTATTTCATTTAGCATTCTCTCTGAGGCTTCCTCCTTTCCTTTTGTTTTGGGTTTGTTTCTTTGTCTTTCCATTGTTTGTGAGACTCTTCTTGTTATCCTCTGCTTGTCAAATTGATCTGTTCTGACTCCCTGGGTTTATGATGTGAACTTCTATGGTAGAACACCTGTAAGATTGTGTAAGATTTAGTGGTGCAGTCTCCTTGGTCTCCTGAGCTCTCTGGTCTTGGGCTGTCATTTATGTTGGCTCTCTGTATGTCTTTGAGCTTTCATTGTTATTGGGTGTTTCTTTGGTGAGTCCTTCCCTTCTGCTGGTTAACTGAGGGTCACTCTGTCCACCATCTCTGGTATTATGTTGTGCAGGTTTGGGCAGGTTGTGTTGAAGCTGGTTCTTACATGTGTACAAGGTTTTGAGCATTCCCTCATTCTCTTGTTCAGTTGTTTGCTCTGAGTAATTTCTCCAGATAGTAATTGTATTTCCAGATAGATCCTGGGTTGAGTTAGTGTGGCTTCCACTTCCTCCTTCACTTTATTTTGTTGTTGTCTGATGGTGGTTTCTTTGTTGGTGGGTTACCTCTTCTAGCAGGTATACTTGTGTTCACAGCTTCCACCTCCTCTTTTTGGGGGATCAGTTGGAGGTGGAGGGAAAAATGGTTTAAGACAGCAGGAGTATATTCTATGATATTTAAAGTACCAACCCATAGAGGAGAGATAGGGGATCCTTTGGATATGTATACTGTTAACTGTGATATGTCACCCAACTATCAACTTTTAAGAAAGGGTGGGAAGTAGATAAGTCTCTTGTTGGCGGGGGAAGGATTGGGAGTTGGATCTGGAAAGCAGGGAGCTTGTGGGAAGTCAGATTATGAGGTAAGTGAAAGTAAAAGATAGAAAATAGGTGTAGTTTCTCTCACAGGTGTGAGAGAATAGAGTTAGCCATTAAAGTAATAAAGTTCAGGAAACAGTGAAGTGGGCTAAGACTTAGAAGGGGTGCTGTGTAGTATTTACAGTTGTATGGGAACAGCAATTATTTACAATAATAATGAAACAACAATCATATGACAGAATCTATGTGATCTGGATAACCAGAACAGGAAGTATAGGACCTCGAGTAGTGTTCTAATGGAACACAAGTGAAGTGAAAGACAGTAAATTAAAAATACACTATGAAAGAGAGAACAAGGGAAACCAGTCAAAAAATGCAATTTAAGCAGCCAGGCTAAGAAGACTAAACAGAAAGAAGAGAAATACAAAAATACTAATAAAATGAAAGATGTAAGAATAATGAAAAAATAATGTAAGTATACAATAACTTGAAAGTTCTCTGGAGTAGCAAAGTGAAATTTGTCTCACTGTCTGAGCTGTTAGGGTGAGCTCTTTGTGTCCAACTCTGGTTTTTTTCACAGTTCCAGGTTTTGTTGTCTCAGTTATGGGAATTCTTTTTTTTAAAAAAGGAAGGAGAGTTTAAAAAAGGACAGAAAGGAAGAAGGAATAAAAAAAGTAAGAAGGAAAGAAAGGAAGTAGGAGTTAAAAGAAAAAATAATAATCAAAAAAAGCCTTCTGTTGGCTTCAAACTATCCAAGCCAGTTCTGGTGGTCTTCCTGGCTGTAGCAGGCTGAGAGGGAATTCATTTCACTTTTCTCCCTTCCTGAGTAGCACTCGACCTGCCTCCAGCTCAGTTCCTTCAGGTCGCTGCTGGGCCCCCAGAGCCCTTCTGCTCCCAGCGTAGGCCTTCAGTCCACCAGTTGTGCTGTCCTTGAGGTGCACCAATTAGAGGCAATTCATACACTGCCTTTTCCCTCATTGCTGTCCTAGATGCTAGGGACTCTAGGTGCCCCTTCAGGCTAGTTCATTGCCCCCTCCCCTGCCCACTGTGTTAAGTGTTTCTGGAGATTGCTGATTCCCTGAGCCCTGCAGTGCTCTTCTGCAGGGGCATCTCTGCCTTCCTCTTAAAGAGCCAGTCAGCCCAACAGGGCAGGGGTGCCACCATGGATGCTGGTGCATGCCTCCTCTGTGGTTTCTCTGGGGGCACAGAGATTGGGTGGTCAGTGCCTCTGGGTGGCGGGGTCAGGCACACTCAGACCCAAGCCTGCGGGTGTGGCAGGATAATCAGCTTGCTGTCTAGCAGGTTAGGGTGCACATGGTTCCCAGGTCTTCGGTTGTGAGCTCAGGACCTTTCTTAGTATTCATTTAGTAGCAGGACCTTTGCACCACCTCGGGGACACTGTGAGGCATCTGATTTTTCTATGTCTGTACAATTTTTGGTCTCCAATCTTCATATATGAGGTACTGTTGGCTGTTCACTGTGTTGCTCAGAAGATTGGCTAGGTGTTTCATCTGTGTTCAAGGACAAGTAGACTCCACTCCCACCTATCTCACCACCATCCTCCTACCCAAAGTTTGGTTTTTCATAGACACACATTAGATTATTTTCTTCTGGTTAAGTATTGTACATTTCAATGTAAGGAGGAAACTGAGCAACTTCCATACTGTTAGCTGTACTCTTAGTGGTTTTAAAGTGCTTGTTTTGGCAATTTTAGAAGTCACTTGATGAGTCTGTATTGACTTAACATTGCTGACTGCCTTGGACTATAAACTCTCTCATGGCTTGAGCTCAAATTCTGTAATCGTGATAGCATATGCAAATGTGTACTGAGCTACAGAGGCAACAAGCATGGATTTCCCATAGAATATAATAAAAGAAGCTGCAAGGGCAAAATATTGTAACTTGTGCCAGCATGCAGAAATGGAATATATTTAGATGCTGACAGTTTCTAGGTCAGACCAACCCTCGAGATTTAGAGACTGGGTAGAAATATCACCAGGCTTATATCAAAAGAAAACAGCAACAATAAAAGCAAAAGAGAAAAAAGAAAAGAAAATCATTGATCTCCTGTGGGCTATCTGAAAATATCTTTTATCTATGCTATGCTTATAATGGTTCTTCAACATTTAGGAAAACAAAATGGAAACCATTATTTTATTATAAGTAGTACCTACATTAATGTTGGGACATCTGAAATCCACTCATCTCTTTAGGAAGGATGTGGTTGATACTTTTGCTGCTACATAAAGTATTTCAGTTGGTTTATCCAACATGGGTTATTATTTTTCTTATAGGTTCTATCTTCTGAACATGATACTCATTAGGAATATAGAATATATATGATCTCTGTATTCCAGGAACTCACTCATAGAAAACAGTGTTAAAGGTGAGAATACCCACCACTTAGAACACCTAAAACAAGAGAGTCTTGATATAGACTTCACTGTGCAGGGGATAGAGGAAAGTTTCCTGGAGGAAGTGACCTGTAAGCTAAATTTGAAGTTACATGCCAGGGCAAAGTTTGGACTTTTATTTAAGGCATCCTTCTGAACTATACTGAAGTTCTCAGTATAGAAATAAATAGGGTAGACTTACCTGGAGTCATATGCTTTAATTCTTTTGTTTGTATTTTTAATAACAGAAAACTATAACTTAGATATGGCATCCAAATATGAAAATACAAAAATCTAAAATAAATCAGAAATATAAAATGTCAGCTGAGTTGTACTAGAAAAAATGGCCATTATGTCCTATTTCCAATGACAATTCATATTTCCCTTAACATATAGTTAAACAATTTTGAGTTTAGTAATAATGAAGTAAATGCAACAATCATATATTTGTTTCCTCTTTGTTGTCCAGCATAAATAACAGCTTATCTGATACATCTTGTCTCATGTTTTTTTCTAACATTAAATTAAATAACAAATTGTGGGAAACAACCATGGAAGTTCCAGGATTATAGATTTTTAAACTATAAATCTGAGTCATGAATAATGAAATTTACAGAACAGTTTAGACAGCTCCTGCTAAGCAAACCACTGGTGTGGAATAAGAAGGGAGAGAAGAATCAGTGACAGTTCCTAAATATAAGATTCTTTATGTTTCATTAAAACTAAACTTTGCATATCTATTATTCTTACTTTTAACTATACAGGGTATTCTACAGTAATGTCAAGTTATATTCTATCAGCAATCTAAATAAAACTTAAATATAACATTATAATATTGTTTATTGTAAGATGAAAAGGATCCTGCACAGCCCTGGAGGTAAAGAGATTCCAATTAGGAAAAGTTCTGTATTCTAGTAACTTACTGTGTTTTATTAAATGGCTTGAAGAGAACTCCCACAGGGGAACTGTAGTCTGCATTAATGTCAAGATTCTTCATGATAGAGGTAACTCAACATCCTTTATATGATGTGTTTAGAAGAGGAGCTCTCTCCTCACTCTCCTCCTTAAGAACAAAGAGATTAAAACGTGAAAAGAAACTCTTTCATTTGTGATACAATTAATCACAGCCAAAAATGTAATTTCTAAGGAACATGAAATAAAAATTCTTCTGGATCCAGGAATAGATTGAAAGCAAATATATATTTTAGTGGAATTTGAGAAACAAAGAAATAGACAAATTAACAATTTTAGCTGGTATTTCAACACTTTACTTACAGTAAAATAGATCAAGTAGATAGAAAATCAGTAAAGATATAAAAAATTTGATCAACACAATCAACCAGCATGACATAAATGACATTTATACAACACTATACCCAACAATTACAGAATGCATGGCATTTTTAAGTGTACACACTGGTTTATAAAACAAATCTCAATAAATGTGAGAGAATGGAGTCACAGAGAGAATGTCTTCAAGCACAAAGGAATTAAATTAGAAATAAAAAATAAGCAAATTACACACTCACACATTTTTATTGGCTAAAGAATATGTCCAATTAGAAACATGAAATTATATATCTAGCAATTTCAAATGTAGAATTTATCCTGTAGATAATATTGGACATATGCTTAAGGATGTTTAAAAAGTAAATTCATTGAAATATTTTTTGTAATTTAAAAATAAAAATAAAAGACTAGAAACACATAAATCATTATTAAAAGACCAGTAAAATAAATTAGGGTGCATAAAACAATAAAACATTAAGAAGACATGAAAATTAAGGTGATTCTCCTATATGTGCAGATGTGCAATGCCCTCAGGTTACAAAAGTCTGTAAGATTAATTAGTATGATGTTATTACATGCAATATAAGAACAAATATTATATATTAAATATATTAGAGATATATAATTTAAATTGTAGATTTTACAAGATACTGTTAAGAATAATTTTTTCCTGGCACAGAACTGAGGTATGAGAGAGATATTTCACAGTATTTAATTTAATATTTTTATGAACATGTTTTATATTTCAAAAGATGTATTTTAAAAGTTATTAAGAATAATAAAACAAAATTTAAAACACAAAATTAATTACTTTTAATGGAGAATGTGAAAACCAAAGTGCATCAGGGACTTTCAAAAATTGAATAAGGTGACAAGTTTATATATGTCTTGTTCTCTGAACTATATGTCAGCAATGGTCATATACAATGGCATGAGAAACACCTGTGTTTCAAATATCAAATACAATCAAGGAAAAAGTGCCAAGAAAATACAGGGTAGGGCAAAAGTAGGTTTGGAGTTGTGAATATGCTAAACACAGAGTTTATTCTTGTATTATTATTTGTTAATTATTGTATTATTTTCCATATGAACATCTTGAAACCTACTTATGTCCCACCCTGTCTACTAAACAAATAATTACTATCTGAGAGTAGTAGAATAATAGATAATTTAGTAGTTCTTAAAAAATATCCGATGTTATAGTTTGTTATATTGTTATATAACAATATATTGTTATATTGTTTGTTAGAAGAAGAATCATACTTGAGAAGATACAAAGAACATAAAAATTCTTGAAGTTCAATAAAAATCAATCATGGCTTGTACCTTCAATTGTATTTGTTAGAGAAAAGCAGGTAATATTTAAAATAAATGTTAAAAACTCTAGTATTCTGTTGTTTCTGATGTGCACAAATGTGAAAATCAGAATGGAGATAATTATTTTACAAATTGGTATGCAAAACTTTACCCATTAAGATCATTCTAATAATTACATTTTATGTCCTAAAACTAAACATTGGGGTAAACATAGCCAACTTTAGCTGTTCACTAATTTCTTTGACTTCTCTTTGTGTTATCTAAATTCACTGTCTTCCAAATGACTTTTCCTTGGAAAAATTACACCACTTGTAATCGTTTTATTTTAACTTGTTTTATGTCTCTCAAAAAAACACTATTTTGTCCCTGGAAACATAATGACGTATACCTACTGATATATCATGTCTTTACATAAATTCTTAGAAATAAAGTTGCTTCGCATTCTGATCCACTATCACTTTTTTAAAATTGTAATTTACTTGATATCAAGAAATTCAATTTGAAAAGGATAAAAGTAAAATATTACTTTAAGAATATGATAAATTTTATACTAGAAAATAACCTTCTACTTCCATAGCAATCTACAATTAAAAGAGCTTCAAGTAAAGTTGAATAAATTGTTTCTCGAATCTGAGATGGAGGAGTAAGCTGCTAACGAAGCAGTCTTTATGAAAATTTAGTTCTAACCTTTGGACAAAACTTTAAAAATACACGTGAAAAAAGGAAAACAAAAACTACCTAATAATACCGAAGCCTGAAGAAAGACAGACAGATTTTGGGAGGGAGTCAAAGTTAACAGTAAGTTGAACAGCTAGGTACAAGTCCTCCATTTGGTTTCTTTAGGATTTAATCCTACAGCCTGATATACCTGAAGTAGAAGTGGATGCATTGGATACTGAATCTATGAAAGAAAAACCCACTCTCTCAGGAGCAAGTGGGAGAGCCACCTGGGTGGCCATGACTGCCAAATGGTGAGGGGAAAACTCTGGGGGAGTCAAATGAAAGGTATAATCAGTTGTGTGAATCAACTTAGTTAAGTCTGTGACAGAACCTAAAATACAGCTACTTCAAATTTCAAGCAAGGTCTTTAAAGTTGTTATTCTTTGTTCCTTGAGAGTCAGGAAAATAAATGCATAAAGTAATGACAAGATAGAAATGTTATATACCAATATACATATTTATATAATGTTGATATATTTTTTCAAGGTCTGTTTAGAATGTATCCAGCCATGTAATATGAAAAATAGAGATGTTTATTGAAGAAGGTATAAGATACAAGAAACATTGTACATAGGACAATGACACCTCAGTCCCCTTTTAAGACACCTCACACACTTCTCCCAATTGCCATCAGCTTCCCTGTCATATGTTCCTGAATGTTACTGATGGTCTGAAATCTCTTCCTTCTCAAAGGGGATTTTAGTTCTGGGAAAAGCCAGAAGTCACAGGGCACCAAATCTGGGCTGTAGGGGGGCTGAATAACCTGGGTGGTTTAATGTTTCCCAAAAGAGCTCTGCATGAGATGTGATGCATGAGCTGGCATGCTATCGTCGTGAAGCTGCTGATTACCAGTTGGCCATAGCTGTGGCCTTCTGAATCTGAATAGTTTCCACAAAGGCATGTTCAAGCTTAATGCAAAATTTGATGCAGATTCATTCCTCTACTCATTCAGTCATTTTGAATGTGAGAGCCACACAGTGCACATGCTCACTCAGTGGCATCGACCACCACCAGTGAAGTTATCATTGTTCATGCATGCACATTCCAGTCCACTCTCCTTGGCTGCCAGGTTACATTGGTGTCATGCAAAACATTCTCGTTATATTAATAATGGCTGGACTTTTTCCAGATAGGCCTGTGTGTGTGTGTGTTTGTGTGTATGAATAATAAAACTCAAATTGTCTGTTAAATAATTTAGAATTTAAGGCTATGTGTTAGGTCAAATGGTAGGTGAAATCCTGTATTCATAAACAATATTCATTTTTAAACATTTTTGTGCCCAATATATTTCAAAAGTTAAAACTAGTCAGTCCAAAAGTGCATTCTAATGATTAATAATATATAATCATTTCAACTTTTTTCTAGAACATTGTAAACTTTTGAGATTTTGATTCAATTTGGTCTTATTTCCCCAAACTTCAGATGTATTTTCTGAGAAGCTAATTTGGCTTTAATCATATGATTAATAAAATATTTATTAAGTAACTAAGTTTTCTTGGTAGCACGTATTCCTCTCAAACATCATGACCATCAAGAACTTAGTAAAATGTGGAAAACATTCCCTGTAGAAAAAAAAGGCACATAAATTTTTAAAGAATAGGAAGTTTTTAATAACTCAGAGGTAGTGAAACTGGAGAGTTGCTGAGACTTTCAAAATTGAGAAGCAGGTGATAAATACTTGGGCAAAATTGCAATGGATATAGCACAATCACATGCAGATAAGGCAAGTTGAATGCATAGTGTTTCAAGGGGGGTAATAGTGGGATTGTTTTCTTGGAATAGTCATTTTTTTATTTGCAGTGTAACTGATATGCATCTATTCTCAGAAAATAAAAACAGACTTTAAAAAGGAAAAGTTATTTTCAAAGAGGATGTGTAGTATTTGCTCTGGATGTCTGGCTTATTTCAGAGAATATGAAGTTGAAAAAGTAGGGAATGCTGGATAAAATGAGATTGGCTTGGTTAGCTTCATTGTCCTGGAGCACTATTTTGACTATACATTAAGTGGGTTTGTAAATTGAGAGCCATTGTAGACTCTTATGCATTTCAAATGGAGTTTAAGATTACTCCAACAAATGTATGTATGATGGACTTATTTCAGTGTGGGGGGAGACTGAATGGAATGCTGTACACTGAAGTGACTCTCCCTTTAATAAGGATTTGAAATATAAACCCATTATACTTGTGGGTATGAAAAGAAAAGCTGCATAGTTTATAAATGGTGTGTGTAAGAATTATTTTTGTGGAGTTAAATGAAAACATGGTCATGTGAAGAGGCCTAGATTATAAAAAGGATCAGAATTAATTTCTTATGTGTGATATGAAAACAATACAGAAATTGTAGATACAAGGGGGAGATAATGAGAAGTTGATAAATGAAGCTGGTTTATGAATAATGTGTTGGTCTGTGTTCAGTATCACCTGTTTTAAGTAGACATACACTTAATGTAAGGATTATGTGCAAGTATCAATCAATTGGTTTGGGAGATCCCAACCCAATGCTTAAGGAAAATGTGAAAATCTTGCTCTAAATTGATCATATTAATTTTAGTCAATCCTTAATATTTTTTCTTCAAGATAAGTTTGGTTGTTGCTACTGAACTTTGCTGACAAAGAATTGACCCATGTCTAGAAGCATTATGCAGTTTGAAAGCTGTGAAAATCATTGGCCCTTAATCATGCAAATAATGATCCATATAACAATTCATTTTATTTAAAAAATAGGACCTATTTTAAAATACATTTTTAAAGCTTTCTTTAGAATATTTGGCCTATAAGATGTTGTGATTTAAAAATGGCATGGTAAAATGCATTTAGGAAATGTGATATAATATCATGGATCTCAATAATTCACAATGAAATTATTGTGTTGGCTAAAAAGTCTGTTTAGTTTTTTTTCTGTAGAATAACACATTATTTTTAATTTCCACCAATAACTTTATTGATTTGGATATTTTGAGTATGTCAGCTCTCTCCTGCTATTAATTTCTAGTGGGTAGAGTCCATGGGTCCTGCTAAACATTTTTCAGTGTATAAGACAGCCCCACAGCAAAGAATTATTTGGCCAAAATGTCAATACTACCAAGAAATTTCATAAACTAGTCTTGTCATGTTCGATCAGTCATAGCACCTTCTCTATACACTGCACAAATCTTGTTTTGCATTTCAGTTGTGTTTTTACCTTTCTTGACATAATAAAGCATAATGTACAAAAAATGTTGCATATTTTCTTCCATCTTCAATATTAAAATGGCCACACAAAACTTCACCAATTTTGATGTGTTTTGTAAATGCATGATGATATGACAGCTGTCACAACACATTCTAACAAAATTGTTTTTATGATGTTAAAGACAACTAAGTGCTACTAGAGCCACTGTATGGGAAAAAAAAAAAACCTAAATAAATTTTTTGGCCAACCCATAGTAAAACCTTTGAAGAATCCTGAATCTAAGAGACAGACAGAGAGAGAGAGAGAGAGAGAGAGAGAGAGAGAGAAAGGAACGGAGAAAGCAAGAAAGTCTAAATTTGTTTAACTCAATATTTCTTAGTTGTTTCATCCTAGACCAAGGGTTAGAAACTCATTCTGTAAAGTGCCAGATAGTGAATATTTTGGGGTTTGCAGGACAGGAGGCAAAATTGAGGGTATTATGTAGGTACTTAAATAACATGACAGAAAACAAATTGCCACAAAATTTTATTAATATAATTCAAAATAAAATAATAATAAGTACAATATTTTGTAATGTATCTCTACTAATGTGAGGAATGACACTATTTTGTGGGTAAACTTTTTACTTAATTGAGTTTCCAAGTAAGTGCTCCTCTCATCAAAACTATTATAAATGAGCCCTGGCTGATGTAGCTCAGTGGATTGAGCGCGAGCTGTGAACCAAAGTGTCGCAGGTTTGATTCCCAGTCAGGGCACATGCCTGGGTTGCAGGCCATGAACCCCAGCAACCGCACATTGATGTTTCTCTCTCTCTCTCTTTTTCCCTCCCTTCCCTCTCTAAAAATAAATAAATAAAATCTTAAAAAAACTATGATAAATGTTGGTCAGTGAAAACACTTCTTAGTTTATGAACCATACAAAAATAGGGGCAGGCTAGGTGTTACTCATGCACAATAATTTGTTGCCCCCTGACCTACATGGTGGAATTTCTTTTTAAATATACTGCCAGTTATTTTAGAACTAGTATTTTATAATACCATTTCTCCTCAACATAAAGCAGCGAATGGTAAAGCTGACTGGCATGAACCTCATATAAGAAGGATTTTTAACAATGGGGTGAAAAAGTTATGTTCTAAGGAAACACAAGGGATCAATGAGCATCTTGAGGTATAAGGTAGAAGCAAGAGTCACTAGAAAGGGCTGCTGGGTAATGATGTCTTCAAGGGAAACCAGGGTTCAGTTATGGCAAAGAGGGAGAAAAAACCTTCAAAGAAGGTATGGAGTAGGGGGAAATTGGTTGGTTTTGGATTGCCAGCTTTCAACTGCAGAATGAAAGAGAATGGAAGGTTGAGTTAATAAGGGGCCAAGGAATACTGACCATTACTCTAGGAATGATGGTGTGGTGGAGCAACAATTGTTAATGAAAATAATTGCAATCTTGGAGTGAGTGATGCAAGTAGGAATAAGTGACATGAGAGATTTACTCCATAGAGTCTGTGTGAGGAAGGCAGACACTAAGCCTGGGGCAAGGAGACTTAACTTCTATGATGATGGGATCCATAGGCAGCTTGATAGTCTTCACCAGTAGGATAAATGCTAATACAAGACATCCTATTGCTTGAACTGTGTGATGAAGGATTCTGGACAACAGACTTGCAGTATATGTAGCCTAAATGATTTGGAGGATATAAGTACTGGGTGTAGTTCCTCAATTTTCATTCTCTTTCTCCCTTTGCTTCTCTCCTTTCATTCATTCTCCTTCTTACTACCTTTAAATTCCCAGAAAATTTTCAGAAAGACTGTTCTGAAAGTTAGTTAAAATCAAGCCATCATCTCCCTTCTAACCCATTCTCCACTTATAAGCCCTGAAATATATATGCACTGTGATATTCCTCCAGAACCCAAATGCTCTTTAGCTTATTAATCATATTATGTCTCTTCAAGAGTTATGATACCAAGTCATCAGTGGAAACTAAATTTGGACTCTCTCTAAAAGTATGCTGCTATCTGTCACATCTGTTTCTTCTATTTCTATTAGTCTGTGTGTTCTGTGATCTAACATTAAAGTATAATATGCATCAAATTTGAAACACAACTATTATCCACCAAAGGCTAATATGAAAAACAGTCTGTAATAATGGAGGGTAAATGTTTGCAGTATGAATTCTGGTGGAATCAGAAAACCCACATAGGAAAGGTATTTGGAGATTCACTATGAGATATCATTTGCCTTAGCTATTAATATTACAGTATCATTGAAATCACTGAGATACAATTTCAGTTTTTGTCTCTAAACTAGAACAGAGGGTACAGAAATAATTGAACAACAATAAAATATTTTTTAAAAAAAGAAATAAAATATCAGAGAAGAGGGAAATAATTTCTCAAATTAATTCAAAATTAAATGAAACTATCTAGGCTCACCATAAATTTATTTCAAGTCACTTGATTCATCCTCATAGCTCCACAAATGGATTAATATTCTTCTAATCAGTTTTTAGATGGAACTGGATTTTAGAATGATCATTAAAACCAGTAAAAGAAAAATTGTTCAGAAAGCACCTCCATAGCTTCATGATTTTCCCATTTTTCTCCCATTACCGAATGATTCTTTGATACTTATAGTCTGGCCCATCTTATTGTCTAACACGTGTCCCTAACCTTGTCATTTTTCTTCCTTTTCTTTCTGTTTTTTATTTCTTTTTTTTGTAATGTATTCACTTTTAGAGAGGAGAGGGAGGAGGGAGGGAGAGAGAGAGAGAGAGAGGGAGAGAAACATCAGTGTGCGGTTGCTGGGGGTTATGGCCTGCAACCCAAGCATGTACCCTGGCTGGGAATCGAACCTGTGACACTTTGGTTCACAGCCCGCCCGCGCTCAATCCACTGAGCTATGCCAGCCAGGGCGTCTTTCTGTTTTTTTTGTTTATACATGAGATTTCATCATCCAATTATCAGACTCAGGGTATCACATGTCTTTCACTCACATTCTAAAACTTTTGTGCATGACTGTATTATAAGAATACCATATTTTATAAATTATTTTTCTTTATTATTTTCAATTATGAATTGAACAATAACTAAGATTTAGACAATGTTATCTCATAGACATGGTACATATTAGGAGCATATTAGAATGATTTAACATATAACTATCATGTATCTGTGTATATCCCGATCATTTGTTATCTTTTACCATTTTATTTTTATTTTTTAAACTATATTTTATTCATTATGCTATTACAGTTATCCCAATTGTTTTTTCCCCTTTATACCCACACCCTTCACCCTTGCCCCCTCACCTTCCAGCATCCCTCCACTTAGTTCATGTCCATGGGTTGTATGTGTAAGTTCTTTGGCTTCTCCATTTCCTATACTATTCTTAAACTCCCCCTGTCTATTTTATGCCTACCAATTATGCTTTTTATTTCCCGTAAGAACTTTCCCCCTGCATTTTCCTCCTTGCTCTCCCCACTGATAATCTTCTATGCAAACTCCATTTCTGTGATTCTGTTGCTGTCTGGTTGTTTGCTTAGTTTTTGTTTATGTTATTTAGGTTTTGTTGATAGTTGTGAGTTTGTTGTCATTTTATTGTTCATAGTTTTTGACCTTCTTCTAGTTCTTAGATAAGTCCCTTTAACATTTCATATAAGAGCTTGGTGATGATGAACTCTTTTAACTTGATCTTATCTGGGAAGCACTTTATCAGACCTTCCATTCTAAATTATAGCTTTGCTGGGTGGAATAATCTTGGATGTCTTTCATGACTTGAAATACTTCTTTCCAGCTCTTTCTTGCTGCAAAGTTTCTTTTGAGAAATCAGCTGATAGTCTTATGGGCACCCCTTTGTAGGTAACTGTCTCCTTTTCCCTTGCTGCTTTTATGATTCTCTACTTATCTTTAATCTTGGGTAACTTAATTGTGCCTTGATGTGTTCCTTCTCAGGTCCACTTTCTTTGGGACTCTGGACTTCCTGGACTTCCTGGAAGTCTATTTCCTTCACCAGATTGGGGATGTTTCCTTCATTATTTTTTCAACTAAGTTTTCAATTTCTTGGTCTTCCTCTTCTCCTTCTGACAGCTCTATGATTCAGATATTGTGGTCTTTAAAGTTGTCCTAGAGGTCCTGAAGCCTCTCCTCATATTCTTGAATTCTTGTTTCTTCATTCTGTTCTGGTTGGATATTTATTTCTTCCCTTTGTTCCAAATCATTGACTTGAGTCCTAGTTTCCTTCCCTTCACTGTTGGTTACCTGTATATTTTGCTGTATTTCACTTTGTGTAGCCTTCATTTATTATTTCATTTTGCGACCGAACTCAATCAATTCTATGAGCATCCTAATTACCAGTGTTTTGAACTCTGTATCAAATAGGTTGTCTATCCTCATGGCTTAGCTCTTTTTTTTTGCAATTTTGACCTGTTCTCTCATTTGGGCCATATTTCTTTGTCTCAGCACACCTGTTAAGTTGTAAGGAGGTGGTGAAACTCTCTTGGCTACGTTGTGGTGCTGTCTGTAGCGTGGGGTCGGAGAGTGAACAATGCTGCTTGCTTACTCTACTCTAGCTACCCTTTCCAAGGAACTCTCCTGTGAGAGTTATCCTAACTTTGCAACCCCCACCCACAGTAGTTTACTGCTAGATGTTTTGAGTCTTTAGTTTCCTGATGAGCCAGCCACTCCTCACCCATGTGGTCCACAGCCTTGCTGTGGGTCCTCTCTGCCTGCTTGGCTTCCTGTCTCCACTCCATCCTACTGGTCTGGGTGAATATTTCTTTAACTCCTTGGTTGTCAGGGCTTCATGGAGTTTCCTATTCTGGCAGTTCTGGTTGTTTATTGTTTTTAAATTGGTTGCTATCCTTCTTTTGGTTGTGCAAGGAAACAAAGCATTTCTACCTATGCTTCATCTTGGCCAGATCTCTCTTTTTTCCATTTTAAAGGCTTCTTCTTTAAGAAACTTGAAAAAATTTTCCCAGTGGTAAATATATACTTAATGTTTCTTTAAATATTATGAAATGTATAATATCATCTGACATTAGCATTTGAAAATAGTGTTATTTCACCGAGAAGTCTATATAACTGCTCTGTCCAAGTAAGATTTTTCTGTTTTGTGTGTTAATGTATAAGCAAGGTAGAACTAAATAAAACAAATACAGGAAAAAAAAATATATATATGTGATTGCAAGTAGATGAGATTTGCTGAGGCAGAGGTTGCCTTAAAAAGGAATTAATATGTAATTACTGAACTGTCCACTTTGCTTAGAAATATGATCTAAATAAGTTGATTCTTTATGATATGGTAATACAATAGTTCTTTAATTGGACAATGTCACAGTGAAACTACTGACAGAAAGGTTTTGATTTGTCATTTTATTGGAAAGATGCAAATAAGGAGAATAAAGGGAGGAACAACAGTGAATAATCTGTGGCCCACCCCAAACATGAATTCCTAAGAATCAAAAATGACTCTTTTAAATACCATCTCCCATGCTTTCATCTACAAAAGAAAAGGTTATTAAAGCAGACGGCGTTGCAGCTACACATCTTCACAGGCAGGCTTTAATTATGCCCCATTGTAGCAGACAGAAAACTGAAGCCCAAGGGATAGCAATTTCTATAGTGTCTCACAGGATGGGAAATAACAGTGACATATCTCAACTTTTTTCCCTTTTTATTGATTGTATTGAGGTGAACAAAATTATATAGATAAAAAAATTATACAGGTATTAGTCACAGAATTCTAGAAAACTTCATCTGTATACTATATTGTATGTTCACCATCACAACTAAAGTCTCCATTCATCACCATTTAGTCCCCCTAGAATTTCAAGTTATGCTTGAATTTAAGTGATGCTTATCCTTAGTTCATCGTTGGTTTAATTAAATTTAAGTTCATAAAAACATTAATTAGAATAAACACATTGATTCTAGACATAGACATTTCATTACTAATTGTATGTTTCTATAGTTATTCTACTGATATCCAATATTTTTGAAAAATAAACCATGTTTGAATGTTTCTGCATTGAAAACACAAAACCAAAAAATAAATATAAATATAAGTATAATATACATATAAATGTAAATGTAAATGTTTTATATATGTGTGTATATAAATGTATATACACATATGTGTGTATATACATTTCATTTGTGGCCAAGGATGTATATGTGTGTATATATATTTCATCTGCAGCCAAGGATATCTTGAAACTGCATGAAGTGGATTAAAGAGTCTAGAGCTGTGGGGAAAATGTGTATGGGAGATAGCCAAGGCTGGTTTCACCTTCTGCATTTTTCAATTTGTTTTCTTATCAGCGTGCCTATAAACTGGAAAGCATTAGGTACCCGAACCATTGATAAGCATGTGATAATTTCTTCCAGTATTTCTCAACCTTCCTTTATGGAATCTCTTTTATAATGTTCACCATTTGAAATGAAAGGAGTTACAATAAAAATATAAAACATTGTTTTAATATCAGAAGCTAAAGTGCATATGCACCATGCATTTTGCTAAACTTTGGATGGATTAAAGGGAGGGGAGCTACCTAGAAAAAGAGAGGTCAACTTAGCTTTCTTCCAACATAGATAACAATGAAGCAGTTTCTTACTTATGAGCATTTGAAGGTTAGACAGTTGCATGCCATCCAGCAAGTAAGATTCCTGGAAGAAGCAAGAGGATTGGCTTAGGCTTATTTCAGGAGAAAATGAACTAATTAATAATATAACTGAAAGTTCTCAGAATCAATGGAAGTTTGAAACTCTAGGACTGGAAAATAAAAAGGAGTCGTGAAGAGCCAGGCATTGTTGACACAGGAATGTATTCAGTAAAATTTGGTGATGTTGCATCTGGCAACTACTTCAGTGGGCATTTGAGTTCCACACTTTCTGGATCCTTGAGGGTTCACAGTTGCTTTTGTAAATAGTTTCTCAAACTCAACTTCATTCCCTTAAGAATCTGAGTTATCTGAGAAAATTCCATACTGTTTTCCATAGGGGTTGTGCCAGTCTGCAATCCCACCAACAGTGCACTAGTGTTCCCTTTTCTCCATACCTCTCCAACACTTGTTTTTTGTTGCTTTGTTTATGATGGCCATCCTCACTGGCATGAGGTGGTATCTCATTGTGCATGGATGGAACTAGAAAGCATTATGCTAAGCAAAATAAGCCAGGCAGTGAGAGACAAATACCATATGATCTCACCTTTAACAGGAATCTAACCAACAAAACAAGCAAACAAGCAAAATATAACCAAAGAGACTGAAATTGAGAACAGGCTGACAGTGACCAGAGGGGAGAGGGGAGGGAATTTCAGGAGAAAAGGGGAAGGGTTTGCAGGAACAAGTATAAAGGACACATGGAGAATAACAAGGGGGCAGGTGAAAACAGGAGGGAGGTGGGGAGGGCTGGTGGGGTGGGCTGGGATGGGGACAAAAAGGCAGAAAACTGTCCTTGAACAGCAATTAAAATATAATTAAAAAACAGAATCTGAGTTAAAGGTGTGGTCATGACTTAGGGATGTTTTATTTGGCTTTTTTGTCTTTATGATTAGAGACTAGGTTCTACTTTTCCCTTAATACACGCATAGTGCAAGAACCCTCCAAAATAAGAAGGGAAAATTAGATGTGAATGGTCAGATAAGTGAAAATACATACACTAGGTTGCTGATATGGAGAAATAGGAGGTAAAGTTATTAACCTACCATCTTAAATGCTTAAATTTTTTAGGATAACATAAGAATGTTTGATTCTCCTCAAATTATGATAATATCTTTAATGGCCAATTACAATATTATCATCAATTATTTTGTTTAAATATTGAGCATCTATGTACAGGTATCTAGAAAACATCCATGACCAGGTTTCTTTAATCCTGTAGACCACCATGAGGGTGTTAATACCACCATTTTATAAACAAGAATACTAAGTATCAGAAAGTTTAAGTAAGTTAATTGCCCAAATTTACCAAGAGCACTGTCAGGGTTAGGGTCCATGTCTCTATGATAGAGATCTCATTTTTCTACATTTTTGCTTTTATTTTTCATTTCAAGTTATACTGTCATGACACATATTAGGCAGTAATATGTTCCCCTAGATTAATGTTCTCATACATTGTTTTATTTCCTTCTTTATCAGCTATGTTGACAATGATTTGTATGTTCTTGCATTAGAAATCTCAATAGACTATAAGGCCTTGTACTTATATATTCCAGGTTTAGCACAGTGCCTAGCACATAAATAATGCCAGATACAAAGTCAGTTTATGATGGAAGACTGAAAGAAGAGAAATAATGCAAGAAAATGGGGTGGTGAAGGAAAAATGAAAGAAAAGAAAGTGGAGTAGAAGAGGAAATGGATATACAAGAGCTGGATAAGACCATCTTACAGGGGCTAGATAATACCGTCTCCTAGCATTTTAACACATATACATCAGTACATGATAATAATATTTTAATGATATAATAATGTTGATGACTATCTTTTGTGGGTATAATTTTATTACTCAGGGCCCATAAAAATTTTTAGTATTTTTTAATTATCAACATGATCTATTTTTCATAAGATGTTCTCTTATTCTAAAGAAAATTTTTGGACTGATGTGGTCAAGAGAATTTGCTGTTACACTTCAATGATTGGAGTTAGTCTTCGGTTATCTCTATGCTAACTTTTATCTGGTATCCAGTTTCCTCTAAAATTAAAGTATGCATAAAAGGGTTTTAGAACTGGGAAGTGACTTAACATAACTATGAATTTAAGACAAAGGGTTATCTTTCACTTCTTTGAAAATTCACAATGTTCTATAAAGGTTTTAAGAAATATCTATTTAAAAGGACTTCCTGAGATGAATAATTGCAAATGTCAAGGGATGAGAGTTCTCTTATAGTAATTCTGTTTCAAGAATGTCAGGTGCTGGAGCAAAGGTGACATAAATGATTTGAGTGAGTTGTTCTATATCCCAGTGATGGTCCTGCAGAGAAATGAAAGCAGTATTTAATAACCCACGGAGAGATTTATTCAAAGTCAAAATGTCAGAGGTAATCAAACTATTTAACTTGTGTTCATAGCTTTACTTTGAATTATACAAGTGGATACTCAGAATTTATTGCATACTGGTAAATTAAGGAAACAGAATTTTTATGAAGTTGAAGGATGCGCTGTGGCTTTCAGTAACATATTGATAGTCTTTATAGTGATATTTTAAAGGAATTATGATTACTAATAAAATTCAACATAACATTTTCTCTTATTTTAATATGCATCTGCCAAATATATTGAACTAATTTTTGTGAATGCTGCCTTCTACACAATGCCCAGAGAAGAAACAGAAGTTTGTTCAAATCCCAGAGGCCCTTGTTCTGCCCTTTATCTGTCACTACTCCCTTCCAAGGGTAGTCATTATCCTGACTTGTAACATCAACTGGCTAATATAAATAACACTGCTGCTATGAGAATTCATATGTATGCCCCCTGATAGATATATGTCAATACTTACCCACATACATCTGTGTTAGGAATAGACAGTATGGATATCTATATGGATATTTAGACATATATTCATATACATTTGTGTTAGGTATATACAGACAGTCCCCTGACATACAATGTCTGGTTTGCAAATTTTCAATTTACAGTGGTGCAAAAGTGACTCCCTTTCAGTAGAAACATTATTTTGAATTTTGAACTTTTTCTGGTTACAATACTCTCTCATGATGCACCAAGACACAGCTTCAGTCAAGCACATGATCATGAGAGTAAACATCCAATACTCTACTATGTACTGTGTTGCTAGCGATTTCTGGATATTGTATTTTGTGCACATTTAAGGTAGCTTAGGCTAAGCTATGCCATTTGGTGGAAAAGGTACATTTTGACTTATGATATTTACAACTTATGATGTTTTTTTCTGGGCAAAACTCCATCATAAGTGAAGAGGTATTGTATCTTACATGGATTTGCTGAGTTATGTAGTTATACGTATGTTCTGCTTTGGTAAAAACTGTTACAGAGATTTAAAAAGTGATTGCACCAATTTACTGTCCCACCAGATGTACATGAAAGTTCCAGTTACTTTAGATATTTTTAAATATATTTTGTTGATTATGCTATTACAGTTGACCCATTTTTCCCCTTTATTCCCATCTTCCCTGTACCGTCCTCCCACCCATATTACTCCCATCCCTTAGTTCATATCCATGGGTTGTACATGTAAGTTCTTTGGCTTCTCCATTTCCTATATTATTCTTAACACCCCCCTGTCTGTTTTATACCTACCATTTATGCTTCTTATTCCCTGTATCTTTTAACCCATTCTCCCCACTCCCTTGGCCCCTCCCCACTGATAACCCTCCAGGTGGTCTCCATTTCTGTGATTCTGCTCCTGTTCTACTTGTTCACTTAGTTTGTTTTTATTTTTTTTTAGGTTCAGTTGTTGATAGTTGTGAGTTTGTTGTCATTTTACTGTTTGTATTTTTGATCTTCTTTTTCTTACATAAGTCCCTTTAACATTTCACATATGAAATGTTAATTCCCAAGGGGCTTGGGAATGATGAACTCCTTTAACTTGACCTTATCTGGGAAGCACTTTATCTGCCCTTCTATTCTAAATGAAAGCTTTGCTGGATGGAGTAATCTTGAATGTAGGTCCTTGCCTTTCATGATTTTGAATACTTCTTTCCAACTTCTTCTTGCTTGTAAGGCTTCTTTTGAGAAATCAGCTTCTAGTCCTATGGGCACTCATTTGTAGGTAACTGTCTCCTTTTCTCTTGCTCCTTTTAAGATTCTCTCCTTATCTTTAATCTTAAGTAGTGTAATTATGGTATGCCTTGGTGTGTGTTTCCTTGGGTCCAACTTTTTTGGGACACTCTGAGCTTCCTGGTCTTCCTGGAAGTCTATTTTCTTTGCCAGATTAGGGAGTTTCTCATTCATTATGTTTTCAAATAAGTTTTGCATTTCTTGCTCTTCCTCTTCTCCTTCTGTCACCCCTATGCTTCAGATGTTGGAATGCTTAAAGTTGTCCCAGATGTTCCTAAGCCTCTTGTCACTTTTTGAATTCCTGTTTCTTCATTCTGCTCTGAGTTTATTTTTTTCTTTCTGCTGCAAAATGTTGATCTGAGACCTGGTTTCCTTCTCTTCACTGTTGCTTCCGTGTATATTTTGCTTTATTGCACTTTTCATAGCCTTCACTTTTTCCTCTATGTTGCTATTATACTCAACCATTTCTGTGAGCATCCTGATTACCAGTGTTTTGAACTGTGCATCTGATAGGTTGGCTATCTCTTCATTGCATTTTTTCTGGAGCTTTGATTTGTTCTTTTATTTGGGCCATATGCTTTTTTCTCTGTTGCCTGTTATGTAATAAGGGGCGGAGCCTTAGTTATTCATCAGGGTGGGGCAACCCATTTTACTGCGTCCTGGCTCTGTATGTGGGGAAACGGTCAGAGAGGGAACAGTGCTGTTTGATCAGCTCTTGGCAAACTTTCAGTCACTTCCTCTGCTACCCACAAGCAAATTAGCCCCTTCTGGTGCTGATTTCCAGGTACGTCAGTTTGTGTACATTCTAGAACTCTGTGGGTTTCTCCAAAGAACTCTCCTGTGAGGCTGGGAGTTTCTCCCACCACCTCAAGCCCCACAGATTTTTTCAGTCAGAGGTTTTGAGGCTTTTTTCCCCTTCACTGAAACCCTGGGTTACTCGGTCTGCCTCACTCCCCAGTTGCTCCTCTGAGTTTTTCAGCTCACAAATGTGGTACCACCTACTCTATCAGCCACCACCTTGCCTAGTCTACCAGCTGCTGTTTTGCCCTCCCTGGTCTGCCAGCCATCACCTTGTCTTGAATAGTCTCCCTCTGGCTGCCTGTCTCTGCTCCTCCTACTGGTCTCAATGAATGTTTCTTCTTTAACCCCTTGGTTGCTGGACAATTCAATTTTCTGACAGTTCTGATTATTTTTTGTTTTCAAATTTGTTGTTGTCCTTCTTTTCATTGTATCAGGAGGCAAAGTGAATCCACCTGTGCCTCCATCTTGGCTGGAAGTTCCAGTTACTTTAGATCTTTGGCAGTACCTATTATTGGCTCTCATTTTTGCCATTCTAAGTGTAAAAATAAAATGCTCTGAAAATGTGTCTACTTATATTCTTTCAGGTTATCAAAAGAATCAAAGTAATATTAATCAAAAAAGAATCTTTCTGTATAAGTTTATGTTTAAAGGATTTAAAGAATTGTTCAAAATGTTTTCTATACTGAAATGTAGCAGGGGAGCACATTGCTAAAAGAGGAAAATTTTTCTTCAACTTCAATGGAACCAGATCCATTAATAGAATATGGCTTAGATAGTTCAGTCTTTTGTATTTATTAAAAATTTTAAATGTCATGCAACATCTTATGTATCTGATGGAGCTTAAAATGTCTTATTCTTACACTGTCTTGATAAAAACAACTATATGTGAAATTATGGTTTAATACTATTCATATAATGAAACTCTCTTATTTATTGAAACATGATAACATCTGTCCCTGATCACTTATTTACTGAATCACTCTAAGTCACCAAAAATCTTTTTGTCAGTTATTTTCAAAATAATATAATATTAAATTAATTTTAATGACAAATATTTAGATTAATTTTTTAAAGAAATTGATAAGCTGCCATGATTAGAATTTAAAATCTGTTTTTGGTAAAGTAAAAGTAAAGGTTCCACACAAATTTTGGTGCCAATGTTGGATCAGAGAGTATAATGAGGTTGGAGTATGGTTGATGGGCCAAAAGGAGGCAAGCATATGGTTATATGAATATTCAAAGCCTGTAAGAGCAGGGGCAAATATAAGTCTGCATATGATTTGAAGGGTATGAATCTGGTATTAAAAACTGTAATGACTGATTCTGAAGAGTAAGACTTAAAAGGATCCAAGTAAGAGATACTAAAACATTGGCATTTGAATATATAAACATTTTAGACATAAGCTGAAAGCCATAAATTAAGAATAATAACTCCATTTTGATCATTATTATCTTTATTAAGAATAATATTTGAATTATTTTGCTGCCCGCAGTTCCCCAATTTACCTTCTGTTCTTTTACTGGCACCAATTATTTTCCTAATTACTCACCTGCTCATAAACAACATAATTACTGAAAAAAAAAAGTGGGGCTCAAACTATTTGGTCCGATATTCATGCTGCAGTATGGTTCAGCACCATCTTAATTTTGACAGTAACCATTTATATAGAGAGATGTATGTGAATCTTGTTTGTTTGTTTCTAAATCTAACAGTTCTCCTAATGTTTCCATAGTTGTACAACTTTTGCTTTAGCTCATTCTGTTTTCTCACCGGGAGTTTCTTCCTCTCTACCTTCCTTATTCCATGGCATCACTCCTTGTCCTCTATGACACAATTTAGACTAGATTTCCATGATTTGAGCCCTACCACTAATGGCTAAGCCCTGTAATGTGTGTTCCCATCCCCATTACTGGGTTATAGAATTTTTTCTACCTGTCTCTCACATGAAATTATAACCTAATTAAAGTCAGGGACTATACATTAAAAATCATTGTAATACAGACACATTTAGCAGAGTACTTTTTAACAACAAATGGAAAATTGGCTTTTAAAGATTTAGAGAAATAAAACAAATATTTTGTTTTTGGAATATAAGCATGTCAAAAAAGAGAGGTGATGGCAAATGGGTGAACAAAGTGAAAAGGAATATAGTCAATGATATCGTGATAAGTTTTCACAATTATAGATTATTGCTAGAATCAGTGGAGTGTTCACATAATAACGTATAAAAATGTCAAATCAGTACATGGTACTCCTGAAACTAATATAGCTAATATATTGTATATCCATGACATTTATTTTTTTAAGCTAAAGAAAATAAACTTATTTAACTCAAAGTTATTAGTTCTTAACTGGAGGTGATGTTGCCTCTCCCCTCTCCAGGGAACTTTAGATAAAGTCTGGAGACATTTTTGGTTGTCACATTGAGGAAAGGGGCTGCTACCAACATCAAGTCTGTAGAAATGAGGAGTTCTGCTAATCATCCTACAAAGTCAGGGCAGTCCTCCACAACAAAGAAATATCCAGTCTCTATGATAATAGTATCCATGTTGAAAAACCATACTCTAAGTTACAAAAAACACTCTTATTATTATTTGTTTCAATTTTTTAAAAAAATTAACAATACTATTTATGTAACCCACATGTGAGACTAACTTCTGCATAACTGTCATCATTTTCATTACCATTGAAATGAATACTGGTACCTTACTTATAAATCTACTAATTTGTGTAATTTACATGCAAGCATAAATGTGATCAAATTTTTTTAGTATATTTTATACTTAGTTTATTTTCCCAGTCTTTTATGTTTGACTAGGTATTTTTTCTGTCTCTTTCATTGGATATCTACCTTCCAAAACATATACCTATATTAAAAGACAAGCATTTATTCTTCCATAGTTATAATTTCCTCATATATATTATACAAATATATATTACTATAGTTTCCTCATCTATTTATAAATTGCTGGTGAGCCACTATTGCTGAGGTCTCCAAGGTCTCCATTCTAGAGCCACTGCCAGAGGCAAAGGTCTTTTCAATTTCTAACTAACAACTCTCTCCTTTTTCCAGACTAGAACCCATCTAACAAAGAAGATCAGAAGACTAGTTTCCAAATGAGTCTTGGAAATGTACATTTCAGGCTTGTAATGACCCACAGTAATAGAAGACTATAGAGGGCAGGCAAGGGCTCGAGTACCAATAGATAATATCCAATGTTAGTGAGACTCATGCTAGGATAAGATTTTGTATTACTATTATCATTGTCTTGTGCACAAAAATGAGTTCATGTTGAAATTATTTTGTTCATTTTGTGCCTTTGTCACTTGACAATATCTGAATGAAACTTCTTGAAGTCAGCTCATATGGCATTAATTTATGCTCTTTAAGCCTGAACATTATCACATGATGTGGATGAGTCATGATCCATCCAGCCATTCATTTTAATGGATTTTCACTTTGACTCTTCTTTTTGACCATCATTAACACTGATGAAATAAATTTCACTCTTCATCCTTCTCTATATATTGGTACTTATTTTCCCTATTAGGACAATGACCCAAGTTTGGGATCACTGTTGAGATGGAATAGGTTTTGTTTTCAGTTGCTGTGTTGCTTTCCCATATGACCATATACTTTATATTTTGCTATCAACATAAGAAAGCACCCCTTTCATCAAATCTCTGCTAGTGACATATTATCTGGGATAGTCTTTTGCATTTCTTTTTTTCTTTTCCCCCCAAGAAAACAAGTCACAGCAGAAGATAACCTAAAATACTATCTCAACTAGACTGCAACTTTACAGATTATCATGCATCATTACAATGCTTGGGGATTTTTGAATAATTACAGTTTTCTAGTGTAAAATTATTATGAAAATGACTTAATCCCATAGAGGTGGAGTAGCTTTTCAGTAATATTTCAGCTAAGACAGATACAATGTTCAATTATGTTTTTGTTTTATTTTGCTGTGTTTTTTCTAAGATGGCTAAAAGCTTGGGAGAGTCTGTAGTGTTTGTATCAGGTATTGTCCCTGGTTGAATCAGTCACAGTAAGCTAATTTATATTGTGATTACTCTCAATCTCAAAATCTTAACGACTTTTAACATCAAGTGTTCAGTTCCTGCTATATGTCCATTACAAGTTGGCTGGATTAGGAATAGTTTACTCCATGGCTATTTACCACCTGCTGAAGCATTGCTGGTGGTTGCGGCAGGGAGAGAAAAGGCTGAAAGTTGAACATTAGCCCTGAGGAACTTCTTCCCATCAATGACATATATTGTGCCCAATCACTTGGTAATTAGCAATATTGACTAACATATTTATTAGAATGATTTCTTGGAACACGTATTAGACATTTCTCAACTTGTCATGGTTTAGCACATAGTATTTCAGTTGTCTTCCTGTTCCCTTAGTGGTGACTTTACCAGTTTTTACTTATTTTGTAAGTGTGTTAACATCATTAGTTTTGAAAAAACCTTGGTAGTTAGCTTGGTCTATAGATTGGAGAGTTAAATGGTCAAATAGCTACCCATTTGTATTTGTTATAATGCTCAGGTAGCTCATTGAAAGAATTGATAAATGGCATCAAAATATTGTGACAGTTTAATCAGCAGCATTAAAATAAATGGCATCAGTGTTTGTCATATTTTCATTGTGATTGAAAACTAGCTGCAGCTGCTGATGATTGCCATTTGGATGCAGTTTAATTTCATCAGAGCACCCATATAGTACCTGAGAATACTTGCAGCTCTTGAATTGCTAAGGTAGTGCTTAGAGTTTGTGATTGTTATCTGAAACTATATAATTCATGGAAAAACCTTAGTAATTGAAAGGGGTTAGGAGATTATAAATGTACATCTTCATGAAGGCAGCAAGTAATTTTTGTCCACAGAAAAATAATCTTTTGGACAATCTCTGATATTGCAGCTTTGAATAAATATCATTAAAATTCTGATCCCATATTGCTTGTTCTTTTCAGATGTCAGCTACATATGGATTCTGAATATCATCCAATCTGTTCTTCAAATATAAATGTAATTACTGGTCAATGATTTTGGATAATTTATACATCTGATGAAATCATGGAGGTTTTCTTAATTATTTTGACTTAGAGTTTGTCCCCTTAAGAAGGAGGATTTGAAACAATATTACTTTGAGTTAAGTCACTCCTACGTCTAGTAATAGTCACATGTGTTTAAGTAGCCTTGCTGTAGATTTTTACTCACAAGTCCTAATCAGAAGCTTCAGATCCAAAACAGGGATTCCCTCCAAGAAAGGAATACTTTGTGTGCCTATCTCCTATATCGTTTGTGAAGGGCAAATGGAGCTTGTATACCAAGGGTATAAAATTTAAGCTCTAAATGGCTGGAATAAAGTTAATTTTTTTGGTTATGACGGACTATGAAAGTCATTAAAATAAACTTCCATCCGATTTTAAGACACTTAAGATATAGTTCTTAAACTTTTGCCTAAATGTAACCCATGTGCTTCCAATAATAATCTTATTTCCTATTTTCTGTTATCACTTGAAGACTTCTTAAATGAAGAGAAAGCAGTAAATATTATTTGTTAATACCTCTTTCTTCTCCTTCTCCATATAGGACTATTACTAATACTGGTATTATTATTCTACTACTCTTAATAAATAATTTATACACCAGTATAATATGAGTACTGGTCAATAGTTTGGGATAATTTACACATTGGCTGAAGGCATATAGGTTTGTTTTGGTTTAGGGTTTGTAACCTCAGTAAAGTTCAGGATTTTGAGCCAAATTATCCTGCGTGAGGTCAGCTTTGCTTCCGCTAATAGCCACATGTGCTATATGCTCTATATTTATCACCTGATTTATTTTTCAGAACAGATGTCTAAGGTAGGAGTGAGACATGGACATTTATTAAAGGAGAGGACCAAGATTTACAAAAATTAAGAAAATTGTTCAACCAAAGAGGAGGGGGGAGACGGATAATGAGAGATAATAGGGGAAGGGCCATCAAGGAATATGTATAAAAGACACATGGACAAAGCCAAAGAGGTAGGTTCAAGGGTGGGAGGCAGAGATAGATGTGGTGGGGTGAAAATGGAGACAACTGTACTGGAACAGCAATACAGAATAAAGGAAAATTGTTCAAGTCACTGATATTTTCAATTTACACTGCCTGATTATGAACCCCATATTTTTAAATACCCTGATATATATTTCTTTCTTTTTCCCTGCCAAATTATTTTTTCTATCAGCACTCTCACTGGTAATATAAATCTCAGATAGTGGTAGAATGATTAATTAAATACTGTAACTGTTAAACATTTGCCAAATGACTAAAATCAAAATAGAATATCAATGAAATTTTCTGGATATTAACATTGTTTTCTCATTGTGCACACCAAGATTCTAAATCTAGGACTTCATAATTAATCAGACAATTGTTTCAGAAGTTTCTATGTTTACTGCATTTCCTCTTATATAATTATCCCATAGCATGCTGGAACACATGGGCACTAGTCCAGCTTTCACATTCTTAATAGAATGATCAATTGAAATAGCAATTTGGCATACAGTGGACAATATTCTGTTTCCTCCAACATGTGGATGAAACATGGTTCTGTGAAGGTTATACTATCACATAGGCTGGTAGTTTAAAATGTTTATCATTAAGAATATTTTAAACTGGGTTATAAATAATTTTGTCCTATTGTTGGACCCATTGTTGCTGCTGATATTATTTTGGAAGTCTCTGTGATGTGTTCAAATTAAAATTCCTTCTTGAGCCCTCAAGCACAAGATAGTTATTACTGCCATGCTTTTTGGGAAAGAATTGCCAGATGATATGCATAGTGAGATGTGTTCACTTATCAATTAAAAGGAATTTTGCTTTCCTTTCCTTTCATTGGTGGATTTGTGTGTTGAGGCAGATAAAATAAGAGAGATTCTATCAAGATTACTTCATTGATCACAAAATGCATTTTTATATCAGTAAAGACCCAAAATTGAAGCCTTTCAATCAGTCAGTTGGCTGTCACTAAAATGGTGTCTAGTATATTTATCAGTCTCTTAAGCATGAAAAATGTTATCCCGAACACAAACCAATTTTGAGGTAGCAAAAAGAGATTATTAAATAGATGAAAAATTTTTGTTGAAAATACAGATTTAAAAGTTTCAACACTGAGAAATGTGATTTCCAAATGATAATTTGATACTGATATGATAGAGAAAGAAACAATTAATAATTAAAAGCAATACTGTAAATAATGCTGCTATGAACATTGGGGTGCATAGGTCCTTTTGCTGTTTCAGGTTTCTTAGGGTATAATCCCAGCAGTGGAATAACTGGATCAAAGGAAAGTTCCATGTTTAGTTTTTTGAGGAAATTCCATAAAATTTTTAGAGTGGCAGCATCAGTCTGCATTCCCACCAACAATGCACTAGGGTTCCTCTTTCTTCACATCCTTGCCAGTACTTGTTTTTTGATTTGTTAATGATGGCCATTCTGACTGGTGTGAAGTGGTATCTCATTGTGGTTTTAATTTGTATGTCTCTGATAGCTACTGATGTTGAACATCTTTTCATATGTCTCTGGGCCTTCTGTGTGTCCTCCTTGGAGAAGTATCTGTTCAGGTCCTTTGCCCATTTTTCAATTGGATTGTTTGTCTTCTTAGAGTGATGTCATCGTAGTCCTTTATATATTTTGGAGATCAAACCCTTTTTGGAGGTATCGTTTGCACCATTATTTATAATCACAAAGTGCTGGAAACAGCCTGAGTGCCCTTCAGTAAATTAATGGATCAAAAAACTGTGGTAAATTTACACAATAGAATACTACACAGCAGAAAGAAGGAACTCCTATCCTTCACAATGGCATGGATGGAACTGGGGAGTATCATGCTCCCCAATTGTTCACAAGTGGTGAAAGACAAATACCATGCGATTTCACCTATAAGTGTAATCTAATCAACAAAAGAAATTAGCAAAATAGAACCAGAGACATGGAAATAAGGGACAAACTGACTGTTACCAGAGGGGAGGAGAGAGAGGCATAATGGGAGAAAGTAGGGGATGGGGAAAGTCAAGGAACATATATAAATGCCCCATGGGCAAGGATAACAGGTTGAGAATTGACTGAGGGAGCAACAGGGGCATGGGTGGGGCAGGGGAGAGCAATGGGGGAGAATGTGGGACAACTGTAACTGAAGAACAATAAAAAAGCAATACAAATATATGCATTAAATAAAGAGAAATTGATGGCTGGCAAATAAAACTCTTAGCTCTTCAACTATTTTTCTATAATAAGAACATTTTCTTAAAAGGTTTCCTAATATGTTGGGTCTTTGGTTTGTGTGTTTTACATGTTTCCTGATCCAGATTTATATTTTTGAAAACAATATCTACTATCAACCTGATATAAAGAGCAGTTCATTGAGACTGACATCTTCTGGGAAAGAAGGAATTATTTTCAATGGGATTGCTGACTGGTTATATGAAGGTGAGTTGAATAGATTTAGTTTCAAAATAATGCAAATGTCATATTTGAATACAATATCTTTAAGAAAAATCTGTTCATTTTAAAACAACACATATAGCACTATTTCTCTACATTTCCTTTCAACATTTCCTTCATGCTTTCATATCTTTGCATATAGTCATATTTAGACTGGTTGTGATTTACATCTACTTATATGATTTCACATTTGACATTGTGTGTGTGTGTATAAAAAATATGAAAGTGAACGATTACGTTGTATCACTCAGGAATTAGATGTTGAATTTTTCTGACTTCTGGAAAAGAAGAAAAAAACCTCTACTGCTCAATAAAGCCACTTGATTTTAATCATTCCTGTTAAGAACATTATGTCACATTTGGAAAGCCATTGCATAAGGAAGAAAATAAAACCAACCTAAAGAACTCTTTGCAATAACTATTGAATTAAGTTTTAATAATAACTTAGAATATAAAAAGAAATTAGATGAGGAAAACTTCTGTCCAGTTTGATTATGTACCAATAGTCAGCTGAGTTATAGGTACCGATTTCCTGGGGAAACTCAAAGCTTGACTTTAATACCTAGATTTCAGGCTCTGAAACTGATTTTGGCAAAATATGTCAAGATTTAAACTAAGTTAGTCTATTTTATTAGAAATGATTAGGCTAAGTATCACTCAGAAAATGCATTTTCTGGAGCAACATTGGCAAATGCAATTTCTCTGCCTCAGAGTCAATATTTTTAATTCTGTAAAGAAGTAAATTATTTAGCTCAGTTTTTTATTTATTTATTCTTTCATTCAACAGATATCACTAAAGATCTGTTATGTTCTAAATACTTTTCTGGGTCTTAGATATATCAGGGAACAAAATAAATTACTGCTCGCAGAACCTTACATTAAGAGACAAGTTTTGCTGGATGGAGCTTTTTTATCAAGAAAGTAATGTTGTGTGTGGCCCTTGATATTTATATGTGTATGTTTGCATGTATATTTATATCTGTAAGATATTTTTGTGGATATGCCAGCATCAAATAATAGGAGATTTGAGAGGCTACAGTTTATCCCAAGGTCCAGAGGTAGCTACTATGAAAATAACTATTATTATGCTATGGAAATTTTTTTTAAAAATTGAAATACCAAAGTGGATAGATAGGGTTCTCTGTTTAAAAGTGTTAGAAGCTAATTCTGGCTTTCTTATTTCAAAAAGATAATTTATTTAAAGTACCTGGGGTGGCCCAGTAAATTGAAGAAACAACTGGAGAACAAATATAAAACTTGGATATTTCTGGTAAACTAGGTAGCCAGAGCAAACCATATCTTAACTGCAGGAACTAGGTAAGATATGCCCTTTATCTTTAAAATTGTTGGACTATGTGAGACTCTGACAGACAAAAAAGATCAATTCAGTGTTTTAAGTAGTCAAATCACAGTAAGCACAAAATTCTATGAAAGAACAAAGGGGAGAAATTTATCTCATCCTTAGGGATTGGCAACTATTTCCTAAAAAAGAAACCCTCTGAGTTGAGTCTAAAATATTAAGTGGGACACATAAGAAGAAACTAGGAAGAAAAATGTAAGCAAGAGTTAAAAGCTTGTAAAAACACAGTAGGGTTAAATAGCATAGTGAGTGCATAGGGAACTGAAATCTGCTTGTTATTATTGAGGCATAACACTTGAAGAAAAAGAAGGCAACAAGAAACAAGGTATAGTGACCTTAAAAATAATCTGAGATTTCAATTATTTTTTTCTAGTAAATGGGAGGACTAATAGAGCTTTTCAAGTAAGGGAGTGTATCAATTCTTTCATATAAACAGATCAGTTGGCTACAGTGAAGCTGGGATTGAATAGCAGAAAGAACTAGTGAGTATCCATAAGGTGTCGTTTCTTATTTTTTTATTATTTATTCTATTAAAGTTGTCCCAACTTCTTCCCTTTTGCCCCTCTACGCAATCCACCCCTCTAGCCCATGATCAATCCCCTCTTCATTGTTCATGGTCATAGGTCATTCATATTTGTTCTTTGACTAGTTCCTTCCCCTTCCTACTACCATTACCCCCTCCCTTCCACCTTCGTACAATTATCAGTCTATTCCATGTTTCCATGACTCTGCTTCTATTTTTCTCAATAGTTTATTTTGTTCAATATTCTAGTTATAAGTGAGGTCATATGGTATTTGTCTTTCCCCTACTGACTTATTTCACTTAGCATTGTAGTTTCCAGTTCCATTCATACTGCCACAAAAGTTTTTATGTTCTGTAAAGAGCTAATGAGCAATAGGACTATGGTTAAAGCAGGAAGAAGGAAGGACAATTCTAAAACTGATGAGCCAGTAAAATAGATAGATTTCATGGTTAAATAGTTTGGGAAAATGGAAGACAAGAATAACTCCTTGGCTTCTGGTTTGGATCACTAGTAGATAGTGGTGACAAAACAGTGAGCAGGCATTCTTTAGGACTAGTGGACTTCAGAGAGGAGAGGAGTAGTTTAGAAAGAACATTGATGCTTCTTGGTGTGCTGCCATTCTACATTGTCTGACAAATAGTGATCCCTAACATTAAAGAACTTTCGGTCAAATGGGGGTATACTCAATGTAAACTGTACTGACTTGACCAATGATCAAGATGGCTTGGGCCTCTGTCCTTTAGGGAAGGCTTCATACAGCATATGGTATTACATTTTTAAGAAATTTATAAAAGACAAAGAGACCATTTTCTGATGGATTATGGTTTTTTTTCTTAATTAGAAAATAAAAATGTATATATCTGGGCTAAGAGTGAAAATTGCATTGGTGGATAGCGAGGACAAACAGGTAACAGAAACTTTTGTGATGATATGTGCAGGTCTGGCACATTCCAAAGGGGAAGTGGAAAAATTATAGTTTTTGCCATTCAAATTAAATTCAATCCTTTGGGCTTTTATGTTTTAAGTATACTAGGAAACTAGATGTACTATGTGATTTAACCTTACCTTGCTAATATGTCTAATCATTTACTGAAGAAACCCAGATAATGGAGGATACACATGGAGGAAACCCAGATCATGGACACAGCCCCAGAACTCATGAGAAGCAGAGCTCACACTTGAATGTGTATCTTCAGAATCAGGGCTTAGTCCTAATTAGCTATACTTGTCACAGTACGGTGCCTTTCATTGTTCCCTAAAGGATGACATATGTTATGCACCTAAGATGTTGGATTTCATTGGTCTCTTTACCAGCCAAAGACTCTGAAACCTACTATCCATTGATTTAAGTCATTTTGCTTTAGTTCAAAGATAAGGGACCCTACCACAGGAATCAATGTTAAGGTATGGTAGAGGGATTTAGGAATATATTTTAGGACCTCAAATTCCTGTCATTGTTTTCACTTCAACATTTTGCCTGTCATCCCAACCTGTGCTTCAAGAGTCCCCCACATACCTTAATCTCCCACTATCATTTGCTTGTCTTGTGTGCCAAGAGCATCCAGAATCCAGTGCTTCTCTTTTCCTTTAAAGTACTCACCAAAACACAGTGATTTCTACTAGGAATGCATCTGATCTTCAACAGTATGTGTGTGATAATCTAGTGTGGAGATTTCCTTTTTATTATGTTATAGAAATCAATTACAATCTGAATTAGTATATGTAGGAGACTCCAGAAGTAATATATAACAATTCAACTTACTTTTGTAATTGAAATTTGCCTTCTGTAAATGTCATAGAAGAGGAAAAATAGATAAGGAATCACATAAAAAGATAATAAAATGTTTTGTGGCAAATTTTAAGGGCATAACTTAATCTTTGAGGACCTCACCAATCTGTAATTGTGTAACTATAGTCACTAATGTCAAGGCTTTAAAAGTCTTTAAAAGTGTTATTTAAAATCTTAAAGCCCTTTTTCTTTTATTTTTAGTATTATTTCATTCTTAAGAGAAGGAAAACAAATAAAATATAGTGTCTTTTAAGAGTTAGTGACATTCAGAAGAAAAAACAAAGCATTATTCTCAAAATTAAACATTATTTTAAATGTAATGCACACAAAGTACATCTAATGCTATTTATATAAATTAGTGTATTTAGCATGGTAACTTAACTGAATAAAGTATCTGATTAGTGTTTTCTTAAAAAGTGTAAAATTCACATTTTTATTTACAACTTTAAATTTTTCCATAGTATTGAATATATAAGTAGAAACAAAAAACGACTTTCACTTTCAACCATTTAAGCATATAAAGTTATAGAACAAATATGTTTAATGATTTACATTTAAGCATATTAAAATATCACTCATATTTTTAAGAAATTCTTTGAAATTGAGTTCAACAGTTATTGAGCCCATATATCTGTCAAGCCTTATCTGAGAGCAATAAAATGAGGAGTAAGGGTTTCTATGTTTTGAGTACTTCCAACATACTGAAGTGAAAATCTGTATACTATTATGTTGGAGCGTGGTAAATAGAAGTATAAATAGAACTACATGTCAGCATAATAAATAAAAGTATGAACAGAATTGAGTCTGGTGACATAGGGAAATATAGGTGGCGTCATAGAGGAAATGATCATTGTGCTGAGCTTTAAGAATGACAGGAACAGACACTTAAGAGAAAGAAATTACAGGGGAAAAAAACAGTATCTTTTTCCACAAAATGTGATTGTTACTTTCTTATTGTTTAATGAGAAAATGGAAAGTGCCCATTTTCACCATTTATTTTGCTTTCTTTTGGACACAGAGTTATATTTATTTATTCACTGATTCAACAAAGATTTATTGAGTACTTACTAAATTCCAGTAAAACTGCACTGTGACAGATAAACAAAAAAAAATTAGAGATGCACCTGTGGAAGCAAGAGGAAGACAGGATAATGGGCATTGCTGAATCTTTGGAGGGCAAACAAGCTAAGGACACCGAAGTTGCCTTTGTATTTGCTACTAGAACTTGACAACAGCAAAATCAGTCAATTGTTTACCAGAAAGAAGATTGCAGTGGATGGAGGTATAAATAGGAAGTGAGAAAGTTATGAATATAAAAAATTCTTTCAAGAAAATTGACAGTGAGATACTAAAAATTAGAGAAAAATAACCAACCACAGTTCCACAGAGATGGCAATAAGATCCTCAGGAAATCCTGTCTAAGTTGATAAGGAAGAAGTGGATAAAATCAGCTTCCTTTTCAGAACACAGTGGTTATATATTAGTTTTTTTTCCTAAATGCTTTCTGTTGAGGTTGTTTTTAAGTGTCTGTGATATAAAACAACATGTGTTGAAAATTCCATCTGCTTTGCAGTGAGATTTTCCAAATCTGTGTAATAAAGACAATGAACAACCCAACCTACATTAAAATAGAATTCTTAAAAATACTTTGTTTATAAATAATATAATATAATCAACACAGGAAATTTCAACCCAGGAGTAAAATTTGTGACTTATACAACAGGGCTCTTAAGAAAATGCATTTTTAATGTTCTTTTATTCATATTCTTTCCATTTCAGTTAGCTTTGTTTTTGTACCTGGAGGAAGTCAAATAACTGTTTATTTGTACTATTTTAACATTGTTATGAGGAACAACTTTAGTCATAGATTACTCCAAATAAATGATAATACAAAGTTTTGAATTAATGATGCTCTAGAACCTGGGCCATTCTAATTCCTGAGAAGTATTTGTGTACACAGCTACAGCACCCAGGATGGAACCCTCATTGCTTCTTAAAAACCCTAAGTGTTGATTCAGATAACATGATTTTCATTTTCATATACCTTCAAGTCCCATAAGACTTGGAATTTACACTCAATTGACATTTAACTCTTTTTTTTCATGTGATGACTCATGTCTCCTCATCTGAATTGTAAGTTACTTGTATGAATTGGGGTAAAGACCACAACTGGAATAAAAGATGGTACATTCAAAGTAGTATTCAAAGTTTTATCTATGAAGAAGGGCACTTGATAAATAGGAGGGATATACAGCATCCTGTGGCTAACAATGGCTTATCCATTAATACCTGAGGTGGGAAGGGGAAGAAGCTATTACCAGAACCTAGGAGGAGAAAATTCTATAGTTTTCATAGTAATAAGAGCAGTGAGCATTGGTTGGGAGACCCAGCCAGGCCTACATGAATTTAATGGGTAGGGACCAAATAATAAACAACATGCACTAACTTTTTTCTCTTATTTGATTTTATTTACTTTCATGATAGCTATAGCTAACAAAAAGGCAGTTATAACTTTTAGTATATCAGCCAGTTAATAAAATTTTTTATTAAATAAAAAGTTTATGTCCCCCCAAAAGGAGCACACAAGGTCCCTCCTGCTGTTGTTTCACTGTAGAGTGGTATTAGTCCAGTTATATACACCTGCTTGAAATTTGTAACTACAGCCAACACTCTCACTTTTTATATAAGGTTTTGGGGAAAATTCTCCAATTAAGTAAAGAAATAAGCATTATCATGTGACTTTAATTGGTAATCAGGCATTTCTTTATTTTATTCTTTTACCATCTGCCAGCATTCTGACTACACAGATTATTTACACAGTGGAACAAACCAAAACTTTATTTCTGCCAAACCGTATTCCTTTGTTTCTTTTTTCTTAATGGGGATGCTACAATATCCATTTTCTATTGAAATGGAAATTGCAATATAGAAATGTGAAGTTGGAAAGTGAGATGGAATTGAACACAGGAATATTTGTGTATTAGCTGAGTTCCAAATACAGTCTTCCTTGCCCTCCTTGTAGAAGAAAGAATCATTTTCTTCCTGGGAGATGAGATTAATTATCAAGCCCAGCCCAGTGACTATGCTTTCTGTCAGTTAATTTTTTCTCAGTCATGTTGAGCCGAAATGGTCAGGAGGAAATTTCAGCTTCCAGTTCAGAGAAACATAATTACGACTATATTCTTTGTAGGAGATAATCCTCCTGTAGGCATTAGAACTTCTAAACCCGCCAAACTCATTATAATGAGTACAAAAAACAAAATGTATGCAGTGGGTCATTGATGTGATATTGAGAGAGAGCATTATACTTCCATCACTTAGTTCCTGGCTATGCAGGAGGGACACTTGCATGCTGTAAGATGATTACCCAGCTATAAGGTCATTGTAAAAAAAAAAAAGTGCCAAAACCAGAAAGAGCATGCTTTGTCACTTTTCTAACAAGCCAAGTTCACCTGGCCAATGGGGAACCTGATGAGAACAGTGAATACCAAGAGTCTGAACCCACTACACTTCTTTTTGCTATAATGTATTTATTGTTTGGAAGTCACATAATATGGGTTATCATAATAACAGATAAGTTATTCTGTAAGTATATGAATACCAGTGCTGATAAAGCTGCAGGTGGCAAAGGCATAGCCAAACCTAGAATATGTGTCTATGTCAGTAATAACTAAATGCTACCTTTCCTGATAGAAGCCAGCTTCCCATGTTACAACCATGTAAGCCAGCGGCCACCAGATAGTCAGCTGGAACTGCTGGGAAATGATGCCGTATCAACAGTTTAGTGACAACTATTATTATTATCAGGTAATGGTGGCAGCCAAAGACAAACTGATGTGCACTTGCTATACACCTTGTTTATTGGATTATTGAGTACACCTTCTACTGTGGATGTGCTCTGATGGACATTAAACAAAACACTTTTACTTCACATTTTTACCTCTTCTGATAAGTCTGTTCACTTATTTTTCCCTAAACTTTGTTTTTACTGATTTTCTAATGTTACTTTTCTCAGATCCCTAATCAGGTAGCCATTTATTAGATATTGTTCATAAGTCAGAGATCCATGCTTCAAGCCAAATCTCCTTCCACACATAGCCTACACACAGTTCAAAGGACTGCCAACTCAGAAGATTTATGTTTTTATATTTGGCTTGTAATCCGTTACTGAATCAGACTGCAGTGTACAGCCTACCCAACTCCAGTGTGTTTCAAGTATGTTGTGCAAACCTATCCACATACCCAACCTGCATTGTTTTCCTCCTCTGCCAGTTTATGTTAGAAACACATCTTGAGGCATAGATATGAGATAAGAAGGGAGGATAAAGCTGTGGATGTAATGCCATGGGCATTAACTAATGTGTTCTGGACCAATCCCATATGTACCAATTCTATATTATAGTGAAATGTTGCTGCTTTTGTTTAGTTTTATGGTATGAATCAGATAATAATCAGCTCATGATGGGCAGTTTGGGTTGCATAGTCACTTGCTATCCTATGGTCAGGCTAATTGCTTTTGCCAGAGCCCAATAGAGAACTGCTTTTGAAATAGAGACTATTTATCGTCACAGGAGAACTTGGCTTTTCTGTGAAGCTTTTAATGCCTATGCTTTGATTATGATATAGTGAGTGTCAAAAGCTCCAAAGCATCTCTCTTTGCCTTGGATACTTGCATTGCCATGGTGTCTGCTAAGTCACAGGATAAAGATGGTAGGGAATGTTGTGTCATGACCTTTTCCAGCTGTATAGCTCTCTCTTGCTCAAGTTCTACCAGAACTGGCCATTTTACAGTTTACCTGGGAAATAGAACAAGGCAGCACATGTGAATGTGGTTTATATTTTCTTCAAAGTCCAGAATTCAGTCCCTCTTTACTTTTGCATAAGTACAGTTCCAACCAACTTTCTCTCACTTTAGAAAACATAGCCCAGTATATCCCAGTCTACTAGATCTCTACTCTTCCCTAAGGATGCAGACTCATAAACTTTACAGGGATTCTTCTTCCACTCCACCTTAATGCCTTTATACATAGAGGTTGCCTCTGTTAACAAGGAGACTTGTGGGAATTTTTGAGGTTCAAAATCTTCAGCCATAAAATTAGACACATGTAGCAGTATTCCACTATGAAATGTGGTATTTATGAGACTGACTCAGAAAGCATAATGTACATGTTTACACAAGCATCCTTATGGTATGTGTTAGGGTCTTAACACTTCTCCACCAATATTTGTGTATTAACTTTAAAAATCAAGTACAATCGAGTCCCTGATTTGTATTGCATTCTGCAACCCTTACTATGCTCTCTTGGACCTCAGCCACACCTTCCCTACAAGTACAGAAGGAAGGGGCTCTTTCAAAGATGTCTTAATGAACTTTTCTGTATTCCTAATTTTGCAGTAATAATATTATTTTTTATTTTTCCTATGTAATCTCTCTGAGGTGTCACAAGAACCATGTAAACTTTATAATCTTTACAGTTGCCATTGTTTTAGCAACTAAATGTCACAACCACTTGTCCCCAATAATGCCTTACCTCTCTTTTTGCATTTCATTGTATGTCATTAACAGTGGCAATTGATTACTCATGGTTCCACCCCTTGCTATGAATTGTCTATGCTCTCATCCTTCCCCAGAAAGGTTATTATTAAATTAAAAATATAGATATAGTTATAGAGATGGATATATCTCCCACTTAATCTTAAAATATAATTTTGAAATTATATTTCCTGAGTATCTTTTGATATTAATCACTACATTAGTTAGGGTCCCAAAATGAAAGAGATGGCACTTCAATAATTTAGAAAGCATTTACAAAGAGACCATTTACAAAATTGAAATTGTAGAGGAAATATAAAGGACAGAGCTACCACCTGAACTAGTAGCAGCCTATGGCCATAGAGTTGAACCATTAGCAGGTACAAAAGGAGAATGTTGTGGAGAGGTGGTTGTGTTGTCAAGAATAGTGACATCATTTAAAGCACACAGCAAGACTAAATGCAAATATGAATGAATTGTAACATGGATATGGTTTTGTGCTGTATTTCAGTCTTCAATTACTGTCATCATTCTTTTCACTCTGATAGTACTTTCATTGTCTCTGTTCACATTGCTGACAAGGCATGATATCTTGACTTCCTTCCTTCCTTTGCATATGCTTTTCCTGGTGTTAGAGGACTAACTCAGAAATAGAAAATTCTTCATGAAGTTGATAAAAATCCACACACTGAATAAATATATGTTTATGTAAAACGGATATTTCAAGGACAGACGTATGTGGGTCACTGAGCCCACATCTCTACAGTGGGTTTCAAATAACACTCATTTATTCTAGAAGAACTTCTTCATTCTCACATCGCCCACTGGTGGTCGCCAGATGGAGAAAGACTTGCCTTCCTGATGATAAATGATTCATTGGTGCCTAACATGGTTATTCCTCGGTTTACTGGAGCATTGTATCCCAAAGGAAAGCAGTATCCGTATCCAAAGGTAAGTAACATGGTAGTGCTAGGTTGCTGCCCTTCTCTCTGCACCAGTGACTTGACTGATCATATTTTTGGCTCACAAACAAGTTGTCTTTGGAGAATACAAGAAGCTCCCCTTGTCCACAGAGTCATCATTTTAGAGCTCACAGTAGTCTGTACAGAGTACTTGGGTAGGAGGATATGAATAAAATTCAGGGTGTAAGAACTTTTGTTTTTCTGCATTTCTTTTCCTTTGATGTTCTCATTCTTGTTTTCTCTCACCTCCCTGCATGAAAGATTGTGAGAATAGAGAGTGTGCAGCACCAATGCCATGGCAAGGGCTTCTTCTCCAAGGTACACTCTGTGAGTGGTCAATAGATGTGATAAAGAGGAAAAAGTACCATGGTCAAATACATTGGAAATGCTTAGTTGAAAAAAAAAATCTAGCTTCTTTCACATGATTTCTTAGAGCACTTAATGTACTATATCTTAATGTACATTATAAATCTCCTGTAAAAAAAGTAGAATAAGCATAAAGAATCTCCAGAAGCATAAAAAGTCACCAATAAAGAATAGACTAAGCATAAAGGATTTATTAGTATTAACTTCAGTACTGTTTTGGCAGAGCAGACTCTGGAACATACTTTATAAAACACTGGGGTAGAGTCATGGCTAGGCATAGCTAGAATAGATGGAAATGTTTTACTAAGTGAAGCAAATATGGAAAACCTGCCAAGAGAGCATAACTATTTTCAAGTGTTGGATGAGGCTTCTGGAGCAGGTTGCAAAAACACCTGAAGAATATTGATTTTTCTAGTATATATTATGCTTAATTACTTAAGGACTTTTACTACAGTTTATTTTCCCCATGTTTGTTTAAGAAAGAAAAAGCCTCATAAGGGATAGCCCCTATGCATTAAGCATGTAAAGATATCTTATAGCAAATATTTTAATTCCACTTTACACATTTTACCTCTTAACTAGGCAAGACATGGCCACTGATTTCATTTAGAAACTATTTTTAAGCCATTTCTTTAGTGAGTTTTATTTTGTATTTCCCAGCATGATAGATTTTATACTTTTCAATCTGTGCATTACATTAGCTGGACAAAGCACTGGACAAATTATCTATAACACATATTACTTTACAGCTGCAATGAAGGTGTGGTCAGGATGGAGGTGACATCCCTTATTTTTCTGTCATCAGCCAGACTCAACTTTTCCATGGTCAGAAAAGAAATATGGCTTAAATGTGAAGAGTGAAGAATAAGAAGAGTGTTTCCTCAGTGAGACTCTGTGCTGTGTTTTTTTCTCCAGCCTGTCTTCCTTCCATAGGGTGTATCATTAAATAACTGAGTGACACTAAGGAGGACAGCAAGAGCGAGAGGGACCAGATCCCAGAATTTTGAAATATTATTTTAGGGTCTTCTTTGAACAGGGATTGGAAATCACATATACTCAGTGCTCTTCAGCAGAAAACAGCAATTGGACCTAACAACAAAATGAACATATTCACTAAGAGATTTTTATTGTACTCCAAGAGAAGTATTTGGGAATTTTCCAGTTATAGATTTAGCCATGTTTTGTGACTCAGTTTGTGCCCACACAGCATGCTTGCACCTGCTTTTTTCCAAAGAAAAATTGAAAAGACTTCTCAATACATTAATTCTCACACAATTTGATTTATTTATTATGCTGAAAGATCATCTGATAATTTAGACATAAAATAATAAGTAGTGGCTTATTTTGTGGCATATTGTAAAAAGTTTATGTCAGTACATAAGGTGTTCAGGCAGAATGGTCCATTGTGTGCCCTGGCAAAGAGAATCAAATCGGCTCCTGAGAAGGGACAGTTTTGTAATTCATTTTCCCCCCAAAGTGGGCTATTTTAAGATTCACACATAAGGGCTATATGCAATAGCTGCATTTTTAAATTGCCTTCTCAGTTATGGACCTTTGATGCTTGAACTTGGACTTTCCTAGGGCTCATAATTTTAACAAGACTGATGCAAACAAATGAACAAACAGAAGCACCTGAAGAAATTTAAATATATCAGCAGTAATTCAGAAGTTATGAAGATGACAGACCTAGACACTTTATTATCATTTAGTTATCTAATATTTATTAATAGTAAGTTAAGCATAAAGTAATACTAATGTTTATTAATTATATAAATCATATGTGCGATTAATATACTTTATGCTTTCAGAGAGATTTTTCATGTTTTTTCCTCTTTTAATCTTTTTCACAATTGGCTCTATTTTACCAATAAAGAAACTGAGCTTCTAAAAAGCCAAGTCCTTTGATGAAAGTCACAGTTACTTTAAGAACAGTGAAATAACTCAAGTATATTGATTCTGTCCCACTCTATAAAACTACAAAAGGTCAACATATCACAGACGACATACCTGGAATCAAAATATCGCCTTGTCAAGTTAACAAATATGTGCAGAACTCTTACTCCATTTACTATTTTTGACTTAGCTGTGTGCAGAGTGGGACAAAAGTAGGTTTACTGTTGTGAATATGCAAAACACAGAGTTTATTCTTATATTATTATTTATTATTGTATTATTTTTTATCTGAACAACTAACTATAAACCTACTTTTCCCCCATCCAATGTGTATAGTATTCTTAGAAAGCCTTACACCTGCCATATATATGTATTTATATATTCAGATGTAATAAGTGATATCTATAATATATGAATATATTTAATACATAGTGAAGGTCCTGAGTGTGGTTTAATGACTACAACTTAGGATTATTAAAAATCAAAAGATATTCTAATGGCCAAAGCTGAGAGAAAGAATCCCAAGTCCTCAAGAGGTTGTCAGTAGGAATACCTGCCTAAGTAATTAAGATAATAGGCCTCAAAGAAACTAAGTCTGAGGTTTTATTCCCTTGTTCTCATATTAAATTTCAGTATTATGTGGGGTGTACTACTTGAATTTTCTAACTCTAATTTTCTACTCAGGTTTCTTTAAAAGTGTTTTTTTTTCACTAACAGATATATTATTTTAATTTGCTCTTACTTATGCAATAAACTTTCAAAAGTGGTACTTTAGACATTGAAGTAATGCATAGAGTTCACACTAAGTTGTGCTTCAAATTAAACCAGATTAAAACGAGTACAGAAAATACCCAAAGTAGTCAGATTTACTAATGAAATACTTACACTAAACACATGTATTTTTATTTTACTTAATTCAGCATGATTCAGAACTCATAAAATACTCTTCATTAGCAATTCAGCACAAAAGAGATGTGCAGTTCTATCTCAGTAACCTCAGGTTAATGTTCTTAATTAAAACATTATCTTGTTTAATGACAACTTAGTTGCCAGTAAAATAAGGTTAATTATTATTGAGGCTTGTGTTTCAGAATCATAGAGGGAAAGATTCTGGGAATTTGCAGTCTTTGTCACAAATGTGACAGTGAAAAGCACATAAACTCCTCTAATTTCCAACCTATTGAAACAATTCAAATATTAAAAGGTACAGATGAACTTGCAATGGAAACTTAATTTCTAAACTCCATGGATAGATAAAAATCTTAGATTATAAAATAAATGCTAAAACAGCTGAATTTTTGAGACAGCCTGATGTTTGGCTTTCGCCTAAAATTGGCCACATAGGTACACAACTTTTGATTTGTTTTCATATAGAAGCTAATTGGGATATCATTGATTCTTTGCAAGGAAAAGCTTTACAGTGCTAAGGACATGAAAAAAAATGCCTTAACTTGTGGTAATAACCATATGTGTCTGACAAAGTGTGTCATAAAATTATATAGCATTGATAAGAAATCACAAAAAGATCAAATTTAATTTCTTTTTTCTTTAATGAGTTTATTGAAAGAGATATATAAGCATAGTTTTTCTCTAACTAGAAAAGTTGGTATTTTAATAATGACTTTTTAAAATTAACTACCATATACTATTTAGGTACTTTTATAAATCATTTTTTGTTAGTTCATATAACAAAACAATGAGATATTTTTATCTACAGAAAAAAAATCTACTTTGACTCAAAACTTTTGACTTCTGATTTTATTCTTAGAGTTTTGTCTCACTTTTGATAACCAAGTAAAATAATCCTTGAGGACCATTAACATCTTGCCCATGGTCCATCTCCAGTAAATAACAGTCAAATTTGAAGCCAAAGTTCTCTGACTCACAGATAGAGCTAGACCATTTCTCAAAATGTGGTTCTTTTACCAGTGGCATCAACCTCATTTGGGGATTTTTTAGAAATGCAAATTTCTTCTGCCCCTTGGAGGAGGGCCACCTCAGCAGTCTGTGGTCAAACAAGCCCTTCAGGCTCACTGGTGATTCTGAAATGCATTAACTTTGGATAACCACTGAACTGTTATATGTGGGCTTTAATGAGATTCCTGCATAAGTATAATCAATATGCACATTTTGATAAAAATACTAATATTTATGTATTGATATTTACATATCAATTTTTATTAAAATTTGCATATTGGTTATAGTTTTCTGAATCTTGTTAAAATTGATTTCTAAGGCTCACACCCTGAGATTCTGATTATGGATCTGAATACAGGTCTGGGTGAGGCACACAAATTTGAGTGCCTAATTTTCCAGAGGATACCTACTGATGCTCTTGGTTACAGAACAACATATTGGATGGAGCTACTAAATACTATGTCTCAGCTCTAAGTTTTAACATACCTGATCAAGCTAAAGAAATGGTTAGATCAAAAATATATGAATAAGGCCAACATTTTCAGGGAGGAAAATTTCAATTTAAAAAATCAAAAGTGATGTGAAAGATAGCTGCTAAGTGTGGTAGAACACTACTCACAATTGCCCAAGACAGATACTCCCAGACACTAGAGGGTTTTAGAGCAATGATTCAGCTTTATAAAATCTGACACAGGAGTTTTCTTTGTGAGGCACAGGTTCACAATTTACCTTCCAGGAAGCCCTTTACTATAGGAACCATTTCCATGATCTCTCCTGAATCACTAGTCACTGCATTTCTTCAGTGACAGCCTTTCTTGACTTCTTTCTTTGACTCAAACTGTGCACTAATTATTTTTCTTTATAGGCTTAAAAAAAGCTGCTTAATGTTCACAACAAAATTGAGGAGATAGCAGATATTTGCCATAAAGTTCCAGCTCCCCACATTTATAGCCACTCCCATTATCAACATCCCCCACCAGAACTGTGCATTTGGTTCAACTGATGGAGCACTTACTGACACATGATAGTGACCAAACATCCATAATTACATAATGGTTTGTTTTTGGTGCTGTATATTCCATGGGTTTTGGACAAATATAGAATGTCATATATCCTTCTTCATGATAATGTACAGAGTGTTTTCACTGTCCTACAAATTCTCTTACTCCATTTATTTACCCTTCTTCCCTTCCTTTCTTGCTAGTTATTATTAATAACCTAACAAAACAGTTCTTGAGTTATTACTGACTATTGAAGGAATGAAATATATTGCTTCTTGTCCTGATTTAACTCTGGGTGTTGTTGATGCCAATTCCTTGAACATGGATTTTTCTTTGTTATCATTAAATCAGTTTTATTGTTCTTTTTAGACTTTTGTCAGGTCTTTGAATTCAAATCACTTTTAATTCAATTTCCTCATTCTCCTCTGTATAGCTCATATGATCTGCCATGGCACAATGGTACAACACATTAAACCACAGGTAGTCAACTGATTCTGTTAAATATTTATTCTCATAAACATGATTGCATTCATTCATTCAACATGTGTGAGATATTCAGTGTGAGTTCCTATTTCTGCCCCCAAGAGTTGTGAGTATATTTAGAAAAACTTTGATGGCCATTGCCTAAAACTGAACTCAAGCAAAACTACAGTAGTTAAGAGCATCCTGGGTTTAAACAGACTGCTTCCCTCAGTCACTGTATTTCACCTCGTATGGTTTGCTTAGCTTCTTCATTTTCATCTGGAAGTGGTTCCAATTATATCTTAGTACTGCAGTAAAACATTTAATGAGAAAATTTATGTAATGTTTAACAGATATTATTAACCAGAAATATAGTTAGTAACTGCTAAACATCTAGTTGTTATTTGATAATTCTTTTTTTTAAGATTTTATTTATTTATTTTTAGAGAGGGAAGGCATGGAGAAAGAGAGAGCGAGACATCAATGTGTGGTTGCTGGGGGCCGTGGCCTGCAACCCAGGCATGTGATCCAACTGGGAATCGAACCTGCAATGCTTTGGTTCGCAGCCTGTGTTCAATACACCTAGCTATTCCAGCCAGGGCGATAATTTCTTTTTGAATTATTAAATTCAAATTCCATGTTCTTACCACTGTGTCTCTACTCCTCATGCCAAGCACTGAGTGAGAGCCTGTTCATAGCCCACCTCCTAAGGGTCACTTACACTCCATCTGGTGTTCATAAACTTAAAAGACAACTTAGGGTGATTAATGCATGGGATAGATTAGATACTATGGAATTATAAGGATGTGGCACCTAAACTGGTATTTTTCCCCTTTTTTCTTCCTTTTTGTTAAAATTAGCCAACTTTTTCCCATTACATTTTATATCCTATAACATGACTAGCTACTTGAACTATAATTTTTTTTTGTAAAGTCAGCCCTCCAGTGTCATTCTAAGAAAAGAGCACAGTAGCACTACCTAGTAAACAAAGTCATCATAATTTTCTATCACCTTTAATTGTCTGACTAAAATGCTTTTAGAAGCAGCTATCTTTAAAAAATTGAAAGCAATCAAGTTGTTGAATTTAAAATAATTTCTACTCCAGAGAAATTAAACTTCATCCTAACACAAAATTATAAAACAATCAATTGCATTTTCTTTCTTTCCTCAATATATTCTAATGCTTAATGTATTTGCATTACAACTTTTATTTTCTCAAAGGCAGGTCAAGTGAACCCAACAATCAAATTATATGTTGTAAACCTATACGGACCAACTCATACTTTGGAACTCATGCCACCTGACAGCTTTAAATCAAGGTATGCGATTTCAGTTTCACTTTTACCAGGGACTATATAGTTTAACACCATTATCATTTTGTTTCAGTTTGGAGAGCGATGTGATCACCTCAACAAATCCACTTGAAACTAGGCTGAGGTTGCCTCCATTAGTGCAGGAATGAAGTCATTCTGAGTTTCTGTTCCCAGAAAGCATTTACAATTTCAAGGTGATTAGCAGTACCTACCACAAAATGACTAAATATGCTGATACTGAGGGTTAGGCCTTTTTCAGGATATGTGACAGAGAGAAGGGAACAAAGGATACTTTTCTACTGATTTTGCTTCCTGAAAACACCCCTTCCATTTTTTTTATTGTACTCTAAAATTTGTGCAGTTTCTTCAACTTTTCCCCCACAGCTTATCAATGATTCTCTAGCATTCATTTCTAAGCAGAGAAATTTAATGAGATTTTGTTTTTCAATATCCAACATAAAAGCCTTCTTATCTAAGAAATTTTAAGTGAAGGGAAAAAAGAAACACATTTTATATGTCAGAAGCATAATTTTAATATTAGCAAAATCTCCAGTAATGAACAACTGATCAAATAGCCATTTGCATTTTGAAATCCAGAGTGGTCTCAAACTTCAATGGTGATTCTTTCAAATATGCAGCACTTTGAAAATTTAAAGCAACCCTATAAATGGGATATGATAGGCAGCTGCTATATAGGAAAATGGTTTCACACTATATTGAATGCTGTGGGGCTCAGCTCAAAGTTTATTTTGATGATATCAACAAACAAAGCAGAGCAACTGATGCAAAAAGAAATTGCACTCAAATGTTGTCACATTGATATATTTGGAAAAATTTCATCACAGTTGGGGATTTTCACAGAGAGTGCAACCTGCTGTGTGGAAAATTTTCCCACTTGAAGGGTAATAAAAATTTATGGAATGTTTACACTGGAAGGTTTCTCATTAACTACCTAATATAATCTGCTCCTTTTATTAGTGGAAAAGATAAGATCCACAGATAAAAAAATGTTCAGATAGACCTTCAGGATTAGTTTTTAGCTGAGTTAGAAAATGAGTTAAAGCCTGCTTCATAAAGTTACAGAACACTGCATCCAGGTTGTAATGGGGACCTTAAAGACCACCTGAACTGACATATACAATGCAGTAGGGTTGACCTAATAAGATAAAAACTACTTTTGTGCTCAGTCTACCAGATGTGAAAGATTTAGATGCAAATGAAACAGAAAAAGTAATGATGTTTTGTGTGATTCTTAACTCTTATTTTTGTCTTTGGTTTGTTTGATACTGTGAATTAACAGAAAAGAGTAGTAGACTAGATTATTTGAGGCACATCCCTACTACCATCTCATTATGTCACCTTGGGTAGTTCACTCTCTCTCTGGGTCTGACTACCCTAACCTTGAAAGGATAGTTTATAATTTTCATTATTTTTAAGTTTTTTAAATGGAGGTCAATTTTATTTTTTTTAATATTTTAAATTTATTTTTAGAGAGAGAGGAGAAAGGAAAGAGAAAGAGAGGGAGAGAAACATCAATGTGTGATTGCCTCTGATGTGCCCCTCACTGGAGACCTGGCCTGCAACCCAGGCATGTGCCCTGATTGGGAATCAAACTGGTGATGCTATGGTTTGCAGGCCAGTGTTCAATTCACTGAGCTGCACCAGCCAGGGTGGAGGTCAATTTTAAAATATCCACATTCCTTTTTAATAAGACGTAGTGATTCCTGACCTTGATGTGTTACCTGAAAATGTTTCTAATGAGTTCACTAGGCTACAGCAGAGTATCATCAAACACAACATTTTCTAAAAAAATGAAACAAAACAATTATCACATATTGGAGTATTAGTTAAGTGTGCATATCTTTGATATTTGATGTACAAATGATAAAATTAGTCACCAATTGCAAAGAGATATCACATATCTTAGTTGTTGGAAGTCCAAAACACAGAATAATGATGCGTGCCCACCTGCCTGCAGTGAGTGTGGAACGCTGTGGATGGTTAGTCAACACTCGAGAAAAACATACACAGAGACAACCAAGTCCTGTGGGGAAGTAGGAACAAAATGGCCACTCTCTCTGGTGGGGAGAGCGCTGCTTGGCCACCCTCTCTCCTGGAGGGCATCATGGTCACTCCCTCTTGTGGGGAGCACGCTGTTCCCCCTCCAGAGAGGCTTTTTATTGGTTTCGTTTGCATAAGAATTCAGGTAAAGCTCATTAGTCATTGCTAGGAAGTAAGGAAGTAAGGAAGTAAGGAAGTAACAGATAACAAGGAAGTCTGAGGGCCTATTTTGCGTCAGGATCAAAGAGCTGTAAAACTTTAAAGAACAAACTTACTTCTTCCTTGGACCCTTATCATTCAACTGAGAGCATTCTAAACAAAGCAGGTTTCACAGGATTTTACATATTCTTTCTTAGGCCTGATCACCCAGGGAACCTGCCCTTTTCAGCACAGAGCTGCACCACCCTGTCATTGTTTCAGTGGAGCAAGGGAACTAAGGCAACCAAGAGATAAGGAGATTTTCTCCCAGACAATGAGGACTCAGGCTATATCACAGCTGAGGAGCCAGTGTCCATCACCCCTTTTTGCTGTAGCCCCCAAAGTCCTTTCTGGGAGGCCTCCCACCTGATGGTGCCTGTCTTAGGTCATTCCCCCTCTTGGAGAATCTTACCCGTCATTGGCTAACCAACCAAGCATTGGGGTTCAGTTATGAATGAAGCAGCAGAAGCAGCACTCCTGCCAGGGAGATAAGCTTTTGTCTCCTTGCTGGTTTACTGTCCAAGGTCACTCCCTCGCCTTAGCCTTGGGGGGGGGGGTGTGGGGGGAGGTTACAGCTTCTGATACCAGGCAGGGCAGTTCCCAACAAAATAATACTATATCCTACCGACAGGGAGTGAAATTCCTGTGAAGAAAAAGTACTTAAATGTAATTCCGACATATTGGTTTAGCAGTGATGTTGGTCTACAATTTGGAGAGAGTCATGTAATATCTATACAATGTACATTACAGTTTTGCTTTTTATGCCTCTTGGTTTTATGTGAGTGCTAACTGTGCCATAGGAAATGCACCAAAGTGTGTGATTTACTCTTTTGTTTCCACAAATCAAGATCAAAATTTACTTCAAAACTGTTATTTTCAAATGTTTTCCAAGCTTGTTTTACAGAAATGTATTTTTTAGTTGTTTTTGGAGAAAAGAAAAAAGGTAATTACTGAAATTTATGTCATCTGCATTTAGCCACTGTGAGTCCAGTTACTACCTAATGGACCCACATATACAGAAACATGAGAGAGAGAGAGAGAGAGAGATCCATGGTGTGAATTAAAGAAGGCTGCATTCATCTTGATGCACATCAGAGGGAATCTAAACTCTTACTTTCTTGAATTTGTTTTGGGAGTACCAATATCTCTAATATTCAATACTTAGTATTCTAAGTTTCCATAGAGGCAATTTCATAGAGGAGTTCTAACAAATTCCATAGAGGAATTTGTCTGAAAATTATTATTCCCTCCCTCATTATGTACTTGAGATCTAACAGAACATATCTTTTTTTTATAATTTATTGATCAGTGTCCTAGAAATTAAAAAAGGCAGCACACTCAAGGGATAATAAAGTGTAGGTAATTAAAGGACTACTAACACAGATATGGCTCTGGCTGGTGTGGCTCAGTGGACTGAGCACCAGACTGTGAACCAAAGAGTCACCAGTTTGATTCCCAGTCAGGGCACATGCCTGGGTTGCCGTCCAGGTCCTCAGTCGGGGGCATGTGAGGGGCAACCATACATTGATGTTTCTCTCCTTCTCTTTCTCTCTTCCTTCCCTTCTCTCTAAAAATGAATAAATAAATACAATCTTAATCCCCCCCCCCAAAAATAAAGATATGGCCAGGATTAAAGAGAAACTCACAAAGGACAGGAAAACATCGAATCTGTAAAAGCAGAAAGTTATTACTGTCTCAGGATTGCAGGAGTAAGGAGCAGACTCACAAGAACACACAGTGATCTTTCTGAATCCATGGGAGAAGTGTTCTTTCTCTGTTTCTGTTTCTGTTTCTTTTTCTCTTGTCTCTCTGTCTTCCTCTTTCTCAGTCTGTCTCTATCTTTGTGTGTGTGTGTGTATAAAAACAGAGAAATTGAATTGTATGTATATATACACATACATCTATGATTTAGCTAGGCAATACTTGTGCTTCTCCTGAAAACCTGCCATATTTTTTTCTTTAAAAAAATTCATTTATTTATATTTAGAGAAAGTGAGAGAGACCTCAGTTTGTTGTTCCATTCATTTATGTATTTATTGTTGGCTTCTTATATGTGCTCTGGCCAGAGATCAAACCACAACCTTGGTATATTGGGATGATGCTCCAACCAACCCAGCTAGCTGGTCAGGGCCTGCCATATTTTTCTTATGTGCCTATGAGTCATAAAACTGATTATGTTTTAATTGTTTGCATTAGTGTCTGCTGGACATAAAATTTACTCATGGTAATATTTGCTTGCCTCTGTAACTTATTTCCTTTTACCTGTCTTCCTAATTTTCTTTACCCCATTATTAAATTTTTCTAAGCTAACTCAAATTCTTTATGTTTTTGAACAGTTCAAATATATTATTTTTGATACCAGTATATTAATAATATTCCCATACTTATTAGTGACTCTCATATTTATTAGTATTTCTATAAATCCCAAGCAATACCAACTTATTTTATTAGTAATATATTTTCCCTATGCCCTATTAAGACTTCAAATGCCCACTCTTCTTTTTGGAGTTTGTACTGTATTCATAGTATAGCTACTAGTATCATTTGAGATGCTGCTCAAATTCACAATAACAGAATACCTAAATAATTAATTCACCAAATAATAATTTATATGCTTATTTTTTGTATTACCTGGGCATCTACTGTATTTTTATTTTATCTTCACATGACCTATACAATGCCAACAAATAAGTGAACCATATTCTATTACTCATTCTAGTTATAAACTTTTTCTGTTTTTTTACTTTTTTCACTAAAATTAAACTTCATGTATACCAATCTCTATAGCTTTTGTATTTCTAATAAAATCACCACAATGATAATAATAATTGAATATATATGTATCTATATAGAGAGGAAGATTAAGAAGCATATAGAAAAATATTTTCTTATGACTTTAGCTACTTTATAAACTGTATCCCCGACCTCTATCTACCCGCAAAGCACAAGATTTGCTATTAATTTGAAGGTATTAGGTCATTTTTGTTTGATCTGTTGATCTTTTGGTTAGTTGAATTAATTAGTTATAACAACTAATGTTTACAATTATGACAGAAAAAAGTCCTTTTGCTAGTCTTATCATTGAATAGAATTTCCCTTTAACCAGATACTTATAGCCTAAAGAATGTAAAATAAATATCAATTTATTTGTATGGTTATAAAAAGAAATTAAAGGGATAAGTTTATCAGAGAAATGCATAATTTATGTTTATAATTACTTGCCCCACACTCCCATCATTAAAAAAAAAATAGTGACTCAGCTAAAAACTTTTCATCAAATTCAGATCATGAATGCAACTTTTCTTTAATACTAATTCAATTCAGACTTTTATTTTTATTTGAATTATGGTCTGTGTTGATTCTTCAGAATGTAACATGGTAGGAACTAAGATAATGACCCTTCTCAAATATTTTCAGACCCAGTGGAATTTAGACAATTAATCTCATCTGAAGAAGAAACATTTTGTAAATTTTTACACTATGAGTTCAGGGTATTGGAAGTACTTAGTATCTTTATTGGAATTTACAAGTATGAATTTAAAATAATTAAATTCCTGTGAAAATATGTTTATGATAATGAAAAATGCAGATTTTTCTACAGAATGTTGTCACTTTTCTTTTGGTGGGATAATTATTATTCTTTATGTTCAGAAACCTGCAGTCTGAACAGAATAATGGCAGTGGTTTGTTTTTGGCTTCTCCTTACTCTGTGTCTTTGACATTATTTTTACTTATTTGACATTATTTGACATTTTTTACTTATTTGAATTTTTATTTTAGTCACCCAGCCTTTGTGAACCATTGTTCTCAGCCTGTGTCATTGATGTGACAGTGTTACATTGCCCTGTCACTCTGGTCTTGATAGTACTGTGCTTTCTTTATTTCTTTTTTTATTGTAATTTTTATTTTCTTATTGTTGTTCAAGTACAGTTGTTTTCATCCCCCCCCACCCTCAATCCAATCCCCCTTTGGTTTTGTCCGTGTGCTCTTTGTAAATGTTCCTGAAAACCCTTTGCTTTTATTCCCCCATTATCCTCTTCTACTTCCCTTCTGGTTACTTACTGTCAGTTTGTTCTTAATTTCAATGTCTCTGGTTATATTTTGCTTCCTTGTTTGTTTTGTTGATTAGGTTCCATTTATAGGTGAGATTGTATGGTATTTGTTTTTCACCGCCTGGCTTATTTCACTTAGCATAATTCTTTCCAGTTCCATCCACACTGTCACAAAGGGTAGGAGCTCTTTCTTTCTTTCTTCTGTGTAGTATTCCATCATGTAAATGTACCATAGTTTTTTTGATCCATTCATTTACTTTCATTTGTGTATGTCTAGTCTACATTTCTTATTGACAAGGAATGTCTGTGCCTTCCTAGATAGTCTAATTAATAAATTTATCAATCTTCATGGAAGTGTCCTAAATGTCCCCTATTGCTCATAATACATAGTTATTAACAGAGGTCTTTGAAGGACAGTAGATATGAATTGGTCCTGAATGCTATCACAATACACTTATGGACAAAGATACTGGATTACCTGGAAGAAAATGAGTTCAGTATAACTATATATGTAAAGATTATGTTATGAATAAAGAGCAGTGATTGGACAGGAAACCAGTGAAAAAACCGATGCAGCTTCTAACACACCTGTCTGCTGGTGATGCAGAGGCCTCCATTCCACACACCCTTGTGAATAATTAGATCTCTCATGACAGACCACACCACTGATATAAGGTCTTTCTTGACTTGAGTGCAATCCCTGTGACCTGATTGTGTGTCTGTCCCTGTGGTTCAAAAAGACTAGATTCTCTAGGACTTCTTGGGTAATCCATAGCCATAGAGACTAGGAACAAGAAGGGAAAAAATAGTTATAAGGAAGGGACACCGCTGACAACTGGTCACGGGGTACCTGATCTAATGTGTTCATAAAATAGAATTCCAGAGGACAGCCACATTTGCTGCAGGCAGGCCAAGGAGTATAACATTTGCAGGTAAAAGTGCTTTCCTGATCCTTCATTCAGAGGATGCCTGGATACTTAGGAGCAAACTGAATCATATGAATCATATGAGGTAGATATGAATCATAAAGAAATATGCACCTAGGATCTTGGTACAAAAGAAAGAAAGGACATAGAGTGTGATTTAGTTAGTAAATATATCTTTCCTCACTTCTTAAGTGTTAAGCTCTACTTTAACTTACATTTTAGACATTCCTAACACTTTATCATGAAATTTCAGTGGTTTGAAATTACCCCTGGAGGTCTTCGCAATTCAATTTTCCTGATAACTGTCATTCTTCAAATTATAAATAAGATATATACTAAGATATCTTGCATCAAATTAAATTTTGCTCATGAACATAGATATATTACCCATGAAATAACAAAGTAATCACATTAATCAAAAATAAGTATTAGTGGCATGGCTATAATAATTTAAACTTAACACTTAAGTTAGTGCCCCTTATAAAAACCACTTATTTACCATATTTTCACTTGCTGAATTTTAATTGCTTTTCAAATATGAAATTTTTTTTTTAAATCAAGACTTTTCATCATAGGTAATAATCCCTGTAATGTGTCAATGTCTGGGAAGACATTATAAAAATATGGCCCTGTAACATTTTACTTGAGGGCCACTGTAAAAGGGAAACCATTCATGATTAATATTTAAATTATGTGTTGGTATTTATTTTAAAATCTTTTATGTTCATTTATCTTACTTGCCACAAAAGATATTACTCACTTTCGCTAATTGAGACAAATATCTGATTTGGTTTGAAAATATTTTGTATACCTCTTTTATTTATATTTTCCATAAATATGACTTTGATTTTATAGTCCTTGGTCAGTTGTTTATAATAGTTGTACTATTTTTACTTCAATTCAACCAATATGTATGCCAATAAATCAGAAATATGTATTGTCAGAATTTAGCATTTTCTTTCCTGATTGATTATAGTTACCACTATTATTTTATCCATGTTAAAACTTCTAGATAAACCTATTAAAGTCTAATACCTATATTTCCCCTTTTTTCACAGTGACAAATATAACAATGCATAAAAAGTAAAGCAGTTTAAACAAAGTGCAGTGAAAATGAATAGGACATCATTCTCTGAAGAACTTCTTCATTAATGAAGAACATTAATTTGGCTAAAGATTAATCCTAAACCAGTTGCATATTTGATTTGAAGTAATCTTGCCTTATTAACTCTGTCTGGGGAACATGACACTATAATTTCCATGAATTTCCAGGCAGTTTTCAAGTGGGACTCAACTGGGTTGTGAAAGCTGCCAAATGTCTTAAAAAGATTGAAGAAAATATTGTTACAGAACACAACAAGGGGGGGCCTGGGATGATATACTATTATTGAAAGAAGGCCCCGGGTCCGTTATGTCCACCCGGGGCCAGAGGAAAGACATCTCTCAATGCCAGAGATTCGTGAAAAGGAAAGGAAATGTTTATTTAATGCTATACTAACTTAAAGTAGTGACCTAATGTCTTCACCAAAATCCCAAAGTCCCTAAAAACACCCACAAACACACAGTCCTTCCTTCCTTCCCCCTTCACCCAGTCCAGAGTACCGTATCTCAGGAAAGGAAATAGAAGTCCATGGCTTAGGTAGTCCTCTGGTTCTTCCCAGTTAGTACTTGATCTCGACTGGGAGACCTCCCTGGGTTCCGGCACCCTCGGCTGAGTCACTGGGATCTCTGCTAAAACCAGGTGGTGGTTCCCCCTTCTAAAGCTGTGGGGGTCCCCACTCTGCCAGGCTGCGTGGTTCCCTCTCTCAGGGCTGCAGGAGTCTCCACTCCGTCAAGTCCGTGTGGCTCTCCTCCCAGGGCTGCGTATGGCTCTCCTTCCTAAAGCAGCATGGTTCTCTTCCTCAGGGCTGTGCATGGCTCTCCTCTCTAAAGCAGCATGGTTCTCCTCCTCAGGGCTGTGCATGGCTCTCCTTCTAAAGCAGCATGGTTCACCCTCCTAAAGCAGCATGGCTCTCCTCCTCAATGGCCGCCAAATCTGGGTTTTTAAATCCCCGCGGCCAATCTTCCTCTGCAGCCCCATTTCCGACTCCTCCCACACTCGGCTTCACATGATGGAACTCGTATCCTTCCAGCTTTACTGGGCTGCCATCATGAGTCTGGGCAGGTGTGGCCCCATGTCCTGGAGCCAATCCTCTCTGAGCTCCCACGCAGGTGCTGTAACTCAGGGGACCCACCCCCCTCCCCCAGTTACATCTGGGTGGGGAAGTTACTTCCATTCCCCTGGCTTAGAGCTGATCACAGCTATTTAACATATCTAAGCGACCAGCCAAAGGCTATAGATATGTTAAAGGGTGGTGGCCAAGCCAGAGGTTAGCTGCAAGGCTGTTGCTATGCAAAACAGCTCTCAATGGCCCTGCTCCATTTGTCCCTTCCCCCAACCCACACCCTGGGGTGGGGGATGGAGACATCTTAAAATCTCCTGGACACCTTAAGTTCTGGACCCCATTTCAAATGCCTATTTGGGGCCCCCCTCTTGGCTGCACCCTGTAACAATATGGCAGGCTTCACTGTATGATAAGTTTTGCTTACCCTATTACTGACATATTAGCTTTGATGGGCTAATAGGTTTGCTAGAGAAAGTAGTAGTCAGTGATGTTAGAAATGTAAGATTCAAGTAGCTGAATGTCTAACACGGATGTGTACAAGAACAGGTGATTTGTCTCACAAGCTTTTTCTTCCACAGGTGATTTTTTTTGTAAGTCCTATTAAAACTGAGTGGATGAACTTTAAGATGATACTTATGGATGGCATTTTTCAAGCCATTTCTTTTTTAAGTATATTTTATTGATTATGCTGTTACAGTTGTCCCAACTATTTTCCCTTTCTCCCCCTCCTCCAGGTGCCCCCCTTCCCTCCAGTTATAACCCCACTTTAGTCTCTGTCCATGGTATGTGTGTGTAAGTTCTTTCAAGCCATTTCTAAAACATCTCGTCTATTCTGAAACTGGGCAAATTTGTTGGAAAATTGTGATTTTTTGTTATTAATTGATTGAATCAATGTTGATGATTGCATTCTGTTCTGTTTGGGGTGAGGTTTTGTGCTATGTTATGTAAATTTCCAAATATAAGAATACACAATGAAAGACTTATAAACTATAAAGGAAAAAATATAAACTCCCAATTTACAGCCAGCCTAAAGACATGATAGGCCACATAAATTAATAAACCCTCTGGTCTAAATATTCAGTAACCCTTCATCTCCTTCATTTTGATTTCTTCTTTTTTTTTTAAACTGTTTTAAATAAATAAGAGTTTAAAAAATACTGTAACATATAATATGAATAAGACTGGAAGTGGCCCTTTACCCACAACTGACAAGCACCAAACCAAACCTTTCGTAGGTTTATAGGCTAAGTTCTCCTGCATAATGTGAAATAACATCAAGGCCATGCATAAAAAATAATTAAGCCTATAATAAGTTTTACCTTTTAATTGATTATTGACTATATTTTAAAGAAATGAAGTAGAATATAAAAAGCTTAGAAAAATTATACTTACTTTGCATATATGTTATTATTAAGAAATAGAGGATAACAAATTATTCAAAAATATCTAGCATCTTGATTATTTTTACGTCTTGATTAAATCCTTTCCAAGGATTTTCTTCTGGGAAATCATTCACTTTCAATTTTGTCCTTAAGTTTTCTATATATCTGTGGCTGCATTTATATGTATATGCATGTGTTTACATACATACACATACATGCATAAACATATTTGCATTTATATAGTGACTATTTGAAAATGCGATGTGTATATATTCATAAATAGAAATTCTTTTGATGTGGCATTCTTATAGCCTAATAATATTTCATTTATTCTTGCATATAACAGTGTACATTATTGGTACTTTACAAGTCTTCTGGCTCTAAATGTAAATTTTAATTTTGTTTCCAACTAGAGAATACTATATCACAATGGTTAAATGGGTAAGCAATACCAAGACGGTGGTCAGATGGTTAAACCGACCTCAGAACATCTCCATTCTCACAGTCTGTGAGACCACAACTGGTGCTTGCAGTAGAGTGAGTATAATTTACTTTCCTTATATGCTTAAAATGAAGTAGTTTATAGAGATATCAGAAAATCCTTTGTGCAAAGACTTCAATATTTACCTTCAAATAGTAGTAGGAAGAGTCATTCTATTAGTATATACTTTAATCCATAAAGCTTCCAAAATGTGAAGTAAGAAATATAGATGATAAGCAGAAGAGAAAACACTAACTTTAAAAAAATAAATTCTTGTGTAGTTTACTAGGTTGTCTGAGCCATGTTAGTGTCATTCTCAACAATGGAATGTCCCTTTATATTTTGATTTTGATTAAGTTGAGAATATAGACTGTTCCTTTCCTGTTTTCCTTAAACACATTCCAAAAATTCAAGTTTTTATAGTTTAGATTAGTCTTTTTAAAGAACACAGAGTATCACTGTCCTTAAATTAAGTAAAAGGAGTAAAAAAAAAATGGTTTTGGAACCACTGCACTTTGAAATTAAGTTGTAATTATATTTCTGTAATCAGTTTTCATAAACTGCAATAAATTCTATATGTGTCATTTTAAGGTTCCTAGTAGAAGAAATACTGTAATCATTTCAAATTATTATGGTATATTCTTGGTACTAGGTAAAGGATTCTCAATTATTTAATAACACACATTTCAAATTTCTGTTTTTGGAGAAGATGGAGTAAATGTTATCAGACTAACATCTCTGCTATCATGAATTCTAAAATTACAAAAGATATTAAAAACTTATTTTCAGATGTGGAATATCAGAACGATTAGGAAATTAATTGTGAAATAGTGTAAATACATAAGATGGGCCCCTGTATAACTTCTTATTGTGACATTTTTGAGATCACAATGCAAGGAGATGTTACCTAAGAAAGACACAGTGGTATCACTGCTTCAAGGAGGCAGGATGAATCAGAGTTTTAGACTTTTGGTGGCTGAAATTTGCAAGACAGGTAATGCAGAATTTGGGGCTTTAAAAAGAAAAAATCCTGTTATCCAGTTATCTGTGAAGGATCACTGAGGTCTTTAGCTGATTAGCTGTGTAAGTACAAGACATACCTTAGAGAGAGAATCAGAGAGAGAAACTGCAGGTTGCACAATGCTTGGAAACTTTGGAGTTCTGAAGAGCAAAAATAGAGAAAGCTCTCACTAAAAACCCAATTCATTCAACTCAGGGCCCACAAAGAAAATGCATTAGGAATAGGGCTGTTTTAGATGACTTTTCATAAATTTTTAAGTCAAACCTTGAAGGAATCAAACTCATCTGCCCATAAATTAGCTGTCTGACAGAAAAATGTTTACTCTTTAAAAAGAACGTTAAAATATTTGCAAAACATATAACTGATAAGATGTCAGTATCTAAAATATTTTTAAAAAGTCATATAACTCAATAGAAAAAGAAATAAATAATCACATTTAAAAGTGAGCAAAGAATCTGAATAAACAGTTTTCCAAGAGATAATAATCAAATAGCCAATAAGTATATGAAAAGTACTCAACATCATTAATAATTAAGTAAATGCAAATCAAAATCACAATGACATATCACCTTACATGTCTTAAACTGGCTATTATCAAAAAGACAAGAAGTAACATGCTGTCAAGGAAGTAGATAACAGGGATCCCTTGCAGACTATGGTGGGAGTGTATGCTACTACAGACATTGAGGGAAACAGTATGGCACATACTTAAAAAATAAAGAAAAAAATAGAACTTCCCTGAGATTCAACAATTCAAACTCTAGTAATAGAAAGGAAACAAAATCACTATCAGAAAAGATATTTATAGCCTCATGTTTATTGCAATGTTATTTACAATAGCCAAGACATGGAAAGATAATCAAATTTATAATAATGGATGAATAGATTTTTTTAAAGTTACACATACACACAATGTAACACTATTCTGCTATAAAAAAAGGAAATCCTAATATTTGTGACAATATGGGTGGACCTTCAGGACATTTATGCTAAGAGAAATAAGTCAGATAGGGAAAGACAGATACTATATGATCTCACTTATTTGTGGAATCTGAAAAAAAAACCCATCATATTTATAGAAACAGAGATTAGATTTGTGTTTCCTGGAAGTGGGTGGGTGGGGCTAGGGGGACATGGGGTAATTGGATAAAGCTGATTAAAAAGGTATGAACTTCCAGTTACAAGATAAATAAATTCTGGGCATGTAATATCAATATGATGGCTATAGTTATCAATACTGTATAATAAATTTGAAAGTTTCTATGAAGATAAATCTTAAGTCCTCATCACAAGGGGAAATATTCCTTGTGAGGTGATGGATGTTAACTAAACTTCTGGTAGTAATCATTTCATAGTATACACATATATCAAACCATTATGTTATATACCCTAAATTATACAATACTATATGTCATGTATACCTAAATAAAACTGGGGACAAAAGAATAATTTGAGTTCTACACTCTCTAGAGCAGGGGTATCAAACTCATTTTCACGGGGGGCCACATCAGCCTCATGGTTGCCTTCAGAGGGCCGAATGTAACTTTAGGATGGTATAAATGTAACTACTCCTTAACAGTTAAGCAAGAATTTGGCACTGCCCCTGGGTAGAAATAAGGTGCCTGGCCAGATAAAACAAGGTAGAGGAGGCCCATGGGCCTTGTGTTTGCCACCTGTGCTCTAAAGGGTAGAGAAAAAAGCTAACTTTTCAATTAACTTTTTGAGGGTAGTAGCATGATCCTGTTACCAAAGACAGGATTATGCTACTCTTATAAACAAGGACATTACAAGAGAGAATATTTTTGACTGATACCTCTCACAAACACACATACATTTAAAAATCCTTAAACATATTAATATGTCATCCCTGGCAATATAGAAAATAGCAGTCATGACTAAATGGGGTTTATCCTGTGAGTTTCAGAATGATATTAAAAATCAATCAATATCTCATATTTAACAGAAAAAAAATATTTCATAAGATTAAAAAAACAATTGATAAAATGCAATGCTTATTCATAGTTTGCAACATGAGTGAATATAAATTAGTATCCCTAATCTGATAAAAGTACCCTAAATACCCAAATAAAGACCATATTCAATGTTGAAACACTTTTCTTATTCACCTTAAGATTCTCAATAAGCTAAGAATATAAATTCTAACTATTATACAAACTTATTATAGCTCTAATCATAGCAACTTGGCAAGGAATAAATATGATTGTTAAGGAAGAAGTGAAAATGTCTGATTGTTAAGGAACAAGTAAAAGTGTCTTTATTTGAGCACGGCATTATTGTATAAATAAAGTGTAAGAAATCTACAAAAACAGGCCAAAATTCCTACATCAAGGAACTAACTTCATTTGTTTGTTCCATTTGATAATTTTGATTATTTTACTATTAAGAATTTATAAATATGTAGAATACAATAATTTTCTTAAGAAAGTATTACTGAATTACTTATGGGTAAATAGATCTAGTGTCTCAAAATTTGTGTAGAAATTTTTAAGGATAAAATAATATTTCTAACCTTTAATTGCTTTTAAAGACTTATACTTCTATCTTCCTCTCAAATGGTTAGAAACTGTGTATATAAGATATAATAATAAAACACAATATAAATGAGAACTATGTATAAAGGATATATAGATACTTCTTGAAATTGTCTTTAACTTCTCTGTAACTTTGTACTTATTTCCAACTAAATAATTAAGAAATGAAAATATATTTTATATACTTGTAATATTATGATGGAAAATAAAAATACCATTAAAATAAATAGAAACTTAATGCTACATTCTTGAATTGAAAGTCTTAGTGTTGCAGATTTCTGTTCTACTCAAATTGAACTGTACTTTTAATATAGTATTGATTAAAAGCAAAATTTATATTTTGAAGAAAGGACAGGCTGATACTAAAATGTATATGGACAAGGTCAGGTACCTTCAGTGTGGCATGACTTTGTGTGGTAAACATCCAATGCAATATTTAGTTGATTTATTATAGAATTATACACAAGAAACCTATATAATTGTATTAACCAATGTCATCCAATAAATTTAATTAAAAATTTAAAAAGAGCACATGGAAATGCAAAAAACCTGATGAGCCAAAACAATCTTGTGGAAAAGAAAATGTTGGAGGAATTGTACTACCTGATTTGAAGAATAACTAGAAAGCCCCAGAAACTGAAAGAATGTAGCAGATACATAAGGACACACAAATATATCAAATGAACAGAACATAATTTCCAGAAAGAGATTCATATTTGTATGATCAATTGATTTTCAACACTGGTGCCAAAACAATTCAGTATGGGAAAATGGTGCTGGAAAAATCAATAACCAAATGGAAAAAAACAAAAAAACAAAAAACAAAGCCTGTTTGACATTTATCTCATACCATATTTTAAAATTAATTTAAGATAAATTCCAGCCTTATCTAAAACTTACATTGCCAATCTTCTAGATGAAAATATGGGATATTTTTACTATGTTAGATAGGCAAAAATCATTAAGTAAAAAAAAATACAATAGACATCATCCAAATTAAAAACTGTTCATTAAGGTACTATTAAGAAATTATAGAACTATTCACAAACTGAGAGAAAATGATTTGCAAGATATGTATCTGACAAAGTTATGTAGAGAGTGAGGCAAATCTTATGTATATATGTACACACACATATACACACATACATATATATCACAAAATTTCATTTCTATATATTTGCATGAGAAATAAAATCATGTGTCTACCAAAGGATTTACAAAAAAAAGTAACTCTTTAGAGAAACTACACTGACAATAGCTAAACACTTGAAACTATCTAATTGTTTGTTAACAAGGAATGGATAAACAAAATGAGAGAAACAAGTGAATAAACAAAATATCTACAGAGTGCATTGTACTCAGCAATCTAAGAAGAAACAGAAACAGAATAGTGATACACTCAAAAATATGAATGGATCTCAAAAACATGTAGTGTGAAATAAGCCCCACATAAATCAGCACATAATACATTATTTCAATTTTATGAATTTCTAAAACAGGAAAAATATGAAGAAGAGTTCAGAAGGGTGGTTGCCTTTTTGGAAACTATGGGAAGAGGCATGAGGGAATGAGTGAGGAAATATAAAGGTCTTAATCTTCATGGCATGTAAATAAGTTTGTCAAAATTCATCTCATACATTTCCAATCTGTACATTCACTATATACAATTTATACTACAGTACTTCTAAAACATCATTTTAATGGCCTATAACAGAGAGAAATGAAGAGAAAGAGATTGCTCTAATTAAAATGATGATGGTATGTGTGGAAATGAGGTATGTGAATCAGCTATTCACTATTTGGATTGACCAATGCTCTTTAAATTTAGCTTGTATTTATTAGAAAATTTATTTCAATCATCCTTTTTTACCTTGATAGCTTAGAGTGATTAGGACTTAACCATTCATTTGTTAAAGTGTTCTGGAGGCTTTCTTATGTAGCTGATTAATAAGTCATTTAAAAATTGGAATGCGGGGGCCAGGAAGTGGAAAGTATGCTGGAAGTAGAGCTGCAGGCATGGGGGTGGCAAAAGCTGCAGTCAAGACAAAGAGGATGATAATGTCAGTTGTATGTGAATTTTTTAACGAAGCCTCAAACCAAGTGAGAAGAAGCCTTCAAGGAATGGCTACTGACATTTAATATAGCAACACTTCTGTCAAGATGGCAGCATAGGTTAATGCAGTATTCACATGCTCCTACAACCATGTCAGAAAAAAGTCTAAACTACAGACACATATGGGGAGGATCTGAATGGTCCGATATTAAGAAGAGAACTGTTGAGGACAGAGTTCTCTCTGACAAAAGTGCTGGCAGATCCCATTTTTCCTATTCTGAGCTGTCCCCTTACAGTGAGTGGGCCCCCTATATGAATCTTCACCAACCTGACTCACACTGGTTTGCTTACCCTGGTGATTGCCCGAGACACTGCCCCACCCAACATGCAGGGCTACCGAAGCTGTTTCCAATGTCTTTTCCATATAAAGGATTCATCTTGTCTCATGCTTTAGGCTTTCCTAAAATCTCTCAAATAAGCAGCATCTGTCCTCTTCATTCCCTGTATCTCTCACTAAGTGGCCCCAGGCCCAGCACTAGTGGTAGCTGGACCTGGTTCAGAAGTTGGCCTCTCCTGGGCAACTGCAAGCCCAGCACAAAGAGAAGCTATCTGCATATCACTTTGTAGCTCATAGTAGGTAGCACCAAGCAGAACCCAGGTTGTGGCTGACCTTTGTATGCACTTCCCAGGAGGTCCCCAGCCAAGTGCAACAAGTGGACAGGTTCAAAACATGCTGGAACACAATTTGACCATCTCCATATGGGACACACTCAAGGGACAAACACCAGACAAAGCACCATTGTCTGCTGCCAAATAGTAGGTGCCAGAGCCCCACTGAAGCATGTCCTGTTCTGTGGGGTGGGCCCCAGCACAGCTGATCTTCCATGATGATCACAACCAGTCTTTGTAGCTGATTGGTTGGGGATAAATCTCTTCCACTGATGTGCTAACAACAATCCAAGCTCAACTACAACAAAAATGTGTATAAAGCCCACATGGATATGGGTGTTACACCTGGAAGGCCCACCTCAGTTGAACAGGGATGCTGTGTTACTAGATCCTACAGGATACCTGTTACGTGAGGCCATTGTACCAAGCCTGGGAGATATAGCAGCTCCACCTAATAAAGAAAAACAAACACAGGGAGGCAGACAAAATCAGGAGAAAGAAACATGTCCCAAATGAAAGAACACAAAACTCCAGAAAAATGGAGACAAGCAAACTACTAGATCCAGAGTTCAAAACAGTAGTTATAAGAGTGCCCAATGAACTCAGGGAAAGAGCAGATAAACAAAATGGGAACTTCAATAAAAAATAAGAAACAGAAAAGTGAAACTAAAAAACATAAAAAAAAAGAACTAGTCAGAAATGAAGAACACATTAACTGAAATGAAGAATATATTACATAAATGAAGCAGAGGATCAAACTTGAGATTTGGAAGATAAAGAAGCAGAACACACCTAAGCAGAAAAGCAAAATGAAAAAGAATCCAAAAACATGAGAATACTGTTAGGAGCTTCTTTGATAACATTTGCATCGTGGGAGTGCTGGAAGGAGAAGTCAGAAAGCAATGAATAGAAAACACATGTGAAAAAATAATAACAGAAAACTTCCTTAAACTGGTGAAGGAAATAGTCATACAAGTCTAGGAAGCACAGAGAGTCCCAGACAAGATGAACCCAAAGAGGCCACCCTGATATGCATCATAATTAAAATTCCAAAGGTTAAAGACAAAGAGAGATTCCTGAAAGCAGCAAAAGAAAAGCAGTTAAGTGCAAGGGAGTGCCCATAAAAAAGTCTGCTGATTTTTTTTTAAATGGAGACAACTGTACTAGTATAACAATAAAAAATAAAGAAAGAAGTCAAATAAAAACATATATATATATTTATACTATATATATATGTATATATATATATATACATATATATATATAGTATATATATACTATTTAAAAAAGACAGAGAGTCTGCTGATTTCTCAAAAGAAACATTTCAGGCCAGAAGGGATTGGCAAGAAATATTCAAAGTGATGTAAAGCAAGGACCTACAACCAAGGTTACTCTACTCAGCATGCTATCATTTAGAATTAAAGGACGTATCATTTAAAATTAAAAGAGCTTCCCAGACAAGTAATAACTAAAGGAGTTCACCACTAAACCAATATTACATGAAATGTTAAAGGGTCTTCTTTAAGAAGAAAAAGAAAAAATATATAAAATAAAATGACAACAAATACATATCTATCAACAATTGAATCTGAAGTACAAAGTAAATGAAAAAGCAGAACACAAAAACACACTCATAAATATAGGAAGCATTATGACAATTGCCAGATGAGAGGGTTTTGGAGGATGGGCAAAAAAAGTCAAGAAATTAAGAAGTACAAATTGGTTGTTGCAGAATAGTTACGAGGATGTAAAATACAGCATAGGGAATATGTAAGGTGTCAGATGGGTGTGAGATTAGCCAAGATGATCAATTAGTAAATTATAAAATTTCTAATAACTGGGCATCTGATGACATCTGAAACTAATATAATATTGTATGTCATCTATAATTTAAAAGTAAAATAAAGTACAAAAAAGAGAATTTTTGAGAGCAAGAAAAACTGACATAGTTTGGATAACAGGCTTTATTATTAGATATGTGTTAATTTTGTTAAATGTGATAAATGTGGCTATTTAAAGATACATATTAGAAATATATGGCAATAAATTTACAGGTAAAATAATATATATGAGTCTTGCTTTTAGGTAGTTCATTGATAAAGTGTTCGAGAGTCAACAAAATAAAAAATGGTGGATTTTTGATAATTTTTGAAGCTAGGTGATGGGTCCATGGGAGATTATTATGGTTGTCATGATTTTTGTATATGTTTCGAATTTTTAAAAGATAAAATAATTACAAAATAAGGTAAAAATAAATGTAAAACATTGGAATTCACTTTTTCTAGAACTTGCATATCATCTCTTCTATAGAAGGAAAATCTATACAGGTAACTGCAAAGATATATTAAAATGCTTCAATAAAAATAAACATAGGAAACCTATCATATTATTTGATAGGTTTGATATGATTTGATACCTTATTGGTATTCAATTATATTTAAATCCCTTTATGGAGTTAAAATATTTTCCTTTGCATTATAAATGAAATAATAAGACAAGTAATTATATGTGAAATTTTGGAATCTCATGAATTCTAATAAAACAGTAATAATAATGAGCAATGGAAATTGACATGTTTTGTGTCTCTGTTTTACAAATAAAAAAAATTGACAGGGAGAAATGCTTTGAGTTGAAACTTTATGAATGAAATTTTTCTTCGGAATATTTTTCCAGAAAACTATAAGATGTTTCCTAAATTATTACATATAAACAGTGTTACTGAAGTTTTTATCTACACGTATTTAACTCAAGATTAAATTAGGCTAATTTTGCTTTTTGAAACATATTTTGGTTTTGGTCTTTTCAAGATTATTTTAAAAGAACTTAACATTTTGTCATTTCAAATGCTAATGACTATGTTGGAGTGGATTGAATGTTGAAACAATGTCCACCTTTTAATTTTATTCCAAGCTGTTAGCCCAGTTCTTTTGAAAGACTTAATAATTTTCTTTTCCTGTTGATAAGTAAAAGTGAAAAGAGAAAGTGTCTAGTGATTGAAAACAGTTTGAGGTAAGAAAACAGAACTGGAAAATGATCTTTTATCCTAGTGATATACTACTGGGAATTCTGAATAGTTCACACACACAAAAAAGACTTTATAATTAAATTGTTATTTAATCCCAATTTTATAATCATTCATTTTTGTTTAAATCAACAATTGCAATGGCATCTCTGGTGGTATTTCACCAGTTGAGGAAAGGGGAAAATACTAGAGAATAACACTGTAACAATTGTTAAATTGATGTGTGTTTATTTTGGCCTTTAGATGCTTCATGAAGTCAATTGTTTTGTTTCAGAAATATGAGATGACATCAGATACATGGCTCTCCAAACAGGTATAGTATAGGTTGTTTCTTTATTTCACATTTTGGCCACTGTGTTCATCCTTTTTAGCCATTTGTTATGTGATAACTTTCAAAAGTTATTTTAGTAATATGAAAGGATTTGCATGTTTTTTTGAGATCGAAAACTATTTACTTTATTTTTTCCCCATTTTCCCCATTTTTTATTGTTGTTCTATTGCAGTTGTCTCACTATTCCCCCACTGCTCTCCCCTGCCCCACCCACCCCCTGCTCCCACAATCTCCACCCTATTGTCCATGACCATGGGTCATGTGTACCTGTTCCTTTGCATGTTTAACTGAGTCTTCTCTATGAAAATATTTATAACTTGCCCTTTCTATGACATCTTTATGAAAAAAATTGCTTCTGTTTTTTATAGAATATAGTTCATAGAATAACAATGATCCATTTTCAGTGTGATTCATGTAAATAAATGTTTGTGCAGATGACAGAAAAAGTTGCAATCCATTGAAACTAGAAATAATCAACATTCTTTAGATTGTCCAATAAATTATTGTTGTAAAGATTATTCAGATGAACACTTCATTTGTTAGGTACATCCTAGATCCCAGTGTCAGTGCTAGCCATGTGACACAATGAGTATGGAATCCAAATGATCACAATGGAAAACAACCAAATGTCTCTACAACATGGTCTCATATTGGACATTTCCGAAGAAAACACAAGTAGATTATTCATATATGCTTGTACAAATTTTATTAATAACTCCACTACTTTTTGTGAAGACAAGTGTTTGTTTTGGTTTTGATTTTTTTTCTTTGTAGTCATCTTTTATATTCTTTCCCTACTTATCATACATATCTATGGTTTCATTGACCACAAATATACTGAGACCTCTGAATGTATAGCCTCAGGCATCTCACTTCTCTGACTTTTAAAACATCCATATTCATTCTTGGCATTTCCTTCTAAATCTATAAAAGTAATTGTACACTCCATAGTTCCACACCAAACACATCTCTTTTCTAGTCAGTTTTATGTCTTCTTATCATAGGAGTTGAAGACAGAATTATACATCCAGCTATTAAAATCATAAACCTAGTAGTTATTTTTGAACCCTTTCTCATGTCATTTTACAGTTCATAAGCATTGTCCAGGATCAAACCACAGGTAATGCAGAACCTCCTTCACTTATGCACCCTCAACCCCTACAGAACCTTCAAATTGTTCATACTACAGGCTAACTGAGTGAACTTTTTGGAGTATTTATTTGCTCACTACCCATATCAATCTCATGCTTCACTCTTACAACTAAAACAGTTTTTTATATCCTTTTGTTCTGCATATAGAGACCAACATTCTTAATGGGTCTACAAGGAATTAAATTGAAAGCATTTTCAGCTTGTGCCATACCACTCTTTCAATGTTTTCTTCATTCTAGGCACATTAGCTCTCATTTCCACAAGGCCATTGTATGAACCCTTTCCTCTAAAAAGGAGTCCCTCGACTACTTTCGTATGTGAAGGCTGCTCATTGCAAACCTTACCTGAAATCACCTACTTAAGAAGTCACCTTCTCCAGCCACGCTAAATAAAGTCCCGTAATACAAGTTATTTTAAAGTCAAGTGTAATTTTTGTATAATACTTATACAATTATTTCTGTGATTTTCTTCTTTTTTTTTTAACTGAATTTGCAAAGACAGGAAGGATACTCATTCCTGTTCTCTATTGTAAACTAAATGCTTAATATAGAGTCTGGTTGAAGAAAAGCTCCATAAATATTTGCTGAATAAAGAAAATATGTAAGGAGGACTGTAAATAGTCTAAACTTTTGCTCATTTGAATAATAGGCACATAGGCATACATATATATTATCTATATATCATCTATCTATATTAATATGAATTATTTAATCTTAGTCATGTGCAAAATGAAATTGGAGAAAAAACTTGATTTTTGTGGCCAGGAATGGACTCTTAAAAATTAATTTAAATACTGAATATAAAAACAGTGAAAAATATAATATATGGATATTGATGTATTCTGAATTATCCTGCCTTATTAAATCTATTTTGTTATCATTTTTATAGCCAGTGACATTCATTATAGGCTAACATACAATGTATGGTCTTTTGGCATTATTTTATCTACAATTTAAATACCAAACTTATGAATGTTTAATAGAACCATTTTAAGCAAAGAAACCAGTTATCAATTATTTAGTAAAAAAAAATGCAAGTGGCAGTTTGTCACAGTTGACTTCTTCTCCAGGTGCTCTAAGAAAATGTCATGAAATACTTAGAATCTGAAGGAATCTAAAATATGAAAATGGTAGTAGTTATGAGATGAAGCAAATTTCTAAGACAAATTTTTTTAGATATTTACTATAATCAACATATGCTTACTTTCTGGACAGGAGGAAGAACAGAGAGAAGTGGGCATGTTTGCCCAAATTTCAAGAGACTTAGAGTTGGGATAATCAGTTTACTACCAATTTGGTCAGGACTAAGATTTGTTATCTCCAATTCATTACCCAGTATGTCATAAATACTGACTTGCTTAAGTTCATGGGAATGGAAAGTGTATTATTGGGTCCACTTCTTTTATTTGATTTTAGGAAAGGGTTCTGCTGAGAGTAATACATTTATAGCCAGATATTGACTCATGCTGAAGGTTTTTAAATCCGACTATGAATTTAAGATTATAGTCCCTATCTGTTCTTTTACTGATCTGTTGATAAGGCACCAGGTTTGGAGAACTCAGTAAAAAGGAGAATACTCAGACGTATCCATAACATTTAAAAAAATTGTTTTTGTAGTAGAACGCAAATGGAGAGTGTTAAGGGAGGACTAATAGGTTGGACTAAATGTGACTGAATTATTTGTATAACAAATATTTATGTCTATTGTATATGTGCATTTATCTATTCATTTATGGGTGTACACCTACTGTGTCCTAGGCAATATAACTAAAAAATCAAAATTGCAAACTTAATTGTTATTTGTCTAGTGAAAGAAGTCAAGCATGTAATAGAATGCATTGCAAGCCATGAAGAAATGAATACAGGGGCCTTTTTTGAATCTCTGAGAAGAGATTTCTTAACTAGGAGAGACTCTTTAAGTAGGGAAATTTGAAAATGTTTTTTGTTTTATGCATTTAAGCAAATAAATAAGATTTAGCAGAAAAAGAAGGGAAAGAAGGGGGAGGAGAAGGAGAAGAAGGAGAAGGAAAAGGAGAAGGAGGGAGGAGGAAGGAAGAAGAAGGAAGAATGATGAGAAGTTGTTCCAAACACAAGAAACACCATGTACAAAGTCAAAGAGAGAAATATCCTAGGAGAAAAAGATGGAATATAAGAATTATTCATTCTCTCAGAGTTGAAAGATGTGATTTTTACAATCACATATCTTTTCAGTATTATTATATTCCCAGTAATACAATATTCCAATCCTTAAATTGTATATTACTTCACAGTTTAAAATTATTTACATATATCATTGTATAATTTAATGAATGTTCATGAACTTGATAAGTAAAATATTATTCTTATATTTCTATCAATGGATGTTCTTACTAATAAAGCTAGAATCAGACTCAATATCATTAAAATAGATTTACTTATCCATTCAATAAATAATTATTATTAAGTACAATTTATGATAGTCACTGTCCCAGGTTCTGGAGATACAGCAATGAAGAATTCAAGGATCCTGCATCATAATGCTTACATTCTTTTTGTTGTTACTGGTGTTTTTCAAGTACAGCTGTCTCCATTTTCCCACAACCACTTCCCCCTCCCCACCCATCACCACTTCTCATCTCAATCCTTCTCCCCTGTGTCTTTGCCCATGGGCCCTATATACATGTCCTTGATGACCCTTCCCCTTCTTTCCCCATTATTCTCCTCCTCCCTCCCCTCTGGTTACTGTCAGTTTCTTCTTTACTTCAGTGACTCTGGTTATATTTTGTTTGCTTGTTTATTTAGTTGATTAGTTTCCACTTATAGGTGAGATCATATAGTATTTGTGTTTCATGCTGGGCTTAGGTCACTTAACAAAATGCTCTCAAGTTTTATCCATGCTGTTGTGAAGGGTAGGATCTCCTTCATTCCTTCTGCTGGATAGTATTATATTGTGTAAATGTACCACAGTTTTTTAATCCACTCATTTACTGATTAGCACTTAAATTGCTTCCAGCACTTAGCTATTGTAAACTGTGCTGCTATGAACATTGGGGTGCATAGGTTCTTTGAATTGGTGTTTCAGAATCTGTAGGGTATAATCCCAGCAGTGGAATTTCTGGGTCGAAAAGCAGTTCCATTTTTAGTTTTCTGAGGTAATTCCATACTGTTTTCCACAGTGGCTGCATCAGTTTGCATTCCCAACAACGGTGTACTAGGGTTCCTTTTCTCCACAACCTTGCTACCACTTGTTTGTTGATTTGTTTATGATGGTCATTCTGACTGGTGTAAAGTGGTATCTCATTGTGGTTTTAATTTGCATCTCTCTCATGGATAGTGATACTGAGCATCTTTTCATATGTCTCTAGGCCCTCTGTATGTCCCCCTTGGAGAAGTGCATGTTCAAGTCCTTTTATCATATTTTTAATCAGGTTGTTTGTCTTCCTAGAGTAGAGTTGTGTGAGTTCTTTATATATTTTGGAGATCAAACCCTTGTCGGGGGTATCATTTGAAAATACATTTTCCCATACGATTGGTTCTCTTTTCATTTTGCTCACTTTTTTTTTTAGCTGTGCAGAAGCTTTTTATTTTGATGAGGTTCCATTTGTTTATTCTTTCCTTTATGTCCCTTACTTAAGGGGACATACCAGTGAAAATATTGCTGCATGGAACATCTGATATTTTCCTGCCTATGTTCTCCTCTAGGAATTTTATGGTGTCACAACTTATATTTAAGTCTTTTATTCACCTTGAGTTTATTTTTATGTATGATGTAATCTGGTGGTCGAGTTTCTTTTTTTTTTTTTTTTTTTTTGCATGTAGCTGTCTAGATGTCCCAACACCATTTGTTGAAGAGGCTATTTTTACTTCATTTTCTGCTGCTGCCCCCCTTTGCCGAATATTAATTGTCCATAGAGACTTGGGTTTATTTCTGGGCTCTCTATTCTGTTCCATTGGTCCATGTGTCTGTTCTTATGCCAGTACCAGGCTGTTTTGATTACAGTGGCCTTGTAGTACAGTTTGATATCAGATATTGTGATCCCTCCTACTTTGTTCTTCTTTCTCATAATTGCTGCAGCTATTCAGGGCCATTTATGATTCCATATAAATTTTTGAAGTGTTTGTTCTATAGCTGTGAATTGTGCCATTGGAACTTTAATAGGAATTGCATTGACTCTATAAATTGCTTTGGGTAGTATGGACATTTTTAAGATATTAATCCTTCCAAGCCAAGAACAAGGTATAGGCTTCTATTTGTTTGTGTCTTCCTTAATTTCTTCCTTCAGTGTTGTGTAGTTTTCTGAGTACAGGTCTTCTACCTCCTTGGTAAAGTTTATTCCTAGGTACTTTTTTCCTGATTTCTGTTTCTGATATTTCAGTTTTGGTGTACAAAAATGCCTTTGATTTCTGAATATTGACTTCATATCCCACTGTTTTGCCAAATTCACTTATTAGGTCAAGTAGTTTTTTGGTGGAGTGTACGGGGTTTTCTATGTACATTATTCTGTCATCTGCAAACACTGACAGCTTTGCTTCCTCCTTTCCAATTTGGATGGCTTTTATTTCTTTTTCTTGCCTGCTTTCTCTGGCTAGGACTTCCAATACTAAGTTGAATAAAAGTGGTGAAAGTGAACATCCTTGTCTTGTTCCTGATCTTAGTGGGAAAACTTTTAGTTTTTGGCCCCTGAGTATGATGTTGGTTGTAAGTTTTTCATATATAGCCTATATTATGTTGAGGTATGCTGTCTCTGGTGCTTATATTCTATAGGAAACTACCTACCTATGTCCCTAAATCCACACATACACACATACATTCATATACATAAAATGTGTACAAACACAAAATATAATATATTCCATGTTGTTAGGGATTATGGGGAAAAATGAAAGGTAAGTGAAAGAGAATTATAGATTCACATAGAGTTGGATCATCTGGCTTCCTTGATCACCCTTTATATAGGGTAATCAGGAAACACCTCACTGACAAGGTGAAATACAGCAATAATTCAAATAATAAGAGAAAGAACCAAACTAGGGGGATAAATAGTGCAAAGGCCCTGAAATACATAATGAAGAAGTAGAAAAATGGAAGAAGATGAGATCAGAAATAGTCGAGGTCCAAATCATCTACAAGGGTTTGCAACCAATTTAAAGGTCTAGAGAAGAAACCATATCAAAGACTTTCATTATACCATATGTGTAATCACTCTCAATAATCCAACAAAAAAGAATTCAATATTTTTTCAGGTAAATCCATTTTCTTAATGTTTCCCCTGAAACAAGAGAAAGTAATCTATATGTCTAGTTTCCATCATTTAAATATCAAAAATAGTTCTATTGATTTAACATGCCACTAGAGTTTAATTTTAAAAAATCATAAACTGGGCATTTGTGTTTGTGTGTTTGTGAAAGGGTGAGAAGTGAGGATGGAAAATATGAATTAAAGGTTTTTTAATAAACTCTGTACAATTTTGTGGCCTTTTGATTTTCATATTTTTAATAAATTAATCTGTAAATCATTAGAAATCTATTTGCAAGTAAGTAGAGTTCCTGAGTGAAAGATTTTAGAAAAAATATATTAAATGTTGTGTTATCAAATTTCCTATATTAAAAACAAGTTATTTTGATAAACTGGTGAAGATGCTCGTATTTTCCTTATTTTTAAAATATAAATTGCTAAAAATTATCATATCTTATGGAAAAATTAGCTTTTTTCTTGAACCAATTTAAAAGCTGTAGTTTAATTGTAAAATATTTTCATCCAGTATCTAAGGAACTTCCCAATCTTTCCCATCACTTAAATATATATAATGCATTCAGTTCACTTTAAAAAATATGATCATATACTTTTTAAAATTAATTTGTCCATTTCCTAAACTAATTCTAAATAAATAATTGGTCTAATCTCTGCATGAATTAGCAATAGTTGGTAATACAAATTTCATATGTCATTCTGAGATTGTTATATCACTTTTGTATTTTAGAATGAGGAGCCGGTGTTTTCAAGAGATGGCAGCAAATTCTTTATGACAGTTCCTGTTAAGCAAGGGGGCCGTGGAGAATTCCACCACATAGCTATGTTCTTTGTCCAGGTAAGTGCTTCTTTTTCTATGATTTGGTTTTATTGACATGTTCATTTATGAAGTCCTGATTATTGTGGCACTCTGAATCTGCAGTTAATGTCTGGAAGTCCAGCCATATACCCAACTCGAGGACACTCTAGAAAAAAAAATCCTCATCTATAACCTTAATTCAGGCTTTTCCTCTCTGTCTTTTCTTCAAAATACAACCTCACCATTCAACAAAACTTAGTGAGCTACATATATATGCTGTGAGTTGAAGACCTTGGGATATAGAATTTAATAAAAGTACTCAATCCCTACTCAAGGCCAGAGAAAAATCTAGATTAGATTTTTGTTGTTGTTGTTCATCAACAAATACACATTACCTATTTTGTACAAGTAATATTTTCAAGATTTTATAAATTTTTCACTTACTTGAATAAATATAAATGTCCATCAAAAATTGAATAGTTGAATAAAGTATGTTACACCCACACAAGGGAATAGAATGCAGATTTATTTTTATGGACTTTCTGATAAAAGAGAAGAAAATATTATTTTTTTCTTTAAACTTCGATGGAATATGAATAGTTTATACAATTTGATTATTAAAAAATTAGTGAATTAACAAGTGGTTGTTTAAATGTGACAAGGTTAACAAATCCATTTAAATAAAATTGGCAATTACAAATATTCATGAGAAATCAAGTTTCTTTTAAAGTCCAAATAAGTTAACATCATAGTCTCATAGTGAAAAGACAATTTATAAAGATAAAGCATTGTGAATAAATTGGAATCTTCTATGAAAGTTGTACAAACAAACTAGCCAAGAATCAATTTCATACCTATAATATATAGAGTAAATATCAACGTCACAAAAGGTCTCTAAGCAGACTAGACACTTTTATGTTCTTAGAATCTTCAAATCTTGTGTGTACCTCAACCTTTTATAATGATCAATATGTATATATACTGCAAGGTTCAGTGCCTAGAATTCTCAAAAACTTGTGTTCATAGCTTAATATTTAAAATGTTTCCAAAGTCTGGACTGTTAAAATAATTGTCATGTTTTAACTTTTATTTTAATTGAAGCTAAAACAATAATTTGGAACATATAATCTTCACAGAAGAAATGTAGACTAATTTTCATAGTGTATCATTAAATTTGGAAAACAGGCTGAAGACTAATTTTTAATGTGCTCTTATTTATGTTCTAAATAAACGTATGCATTTATACAAGAATAAAAATTTTGGTGATTCAATATTCAACTATTAAATATTTATGTCAGGCTGACGAGATTAAGGAAACTTTTCCTTTTACGTGAACTAGTAAAAGCTTCAGTAGCAAATTGCTTTATCTGATTCACTTTTGCTAACTAATAATAAATTTTATCATTATAAATACCAGACAGATATTTGGCCTAAAAAATAAATCCCACTTTCCAAGCCTTACAATTGACTGTAACATCTTATTGAATCCTTAAATCCCAGTATTTTATGTTCAAGAAACTTTTTAAAAGCCCAGGTGGTCAAAATTACATAGAAATTGTGAATGTTTTAAGATATGACAAATGATGCAGAAAGTGTATAATACATCTTTATACTATATACAATTCCAAGATATACAACCTATTCAACAACTTACAAGAAATATAGTGTCTTAGATAGTGTGGAATTGAGGGAAGCTGTTGATGTTGGCATGTAGAAATTGAGATATTTATGCCCCTAACAGAAGTTTCTTTGTAAATCTTGGGAATAAATAGCTTATGTTTCTCAATCTAACCATACTGATATGAGTCTAACTCATTATTTCTGAAATGTTCATAACAACTTAATAGAGCAAATATGTTTACTTTGTTCTTCTTCTATATGAAGATTATAGCAAAGCTTTAATTAAAATAAAAAATATTTTGACATATTCTAGTTACAGTTCAGAGAATGTGTGCTTTGTATCAATGAAAAATAAAATGACTGCACAATCATTTATGAATATTTTGGCAATATGACTAAAATTAATTTACTTCATTAATGAATTGGAGGTTAGTGCTTAGGTAAATACAATTTATAACTATGCTTACATACACATGCATGCATGCATGCAAAAAAAATTTAGTAAATAGTTTGAATCCCCTTGCCTCAATTTTTAATAGTTTATTAAAAAACTCTTATGAATTGTATATGATTACTATATTGACATATATAAGCTAAAAATTTGTAAAATTCTAAAAAACTGAACAAAGAAGTAAAATCAAACACAATCTTACACTCCACACTCTCACACTGTCAGTTGGTTTATATATTTCTAATATCTTTTTACATTAAATTATATATTATTTTCTCTTAAAGATTATAGTCAAAGCATATATCTAGGATTGCATCATTAAAATAATGAGCATTTTCTCACATCATTTACTTGTTTGTAATTTTATTTTAATGTTATTCTTAAATGTGATTTCATAGTTGTTCAACACTTCATCAAGTAAATATACTATACTGTATTTAAATGAAACCACTTTAATCATCATTAAATCATTTCTAATATTTAACATTATAATTTATTCAGACATAAACAATTTTACACATAAATACTTATTTCTATTTATAAGAATTCCCACAAAAATATATCTGTAGATGTCAAAAGATACCCAGACAAAGCATATGTGTACATAGAAATTTGCTGAAGTTTAGATAGAGTGCCAAATTAGCTCTTCAAAAACAGTATAATAACTTTCAATCTAAAAAGCAATGCATACCAATGTTGATGGCTTTTATCCTCTCTTTCTTCCCTTGACATGCTAGGGGATTCCACTTAAAATTGATGTGCTCAGAAAGTGAGAAATGACAGGAATAGAACTTGGCAGCCGGGAGTCAGGAAGACCCCCATGATGCTTCAGCTATAAGTACTTCATGCTTTAGCTTTGAGAGCTTCTCAGTTTTAGTCTGTTTTTGTTACAGACAGTGATGGCTTACATTAGAAATATTTTAGAGTTTTTTTCCCAATTACAAAAGTGATTGTTGTTCAATTAACTCCAAAAAAATAAAAATAGAAGGAATGTATATATTCTCCTCCAGTATTCTTACACTGTAATTATAATTTTATGCAAACTACAGCACTTCACCCTTTTATTTTAAATTTAAATTTTAAACTAAAGCCTACTTTTTCCCTAATGCTAAATAGTTTTGAAAAATAATTTTTAGAATATTAATATTTAGTTGACATATTTATTCATTATTACTCCATGTTTCATTCAGTAGCAATTTGTTGTAATTATAGATGTCACTCTATATCAAATTTATTTATATTATGAATCATTTATTTAGTTTTGATTAAGATAACTGGAATTTCTAGTTTTAAAAGTTAATACTCCTTAATATGTATATAGTTATAAATATTTCTAGATTACTTTCAATTAAATATGTGTAAGCAGAATTTGTGAGCATTTTCTCTATTATATATTTCATAAAGATGATAGTAATAAAAATTAAAATGGCTCTTTCAAAAATCTATGTAGCTAATTTAATTATTCTTTTGAGTAAAATATGCAGTGTTAATATCAATTTATGTCATTCCTGAATCAAATAATAATGCAAAACTTCTTTTACCTCAGGCTGTTAAACTTTTGATCACTTCAGATATTATTCCCATCTGTTTCCACCAAAGCCTGCTTCCTGTAGATGCCTAACTACTTTCTGAAACTGTTCAATCCTATGTCTTTCAGTGCAGCCCACGGTTAGCAGAAAAGTTATTTTCTCAAAGACATGGCCACCTTTTTTCTCAAATATGGGATAAGAAGTATTGTTTCAATCTTGTTAAGTGGTTCAGATTCACAAGCATATACAACTGCCCTGTCATTTTCTAAACCTGTGTTAAATGAAAAATTATGTATGTTGGTGAATCCATTCATTTTCTATATGTGGCAACACCAAAATTTGCTCATAAATGAAGAATTCACTTGAAATAATTTTGCATGCCATTATCGATTACAAATACTACAGAAAATAACATGCCTTTGTCCATAATTTTACCACCTAATCAACCCAATACAATTTTTCATTAAATTTCACCACTGTATTTAATTAGGACATTGTCTGAAAACAATTAGTTCACCTCATCTGGTGAATAGACAGTAAATTAAAGCATGCTATTTTTAAGCACTACAATATTTCCCTTATCTAGGAGCTCTAAAAGTTAAATAGAATACAATATAAAACAATGAATGAACTGTGGAAACAGTTAAAAATCACATGCATTGTTAAAATTTTACTGATAATATATAGAAATATGAAATAAGTTTTTAATTTTAGCAAGATATAACCTGTACCAATTGAAAGTGAGAAGTCTGATGTCTAATATCTTAAATAAAAATACTCCCTTTGTGTATCCTAGATTTTCAGCCATCCATCGAGAATGAATGAAATCACTAGTTTTATTGCTGTTTATTCTAAAACTAGAAGTGAAATGAGTTCAATTTAAAGTTTATTGCCCTCTTGTCCTTGTTAAAAGTTCGCTGAGGTTTCATATCATAATCAGTGTTTCTATTCAAACAAGGAAATATGATAAAGATCATGGTAGTACAGAAAGAGTATTACTTTGGATTGAAAATGATTATTCTTCCCTGCTTTATTAAATTCCCTTGCCTGTGATTGTATATCTGCTGCAGGTTGATGGAAAACAAATTGAAGTACTGATAGCCCCTCATAAAGATACTCAAGTCCCTTGATATTGATTTGGAATTCACTGGTTGTCTACCATGTTCTGACTGGTACTGGGATTATGTACCTAGAATCAAGATCAAACTTAATATGCTCACTGTTATGAAATAATCCTTTGTATATTAATGGAAAATATCTTGGTTCTCATAACTGTAATTATATAACTATAAAAGGCAGTCTATGCTCTTATATGTGAAATGTTCGAAGTTATCCCCCATTCCAGATGTGTCCTGGTAGAGAGAACGTACAAATGTTTGAGCAAGGAACTTACAAATATTTGATGTAAAATTCAAAGGTTGTTATAATGGCTTTCAGCAAGAGTTCTTGGGGTTCCATACCTAGAAGCATCATTTTGATTCTAAATGCATCATTGAAGTGAATAATGTGCAGATTGTTTTTCTTGCAAACATTATGTTGAGACATTTTTCAATGTGTTGGACTTTTGTTCATGATCACTTTTAATGTGGCCACTCTTCTGTGTTTAAAACATACACACAAACACAATTCCCTGAAAAACAGAAAATATAAACAACCAAGAAATCTGTGAGCCAAAAGCATTCCCAGATATGTACAACTATCAAGCAAAGTATACTTTTTAATGCTTTGAGATAGTTTTCATCTTGACACTTGGGCACATAATATGTATTAAAACCTTAAGATCTTAGTATCCACCACTGGCTCTTTCAAAGTAGGATCTGTAAATGACTTTTGAACTCCATGACCCTTTGGGAAGTGCTTGCTTCGTGTCTCAGAAATTATGTTTCATCTTTGCACTTATTTTATTCAGCAAATACTTGTAAAATTCTACAATGCATCAGAAAGTATATAAAAATTAAAGAAGTAATATACCATTTGTTGACCTTGAACAGATACATTTTTAGAGTAAGGAATAGAAAATTTAGAGAGATGTCAAAATAAACCTGGGTACTAAGACAGGGAAATTGTTGAAGAAAAATTCTAATACTACATATACATAGTAGAAAATAGAATGTCCTTTCAGTTTCTGCTTCCAATAGTGTAGGAAAATAGACAATTTAATAAAATGTTCTCACATCAAACACTAGACTCTAAATATATAAAAAATGGATTTGAAGTGTTACTCAGCTAATAATTACATTCTCTGAAGACAATGTATATTAAAGGAAGGAAGGATATTAGAGGTGCAATCATAGAATTTAATGTTCTAGAAAGCAAAGATAAAGCAAAAATGTGTGGTAAAACTGGTTCTTTGCAAAAATAATTAAACCTAATGTCTATCAATGTTAATTTAAAAACTGGACAGCCCCAAAATGTAAATAATGGAAAAGAGGGTGTATAATTTCATATTTAAAAATGCATTTTAAAATGCTATGAATATCTCATGTCAATACATTTTACAACTTGAGAGATAGATAAATTCTAGAAAAAATCCCTGACCTGGTTTTAGAAACATATCATATGAGTTGTCCTATACTATAAGGGAAATGGAGTCAGTGTTTCAACATTTCTTCACATCAGGCACAGATAGATTTTAAATGTGGGTTCTGCCAAATATCTAAGAAGAACATACAATTTTGTAGAAACTCATTCAGAAAAGAGAAAAAAATGTTTCAATTCATTTTATAACATATGTATTATCTTATAACCTAACCACATAAAGACTATATGAGAAATGCCAACTCCAGGTCAGCTAAAAATTCCTAAACCAAATATTGTCAAACTAATTTTTCAATGGATTAAAAATTTACTAAGTTATTTTCCAACACAAAAGTTCCAAATTTGTTTCATATTAAGTACCTGTGCTATAGTTTACTACATTTGCATCTACATGCAAAAATTATAATCATTTGAATAGCTGTGGAAACAAGGTTCAATAAATTCATCAAAATCCATATTAAAAAACTTAGAAATTTAAGAATAAAGGCAACATCCTTAAGCTGAGAAAGTCACTCACCAAAAGCTTAGCTAATATAGTATCATCTATAGGGAGCATTAGTAGCATACATTTTAAAATCAACATTGAAACAAGCAATCAAAATAAGGTATGTTGAATGTGCACAAAACCATTAAAATATGAATTGTTTTTAAAAAATTACCACCTAAGAACAAGAGAAAAAACTTGGACAGAATGTTCTGTTAGAATATTCTTGCAAAGGGAAATGTGGAAATTAATGACAGAAATTAAGGACCCTACCAAGAAAAACATTAAGTATCAGAATACACAAATTCACTCCTATGGTGTCTTCTTAAGGTACACTTTGAGGCACTATTTTTATAGTACTAGTACTATTATTAGTACTAGTAATATGTTTAGTGACACTGCTCCTTAGAATACTAGTAATTGAACTCTAGTGAGCCACCTAATCATTCATCATCCTCATGAATATATATATCCTGAAAAATCTATGATATTGATAAATCTCAAAATATGGCAGTCAATAAATACACAAACTTACTATATGAGGAAAACAGAATGTAGAATAAAAATACTCAGTAAATAAATATATTTATTTCTCTCTTCAAGAAACTATGAAGCAGAAGAATAAAGTAAAATAATATTCCAAAAAGAATTAAATATTGTTAAATATTCATTTGAAGATATAAAATTATCAAATGGGATATTTAAAACTTAAGAATAGCTTTATATTGTAGAAATAAAAGTTGTAAACCAAAAATTGACAAAGTTCAGGAATAAAATTGAAAAATATATTAACAAAAATAAATTAATTGAAAGGTGACCAAGGATAAACAGACATTGCTGAAAATATCCTAATGGCTATCAAGAAAAGAAATTATATTAGCTAATAGAATGAAGTGAACTAAAAGTAGGAGGTTCAGAGTTATATAGGGAAGACAGGAAGAAAAAAGATACACCTGATATTTTATTGGAATTCTTAAAGAAGATAAATAAAACAGTGGTGTAGAGGCAGCATTTGAAACCATAATGCAACTTCCAGTCCAGATGATGAAATAGGTAAATGCAGTGCTCACCTTCTCACACAACCTCATCAAAATTACAACTACAGAACAACTGTCATTCAGAAACACCTAAAATCTATCTGAACAAATGTCCTTTAATTAAGGATATAAAGAAGATGCCACATGAAGAGATTGGTCAGAAGGATAGAGATGTGGAATGTGTTGGACCTATACCTGCATTTAGCTGTTAAAAATTGGGAGGGGTATATCAGCTGCAGGGTAGACCCTGAGGAATGAGGTGTCCCAGCTCCATACCAGAACCCTAATGGTGCTAGGAAGAGGAGTCCCCAAAATGTCTGGCTCTGAAAATTAGTTGGGTTATGGCTTGAATGAAAAGGAGGACTGCTGGAGTCCCAGAAGTTCCTCTCAAAGGGACTACACATGGGTTTACTCTGATTCACTGGGGCAGCAGCTGGAAAGGCACCAGGAACATACAGAGAGAAAATGAATTTTCTGGCATCAGAGCAAGGGTTATAGAAGCAGCTTTCACCTAGAGAAAAATGCCGATAAAAGCCACTGTTCCTTTGCTGAGGCCTCCCCACACACATACACAGGTACTGTATCTGAGTCTCTATCAATCTGGCTAATAAAGTTTGCCCCACCCTAGTGATTCCCCAGGACCCCATACCATCCAACGTTTGGACCCACTCAAGCTGTTCCCAGTGGCTTTTCCATATAAATGGCCTGTCTTGGTTCATGCTGCAGTCTTTCCTAAAATCTTTCAAACAAGCAATGCCTGGCCTTGGTGTGCCTAATACCTCTTGTTAAATGGCCCCAGGCCTGGCACTAGTGGCATCTGGCCTGGCTTTGCAGCTTGGTCTTTCTCGAGCACCCCATCACAGCACGAGTAGTAGCCCTTTGTAGTTTATGTCTGCCTGATCCTGGCCTGTACCCCCTGGGAGGCCCCAGAGCCAGTATACCAAGTGGACAGCTTCAGCATATTCTGCATCACAAACCACTACTTCCATGAGCAACACACTCAAGAAGTGAACTCAGCAGGCACCAGGGCCCTGATGAAGTGAATCCTACTTTGTGGGGTCAGCCACTGCAAAGCAGAACCTCCATAGTGGTTTCTTCCAGTCCTAAGAGACAACAAGACAGGGGGCACATTGACGTGCCAACAACAAATACAGCTCAACTAAAACAGGAAGGTGCACACATAGAGGGTGCCTACATAGAGATGTGCCTGAAGCACCAAGCTCAGATGAAAAGGAAGGCTGTGTCATTGGACCCCACAGGACACCCATAATATAAGGCCACTCTACCAAGACCAGAAGAAATAGCAGCTCCACCTAATACACAAAAACAAACACAGGGTGGCAGCCAGAATTGTGAGACAGAGAAATATGACCCAATGAAAGAGCACAGCAACAATCCAGAGAAAGAACTAAACAAAATGGAAACAAGAAAATCTACCAGATTCAGAGTTCAAAACACTGGTTATAAGGATGGTCAATGAACTTAGGAAAAGAGTAGATGAACTTAGTAGGAAGTTCAACAAAGAGATAGAAAACTGAAAAAAAGAACAAGCAGGAATAAAAAATAATATAGCTGTAGTGAAGTATATGTTACCAGAAATCAACAGTACAATAGATGAAGCAGAGAATCAAATTAGTGGTTTGTAAAATAAGGAAACAGAAAATACCCAATCAGTATAGCAAAGAGAAAAAAATTTTAAAAAATATAAAGATGGTTTAAGGAGCCTCTGGGGCAAGTTTAAGAGAGCCAACATAGGGGTGCCAGAAAGAAAAGAAAGAGAGCAAGGAATTGAAAACCTATTTGAAAAAAAAAATATTTACAGAAAAGTTTCCTAACCTGGTGAAGGAAATACACATACAAGTTAGGAAGCACAAGAGTCCCTATCAAGATGAACCCAAAGAGTACCACACCAAGACATATCATAATTAAAATGACAAAGGTTAGAGACAAAAAGAGAACCTTAAAAGCAGCAAGAAGAAAGCAGTTAGTTCCATATAAGGGAGCTCCCATTAGACTGTCAGCTGATTTCTCAACAGAAATTTTGCAGGCCAGAAGGGACCAGCATGAAATATTCAAAGTGATAAAGTGAGGACCTGCAACCAAGATTATTCTAGCCAATAAAAATATCATTTAGAATCAAAGGACAGATAAAGAGCTTCACAGATAAGAGAAAGCTAAAGGAGTTCATCATCACTAAATCAGTATTACAAAAAATGTTACAGGGTCCCCTTTAAGAAAAGAAGAAAAATAGAAAATAAGAATAATAAAATGGCAATAAATACATAGTCTATCGACAATTACTTTAAATGCAAATAAATTAAATAATTTAATCAAGAGATACACTGTGGCTGAATGAATAAAAAAAAAAAGATGCTTATATATGCTGTCTACAACAGACTAACTTTGAATCAAAAAACACACACAGACCGAAAGTAACGGGATGAAAAAAGATACTTTATAGTAATGGAAATAATAAAATAATCTGGGATAACGATACTTATACCAGACAAAAATGGACTTCAAATCAGAATCTATATAATAAGAAACAATGAGAGACCCAGGAACTTCACTTCTGGGTATTTATCTGAAGAAAACTAAAACAATAAATTAAAAAGTCATATGTGTTGTGTTTATTGCAGCATTATTTGCAATAACCAAGATAAGGAAGTAACCTAAGTGTCCCTCAATAGATAAATAAAGAAATGGTACATATATAAAATGGAATATGGATCAACCAGTATGAAATCTTACCATCTGCAACAACATGAATGGGCCTAATGGATATTGTGCTGAATGAAATAAGTCAGACAGAGAAATACAAATGCCATATAATTCACTTATATGTGGAATCTTAACAACCAAATAAATGAATTAATAGAACTGAAAGAAACTCATAGATACAGAGAACATTTTGATGGTTGCTATTTGAGAAGTAGAGTGGGAGGATGGCTGAAAAAGGTGAAGGGATTAAGAAGTACAAATTGGCATTTACAGAATAGTAATGGGGATATAAAGTACAGCATAAGAAATATAGTCAATAATATTACAATAACTATGTATGGTGTCAGATGGGCACTAGGTTTATTGGAGGATCACTTTATAAGTTATATAAATGTTTAAGGACTGTGTTGTACATATACACCTGAAACTATTATAATAGTATGTCAACTATAATATAAAAATGAAAAATTATTTTTAAAAAAGCTCTATAAACCAATGACAGCAAACCAGAACAATAAAAATATTCAAGAAAAGAAAGATAACTTTAGGAGGGGGGTAAGAACATTATTAAAGTTATTAATATGATAATAACAAGTAAAACTAAAATAAAAACCTAAGAGAGCATTTTAAATATTTTAAAAAATTATTAAAAGACTGCCTGCAAAAACAATTTATTAAACATAACATCCATGATAAATAGAAAAATATCTTAATTTTTAAAAAGGTATCAGTTATAGCAATACATTTAAATTGGCTTATATATTCAAAAAACTTAAAAAATATTTTTAGATTGGCTCAGGAAACTATACAATTCAATCATTCATGCAAAATATGCTTCTAAAACAAAATGAGACAGAAAGGCTAAAATCTTGATACCAGAGAAGAGAGCTTTCATTCACCAAAATAACAAGAAGACCAAAAGAAGAAACTTTATAGTGCCCAAGGGCACAAGTTACAAGGAAGATATAATATCTACACCCCAAAAAGCACAGTACCTAGCTTTATGAAGCTATGCACAGAAACTACTTTGTACATGAGATCTTATTTTTCCATTCTTAGTCCAAAGTGAGTCAACTGGACAAAAATTAAGTAAAGCTATACATATAGCATCACATAATATAAATACACACATATGTATGTCCAAACACATCTAAATAAAAGGAAATATATGACCTTTTTAGCGTATATGGAACACTGACAAAAGTTGAACATACATTAGATCACTAAAAGAGCTCATGTTCTACCAATTAGAAATCATATAAAAGCATGCTATAATCACAATGTAACAAGTCTAGAAATCAATAATAGATTTCTTTAATGAGCTTCTAACTGGAAATTTTTGGAAAATAAACCAATTAAACAAATCTTTGGAGAATTTAAATAAAAAATTCAAGCTTTATAAAATAGTGATATACTTCTGGCCAAGATGGAGGTGTAGGTAGCCATATACTTTATGGCCTCACACAACCAAAAAAGGACAACAACAAATTTAAAAACACAAAATAACTAGAACTGCCAGAAAATCTAACTGGAAAATCTAACTGTGTGGAACTCTGACAACCAAGGAGTTAAAAAAGAAACATTCATCTAGACTGGTAGGAGGGTGGGAGATGGGAAGCCAGGGCAGAGAGGACTCAAGGCAAGGTGGCAGCTGGCAGACTGGGTGAGGCAGCAGCTGGTGGGGTTGGGTGACCCACATTTCCATGCAGATAAACTGGGAGGAACAACTTGGGAGCGAGACAAACTGTGCAACTCAGGGTTCCAGTGAAAGGAAATAAAGCCTCAAAACCTGTGAGTGAAAATACCTGTAGGAGAAATTCCCAGCCTCACAGGTGAGTTCATTGGAGAGACACACAGCATCCTAGAAAATGCACAAACCCACTCACCTGAGAATCAGCACCAGAAGGCCCCGATAAGCTTATGGGTAGTGGGGAGAAGTGACTGAAAGCCAATGGAGAGCTGAACAAGTGGTACTACTCCCTCTCAGAATGCTCCCCACATACAGCACCACAGCCCAATGAGGTGGTTTGCCCCACCCTGGTGAATACACAAGGCCCCACTTCTTACTACTTAACAGGCAAGACATGACAAAAAAAAAATATGGACCAAATGAAAGAATAGATCTAAGCTCCAGAAAAAAATACACCTAAGCAATGAAGAGACAGCCAACCAATCAGATGCAGAGTTCAAAACACTGACAATCAGGATACTCATGGAAATGGTTGAGTATGGTTGGAAAACAGAGGAAAAAGTGAAGGCTATGCAAAGTGAAATAAAGGAAAAAGTACGGGGAACCAACAGTGAAGAGAAGGAAACCAGGACTCAAATCAACAATTTGGAGCAGAAGGAAGAAATAAACATTTAACCAGAACACAATGAAGAAAGAAGAATTCAAAAAAATCAGGAGAGGCTTAGGAAGATCCTGGATAACTTTAAACATCCCAACATCCAAATCATAGGGTGCCAGAAAGAGAAGAGAAAGAGCAAGAAATTAAAAACTTACTTGAAAACATAATGAAGGAGAACCTCCCTAATCTAGCAAAGGAAATAGACTCCCAGGAAGTCCAGGGAGCCTAGAGAGTCCCAAAAAAGTTGGACGCAAGGAAGCACACACCAAGGCACATCATCATTACATTAGCCAAGATTAATGATAAAGAGAATCTTAAAATCAACAAGAAGAAATGAGAGAGTTACCTACAAAGGAGTGCCCATAGGATTAGAAGCTGATTTCTTAGAAGAATCCTTACAGGCAAGAAGCAGCTGGAAACAAGTACTTGGAGTCATTAAAGACAACGACCTACATGCAAGATTACTCTATCCAGCAAAGCTATAATTTAGAATGGTAGGGCAGATAAAGTGCTTTCCAGGTAAGAAGGAAAAGGAGCTCATTATCACCAAGCCCTTATTATATGAAATGTTTAAGGGACTTATCTAAGAAAAACAAGGTGATCAAAAATACGAACAGTAAAACTGTTACAGAACACACAACAAGGGGGGCCTGGGATGATATACTATTATTGAAAGAAGGGTCCGTTATGTCCGCCGCCAGAGGAAAGACGTCTCTCAATGCCAGAGATTTGTGAAAAGGAAAGGAAACGTTTATTTAATGCTATATACAAACTTAAAGTAGTGACCTAATGTCTTCACCAAAATCCCAAAGTTGCTTAAAATACCCACAAACACACAGTCCTTCCTTCCTTCCCCCTTTGCCCAGTCCAGAGTACCGTATCTCAGGGAAGGAAATAGAAGTCCATGGCTTAGGTAGTCCTCTGGTTCTTCTCAGTTAGTACTCCCTCTCGACTGGGAGACCTCCCTGGGTTCCGGCACCCTCGGCTGAGTCACTGGGATCTCTGTTAAAACCAGGTGGTGGTTCCCCCTTCTAAAGCTGTGGGGGCCCCACTCTGCCAGGCTGCGTGGATCTCTCCTCAGGGCTGCTGTGTGGTTCTCTTCTCAGGGCTGCAGGAGTCTACACTCCATCAAGTCTGCGTGCTTCTCCTTCTCCTCTCAGGGCCAAGGGAGTCTTCACTCTGCCAAAGCTGTGGGGTTCTCTCTTGCAGGGCTGTGCATGACTCTCCCCCCCCCCAATGGCTGCTGCGTCTTGGTTTAAATCCCGGCACCAATCTTCCTCTGAAGCCCCATTTCCGGCTCCTCTCACAATGGGCTACAGCTGCCAGATTCCGGGCAGGTGTGGCCCTGTGGTGTGGAGCCAATTATCTCCAGGCTCTTCTGGATCTTATTACAGATCCCTATTTGAGGCTACCCTCTTGGCTGCACCCTGTTACAAAATGACAACAAACTCACAAATATCTACAACTGAACCTGAAAACAAAAACAAAAACAAAAACAAGCTAAGCAAACTAGATCTCTCTCACAGAAAGAGAGATCACATGGAGGGGTATTCGGTGAGGAGGGACTGGGAGGAGAATGGGGGAATAGGTACAGGGAATAAGCAGCATATATAGTAGGTACAAAATAGACAGGGAGAGGTTAAGAATTATATGGGAAATGGAGAAGCCAAAGAATTTGTGATTATAATCCATGGACATGAACTAAGGTAGGCGAATAATGGTGGGATGGGGAGTACAGGATGGAGGGGAATAAAGGGGAAAATGGGACAACTGTAATAGCATAATCAATAAAATATATTTAGAAAAGAATAACAAGCCTTTATATCAGAATTGGTTGTCAGAATAAAAATAGCTCTACAAACTTAAAGATGAAAGTGGAAGAATGAAACTAAATGCATTGAATTTCCAAGACAAATAACTATAAAATTTTAGCAAAAAAAAAAAAACACAACAGAAATATAAAAGATGTAAACAAATTTGAAGCACAAATAAAGTAGGTTATACACAGAAAAATGTAGAATAAATGAAAAAAATGCTTACTCTTTGAAAACACACACATGGGTGTAGAGGGGAGAGAGAGAGAGACAACATGGGGGTGGGGGGAGAGAGAGAGAATGAGAATACATGGTGACCCAGAGAAGGAAAAAGAAGAAAACAAACAAACATACAAAATAGGAATGGCTAGTGGGTACTTCTTCCCAGCTCCTTCCTGTCCATAAGGTTTCTATTGATAAATTAGCTGATATTCCTATGGGAGCTCCTTTGTAGGTATGTATTTCAATCATTCAAGACCTGACAAGATCATGGTATTCAGGCAGACAAAAGAAAGTGCATAGAGCAATGGGGATGCTTGACATGCCTGTGTTCATGGGTGGTGGAGCCACACACACTGCAAGTTCTGCCTCTTAAGAGGGGGTGAGAACCCCCCTACTTAAGTACTAGAGGCAAACAAAGCTGACTTCAAGACAAAAAAAAATCTGTAACATAGCATAATTCTGCACATGCAAGCTCACTTCATGTTATGGGAACAATTTATCTGACCCAGGCTTAAGGCTATGAGAACACTACTTATCATGCCCATTCAAGGTTATGGGAAAACTTCTTCCCTTAGTTACCTAGACACCTGAGTGAGGAAGCCAGACTGCCTCCATTTACCCTACAAGGTAACTGTCTCCTTTTCTCTTGCAGCTTTTAAGATTCTTTCCTTATCTTTAATCTTGGGTAATTTAATTATAATGTGTCTTGGTGTGTTCCTCCTTGAGTCCAATTTCTTTGGGACTCTCTGAGCTCCTGGACTTCCTGGAAATCTGTTTCCTTCACCAGATTTGGGAAGTTTTCCCTCATTATTTTTTCAAATAAGTTTTTAATTTCTTGCTCTTTCTCTTCTCCTTCTGGCACCCCTATGATTCAGATGTTGGAATATTTAAAGTTGTCCCAAAGATTCCTAAGCCTCTCCTCATTTTTTTTGAAATCTTATTTCTTCATTGTGCTCTGGTTGAATGTTTATTTCTTCCTTCTGCTCCAAATTGTTGATTTGAGCACTGGTTCCCTTCCCTTCACTGTTGGTTCTCTGTATATTTTTCTTTATTTCACTGTGCACAGCCTTCACTTCTTTCTCTATTTTTACATCCATGCTCCGTCACTTCTGTGAGCATCCTGATTGTCAGTGTTTTGAACTCTGCATGTGATAGGTTGGTTATTTCCTTGTTGCTTAGTTGTTTTTCTGGAGTTTTGATCTGTTCTTTCATTTGGGCCATATCTGACCCATGGGCATGAACTAAGGTGGCCCAATGCTGGTATGAGTGTGGTGCAGAGTGGAGGGGCATAAAGGAGAGAAAAAAAAATGGACAAATGTAGTAGCATAATCAATATAATACACTTAAAAAAACCCTCAGATATATCCAAGAACTCCCTGGAAAACTTGAGGCCCATAGAGCTTCATCAATACATTTTATACAACATTTATGGAATAAATAATACTAATTGTATAAAAAATAAAAAAAGAAATGGCCATGGGAAATTAAACAAAGGACATTTCAATAGGTCATAAGAGACTATTTTTCAGAAGCCTGTGTCAATTCATTTGAAAACTGAGATGAAGTGAACAATTTCATGAGAAAATACACAACCAAAATTATCTCCATGAGAGATAAAGAGCTTAAACTGACTAATGACTGAAAAAATAGAATGGTATTACAAAGACCTTCACCAAAAAGGAGCAATAGGCCCACATGCTTTTATGGGTGAAACCAGACTTTGAAAGGCAATGCCAACACAATTTAAATTGTCCTACAGCATGAATTTCTTCATAGTTGCCTTAAAGCCTTTTACAAAATGCAATTCCAATTATTGTTTTTAAATATATATATGTGTGTGTGTGTGTGTGTGTGTGTGTGCGTGTGTGTATAAATTGCTTAACATGATAAAACATTTATACTTCAAACCGAAAGCCAAGATAATAACATTCCCATGGGAATAACTGTTCCAAACTTGGGAATAACATTCCCAAGTTTGGAACAAGAAAGGATGCACAATGCCCCCACTGCCATGTATTGTTTTGGAGGTATTAGTTAATGTAAATTAGATAAGAATAAGAAGCCAATCATAAGATTTGGGAAAATATTTAGTGAAATAGCAGGAAAAATATTTATTATACAGAAATCAATAATTTTATTTATATAAATAATAACTAAATAGAAGTAACAATAAAAGGTATAATAATACAGATAATAAATAAATCTGTAATTAAAACTGTATGGTACTGAGACATGAAGAAACAGAGACTAATGGAACATCACAGATAAGAGAGACACAAAAGAACCTATGCACCCCAATGTTCATAGCAGCACAATTTACAGTAGCCAAGTGTTGGAAGCAACCTAGGTGCCCATCAGTAAATGAATGGATCAAAAAACTATGGTACATTTACACAATGGAATTCTATGCAGCAGAAAGAAAGAAGGAGCTCCTACCCTTTGCAACAGCATGTATGGAGCTGGAAAGCATTAGGCTAAGCGAAATAAGCCAGGTAGTGAAAGGCAAATACCATATGATCTCACCTTTAACAGGAACCTAAAGAACAAAACAAAGAAACAACCAAAATATAACCAAAGACACTGAAATAAAGAACAGACTGACAGAGTTCAGAGGGGAGAGGAGAGGGAATTTCAGGGGAATTTCAGGGGAAAGGAGGAAGGGTTTCCAGGAACGAGTATAAGGACACATGGATAAAAACTAGGGGCAGGTGGAAATGGGAGGGAGGAGGGGAGAGTTGGGTGAGTGGGTTGGGATGGGAGTAAAAGATAGAAAATTGTACTGCAACAACAATTTAAGTAAAATTTTAAAAAAAGATATGGGGTTGGGGAAAGGAGTTTGACTTGAAGGTTTTATGAATGTGTATGAAGATATATATATCACATAATGTAAATAAATAAATAAATAATAAAGAGAGAAACAGATTAAGTTGGGTTTGGAAATCTAACATGTAATAAAGATGGCATTTGAAAACCACCAGGGAAAGATGAATTTTGAATGAAATAGTTTTGCTAAAACTGACTATCTGTTAGGAAAAAATAAGAGTAGTTCTATACTACCACTGTAACTCTAAAATGATCAAAGCTCTAATATTAAAAAATAAAACCTTACAAGTACTTAGAGAAAAACATCAATAAATTCTTTGTTACTTTGGCTTAAATAAAACCTTTTAAACTATACACCATCACTTAGTAGCAATAAAATTATTATGGTAAATTTGATTATATAAAGATTAGAAAAAAACTTTTTGGAAAAAATACAACATCATAACCAATGTAAACATAAAATGATAAACAAAGACAGTTTTCAGCTTATATTTCACATAAAATGATAGACATAATGAGCTGTTAAAAATTAAAGTGGAAGGAACAAGGCAAGGAACATGAATAGAGGGCTCACGGGCATGGACAATGGGAAAGGATGACTGTGGGAGTTGGGGATAGGGCAGGGGAGAGCAATGGGGAAAACAACAGGACAACTGTAACTGAACAACAATCAAAAATATTTTTTAAAATTAAAAATCCAAAACACTAAAAAAATTTGATAGCATAGATAAACATTAAGAGTTAGACACATGTGAATGGAATATTACATCTATGTTATTATATATATATATATATATATATATACAAAGATGCTCAAATTTTTTAGTGAAATTATACCAACATACCTTTTTCAAGTTGAGTTTCACTGGAAGCCAACTGTGAAATGAAGATTGTAGGGCAATTATTACAGAGAAATTTAGTAACTTTAGAAAAGGGGAGAAAGAAGCAAGATTGGGCAGAAGAGTTGGAGCTGCAGTGTCATCTGAATGAAGGTCTCAGCTGACCATTCAGAGTTCTGGACTGGCATGGCCCTTCAGAGACGTCCCAAGTTAGGGCAAGAATGTTGGGTTTCTGTGCTCCAATATTGATCAGGCTGCCTTGGGATTGGAGCTGCCCTTCAAAAGAGGAATGAACTTGGGTGAGGCTATTTTATTCAGTTTAGGCAATTCCCAAAGAAGACTGTCAGCAGAGGGCCTTCTTCCAGAAGCACTGCTGGCCACTAAGGGAGTAGGTCCTTCCTTTCAGATGAGTGTTCTCGTTGGCATAGTGTCTACCACAGCACCATTTATGACCTATCACACTGGTAACAATTCAAACCCTGAAGAACATATCTGTAACATGTCCATAGGAAAACAGGTATCACATATATTGCCAGTAGATGTGAAAAATACTTCCCTTATGGAAGAATATGATGAGGTCTATCTGGAAAAAGTCCAGCCATTATTAATACAATGAGAACAGTTTGCAAGACATTGAGGTAACCTGGCAGCCAAGGAGAGACAACTGGAATGTGCATGTGTAAACAATGATGATGTCACTGTACTAGTCAGCAGGGCCATAAACACTGTTGAGTGAACATGTGAACTGTGTAGCTGTAGCATTCAAAATGACTGAGTGAGTAGAGCAACAAATCTGTATCAGATTTTGTGTTAAGCTTGAACATTCTTCTGTGGAAATTATTCAGATAATTCAGAAGGCCACAACTATAGGCAAGTCGTGATTGGCAGCTTTATCATGACAATGCACCACACATGTATCATGTTTTGGGCAGTTTTTTGGCAAAACATCAAATCACCCAGGTGACTCAGCCCCCTTACAGCATAGATTTGGGACCTGTGACTTCTGGCTTCTCCCAAAACTAAAATCACCTTTGAAAGGGAAGAAATTTCAGCGAGATTCAGAAAAATACAACAGGGCAGCTGCCAATTGGGAGAACTATATGAGGTCTCAAAGTCCCTACTTTAAAGGGGAACTGAGACATCATTGTCCTATGTACAATGTTTCTTGTATCTTCTTCATTAACTGCCTCTATTTTTCATATGACATGGCTAGATACCTTATGGACAGACCTTGGATATCCTGAAAATATTTCCCTGTACATTAAGCAACAACCAAACATATATATAGGGTTAATCACTACAGCATTATTTGAAACGTGCCTCACTGGAGGCTAGTTGAATTAATTGTGGTATACCTACACAATGAAGAACTTCATAATAATAAAAAGAAAAAAAAATCTATAAGGAATATACAGCATGCCCTGCATTATCTCTAATTTATATGTGTGTAATTAGGTTTACACTTATATTTATAGTGATAAAAATGTTAATTTTTATTTATAGAGTTTCCCTGGTCAAAAAGAATGATAAAAATTTTTATATGTGTGAGGGAGAATGTGAATCAAGCTCCCACAATACCAAAATTTAAAGTACACTGATATGAATTTTGAAAACATTTTACGGACTTCCGGCAAGATGGAGGAATAGGTGGACGCACCGTTCCTCCTCGTACAACCAAGATTAGAAAACCAATAATTTACAACAATAATTTACTATCAGAATAACACCCAGATCCGGCAGAGGATTTATCTGAATGGAAGTCGGGCAGCCAAGAAGTTGAAGTAGACGCGTTCATCCGGACTGGTAGGAGAAGACGAGCCGGGCGGGTGCGGGGCTGGCTAGGGTAGGCGGTGCGCCGAGGTCGGGGGAAAGTTTGGCGCGAACTTGGCGCAAAAGCCATCCAGGGGCACAAGAGGGCAGCGGTGATCCCTGAGTACGCAAGCTGCAGCTGGCAGACTCAGAGGGGTAGCGATTGTGGACCAGGGCAGAACTCGTGGCCCGGAAGCCCAGACAAGGGTCTGAGTCCAGGAGAATGGAACTATCGCCATCGTTTTCTCCCGTCCCTGCTCCCGCTCCCACCCCACCCCCACATATAACGTCACAATCTAGCGACTGGTGAGCACCTAAGGCTCCACCCCCCACCATAACAGGAGCAACCAGGCCAGGGGGAAAAAAAAAAAAAAAAAAAGGAGAGATAGGAGAAAAAAATATGTTTTCAACAGAGCAGATCAGTCCCCCAGGACTCATCCTTTTGAGCGACCAAGAATTAGCCAATCTATCAGATGCGTAGTTCAAAACACTGGTGATCAGAAAGCTCATGGAACTGGTAGATTTTGGATGAAATCTAGATGAAAGGATGCAGGTTACCATAAAAGAGATGCAGGAAGATATGAGGAGGAGAGCCAATAGTGAAAGGAAGGAACCTGAGTCTCAAAACAATACAGTGGACCAGAAGGAAGATAGAATCAACCAAGCAGGAAAGCAAGATGAAATAAGAATTCAAAAAATTGAGGAAAAGATTAAGAGCATCCAAGACACCTTTAAACGTTCCAATATCCGAATTATAGGGGTACCAGAATCGGAAGGGGAAAAGCAACAGATTGAGCACGTATTTGAACAAATAATAAAGGAGAACTTCCCCAATCTGGCAAAGGAAATAGACTTCCAAGAAATCCAAGAAGCTCAGAGAGCCCCAAAGAAGTTGGACCCAAGAAGAAACACACCAAGGCACATCATAATTACATTAGCCAAGGTAAAAACGAAGGAGAGAATCCTAGAAGCAGCAAGAGATAAGGGGACAGTCACCTACAAAGGAGTTCCCATCAGACTGTCAGCTGATTTCTCCAAAGAGACCTTACAGGCAAGAAGGGGCTGGAAAGAAATATTCCAAGTCATGAAAGACAAGGACCTACATCCCAGATTGCTCTATCCAGCAAAGCTCTCATTTAGAATGGAAGGGCAGATAAAGTGCTTCTCAGATAAGGTCAAGTTAAAGGAGTTCATCATCACCAAGCCCTTATTTTATGAAATGCTAAAGGGACTTATCTAAGAAAAGAAGATAAAGAAAAGACATGTATAGTAAAAGGACAGCAAACTCACAAATATTAACAACCACACCTAAAGCAAAACCAAAAGAAACTAAGTAAACAATTAGAACAGGAACAGAACCACAGAAATGGAGGGCACATGGAGGGTTAGTAGCAGGGGGGTGGGAGGAGGAGAGAGGGGGAAAAGGTACAGAGAATAAGTAGCATAGAATGTAGGTTGAAAATAGATAGGGGGAGGGCAAGAATAGTACGGGAAATGTAGAAACTAAAGAACTCATAAGTATGACACATGGACATGAACTAAAGGGGGAAATGTGGGTGGGAGGGGGGTACAGGGTGGAGGGGAGAGAAGGGGGGAAATGGGACAACTGTAATAGCATAATCAATAAAATATATTTAAAAAAAATAAAGTACACTGATATGAATTTTAATTGAAGATATTATTAGAACCCAAACATATACAACGTATACATATAGAAAGAAAGCATGAAAATCTACTATCTATCTACCTATTTATCTATCACCATCTATATATTTTAGCCTCTGAAAATGCCCAGAATTAATAATGTTTTAAACACTGGACATACCTAACCCCAAATTTTGATACCTAAATACCATAATCCAATAGAAGAAAACTCCTTGTATAAATGACTGATTACAGATATGGTACATAGGAAGTAAAATGTTCTTACAACATCTTATTGTGAAGAAAAAAAGACATGCTCAAAGACTAATATAATCAAGTTCAAAGAATAGAGGGATTGAATTCAAAGAATTTCCACTAACCAATTTTTAAAAATTTAATTATTTTAAAGAATAAGAACAGTAATGGAAAATAATATTTAAAATGTTTAAGTCTGTAATAATATAAGAAGGGAAAGAGAGTTAAAATATGTGAGAGAAAAAAATAGATGTTCTTTTTATTGAAAAATATAATACTTAATAAATAAATAATAGAAGCAGTATTAGAATCCAAAAATCACTTTTTGAAATAATAATTATTCATGTAAAGGTCATAAATGAATGACCCATAGCTACTGAATGAAAAGTTTATGGAGAACAAGCTGTTTACATAATTTGCAAGTATTATTCTGCTTTCAATTATAAAGTGAAGTGTACTTTCACAATGAATGTATCTCACAGTTATATAAATAATATTATCATGAGTGTGAAGGTATGTAATTGTGTTTGTGTCCTTACATGAAGCAGAGGTATTCAATCACCTATATAATACACTTGCCTAAAAAGTTTGGCCTAGATTAAATAATTAGAAAACAATCAGAGAAATCCAAAATGCTAAATATTCTATAACATCAATTTTCAACCTTTTTCATCTCATGACACACATAATTACTAAAAGTCTTCAGCACACCAAAAATATTTATTTTTTGTTGACCTGACAAAAAATATGTATAATTTTTTCAGAGCTATCAAAGTGATTTATTCATGAGTACATACTTTTTCTTTTCCCAAATCACATCCATTTATATTAATTTTCCTTGAGTGCATATCCTCAGCTTTTTCCCTAAATCTTTACTAGTAATATAAATTTTAAAAAATTATATTTTATTGATGATACTATTATAATTACCCCAATTTTCCTACTTTTGCTTCCCTCCATCTAGTGCCCCCTACTCCCTCAGGCAATGCTCCCATCATTGTTCATGTCTGTGGGTCATGCGTGTAAGTTCTTTAGCTACCCTATTTCCTCTACTGTACTTTATATCTCTATGGCTAAAAAATAAGTATAATTTTGATTCATGCACATCAAATGGCTATTGTAGTGTTGGCTGTTGTAATTTTTTAATTTGACAATCTGAGGAAAAAGAGTTAAGTGCCCCTGAGTAAATAATCAGATATTGTATGTTTTAAAAATTCTTATGGAACACCAATTGAAAATTACTGTTCTGTAAGATTAAGAAGCTTACAAATGGTCAATGTAGAAATAAAAAAGATGGATAATTGTTCTACTTAAAGAGATAATAAAGACCCTGGACGATGTGGCTCAGTGGATTGAGAACTAGCCTGTGAACCATAGGGTCGCCGGTTTGATTCCCTGTCAGGACACATGCCTGGGTTGCAAGCCAGGTCCCTGGTAGGGGATGAGCTAGAGACAACCACACATTGATGTTTTGCTCCCTCTTTCTCCTTCCCTTCCACTCTGTCTAAAAATAAATAAATAAAATCTTAAAAAAATAATAAATAGATGATAAGCCAAATGCAATATGTAAACATTGATTGGGTTCAGCATTTTAAAAATATACTATATGAGAAGTTATGGACATTAGAGTATAGACCATATATTTAGATGATATTAATATGAATATTCACAGGTATGATATGCAATTTGTTTATATGATAAACTGTTTTTAACCTTAAGATATGTATATTAAAGTATTTAGTGGTGAAATAGCCTGATACTTATTGCTTATTTCCAAATGATCCAGTAAACAATAAAAGAAGGGAGGACAGATATTCAAAATGTTGGATATTTTTTGGTGAATCTAGGTAAGGATTGTATGAGTACTAGTGTATTAATCATTCAGCCTTTTTATAGGCTTGATTATTTTATCAACAAAAAGCAAACAAAAGAGATACAATTTCATAGTCATTAGTTTGACAAAAATTTAAATAGCCTGATGAAATTAACTATTGATGAGGAAGTGAGAAAGATGTTGAGCAATAGAAACTCATCTTGCTATTAGACTATATTTAACTTGGGAAAGCATTTTGTCACCATCTAGTTAAGTGGAAGACATGTATACACTCTAACTAAGCATTCCCCCACTTTTTGTTGTTTGTCTCAAGAAAACCCTGCCATGGCCATCAAGAGACATTAGTAAAACTGTTCATAGACAACATTTTTAAAAAGCAAAAATTTGGAAACACTCAAATGTCAAGAAGAAGATAAGTAATGACATATTTATATAACAAAATACCATATAACAATAAAACTATGGCCTCATGCATTGACATGGATTAACCTCAAACAAATTATTCATTGAAAATAACTACTCTTATAGTTATGCACATAGTATAAAGTTTGAAAGTAAATAATCCTTAATATTTATTTGGAATAAAGTTTGTTCTGAAATGTTTTAAGTCTGTCAAAACTGCACAGCTGCCAGTTATTTAGATGAGACTTACCAAAGTTCTATGTCTGCACCAAATGCCAAGATGACATCCTTTACCAGATGATGCACAGGAGATCCTCACCTAGATGTAACTTCTGAATGGTTTTCCAACAGCATATTAATAAAGGCACTGTCTTCCTTCCCTGAATCTATGTTTATATAAATGTGCATGCATCACTGAGATGGAAAATAAGAAACTGAACATTAGGTGAGAATTAAAGAATTAAAAGTGACATAAGCAGTTACTACATTTGTTTTGACCAGAGAGATGCTGTTTAAATTTTTTTAAATTAATATTTTCTATTTCTTTGCAGAGTAAAAATGATCAAATTACCATACGCCACTTAACATCAGGAAACTGGGAAGTGATAAAGATCTTGGCATATGATGAGACTACACAAAAAATGTGAGCATTTTTGGTTCTAAGGTCAGGTGGGAAGTCAGGTTGTCAGTTGCAATATTTTCTGTCAGGTTTATGTTTTGCTTACCATGGTCCTAGTCCAAACAACATGACCACCTAATAGCATTTACTTTAAAGACTCTATCCTTCACCCAGGCACACACTTACACAGACACATGCACACACATTCAGAGAGATTGAGATAATAAAAAGTATAATATTATAAATATTATAAAATTACAATATTATAACTATTATAAATATTATAAAATATTATAATAATATTTTAAGATAAATGTATCCTAAAAGGGTCAAAGTGCTGTAAATAAATAATAGAAAAACTTTTCTATATTCTTTTTTAAAATTATTTTTATTGTTGTTCAAGAACAGTTGTCTCCATTTCCCTCCACCACTCCCCCCACCCCAGCCATCACTACTTCCTACCCTTGATCCTACACTGTAAAAATTCAAATAAAAAGAGTGTAGCAAAAATGTATTTGTGTTGTTTTCACAATGCTTTACAGTATATTTTTAAAATGCTGCACCCAGTCAATGCTTACATATTGCATTTGGTTTCTGTTGTTTTCTTTCCTGGGCAGTTACTTTCTGAGCACTGAGTCTTCTCCCAGAGGGAGGCAGTTGTACAGGTAAGCCATGCACATATCTCTCTGCACAGGGTGATTTCTCAATGGTCATCTACACAGCTTAATAATGGGGTGGGAAAATCTGAAGTTGTTTTTGACATAGCTAGGGAAGAGCCAACCTTGCATGGCAGAACCTCACACTCTTGGTCGAGTCCCTCAGCTCAAACCTTTGTGATCCTCAAAGGTTTGAATCAGAATTAAGACCATCTTGCTGCTCTTTTTTTTCACCTATATTTATAATCTCAAAACATTTTTATGATGTTGTGGAAAAGTCACTCACACGCAGGGAAGATGATGAAGCACCAACTTTATTACCCCAGGGGGCTCAGAGGGGAATTCCAAATTCTGAGCCAAAAAAGCTAGGTTAGGAGTCCTTTTTATATACCAGTTACACAGGCAGAAAGGGAGGGGGAACCAGCTGCTGAAAGCAAGCATTCAGAAACAGCAGCAAGGTCAGTGGCTTTGAGATAACCAGCCGTTGCCTTGGTGTCGACTGGTCAGCTTCTACAGTCCTGTGTGAAATTTTGCAAGTGTTACAGTTACACAGGAACTTTTGGAGTTTTTCTTTTCCTGCCACAATGAGACTTGCTTTTCTTAACTACCTAGATCATATGCATTCACATATTTTCCACAGTGGCCTTTTCTTCTGCTAAGCCTCATTTTGAATTTTCAGGGCAGTAATATTGTACACATGCAGCTTATTTCTGAAAAAATAAAAGCATTGTGAATGCTTAGTAGACTGGATCAAGTGGAAGTATCTCTTTCCACCCGCCTCCATAGTGTTTAAAATCCATTAAGTTTGTTATTAGAGCCAGTAATGCTTGTTTATTTAAATAAAGCAGTGGATGGGGAACATTTTCATCTGTCCAATTTTCCCAGGTGGAAAGTTAAATTCATAAAAAAGGCTTAAGGTCAATCCTATTTAGTATTAAAATGTCTCCTCACTCGGTTTCAATAGAACTTCACAAGAATGATTTTTGTTTTCATCTGGCAAGCAATTTATTAATTCTGGACTTTAAATGCATGTTTAATTTCCATTTCCCAATTTTAAAGTGTCAAAACTGCCATGGGATATCCTCATTGGAAATTCATCTTGTTTGAAGAAGTATCACCACTGAGTCTTACCAAGTAGCCTAGACTTTCTTTTATAAGTGAAAATGTGTGTTTAAAGTGCCCTAACTCCCTCCAATTCATCCATAGATTTATATTTATATTTATATTTATACATAAGTTGCTTTTATCTGAAGCCTCTCCTTTTAATCGCCCCTTCCAATATGTCATTTTCATATTCTTTGTCTTTTCTCTGAGAGTCTGGAACCCACATTCTCTATCCTAATGACTTCCAAAAGAAGAACACCTTTTTATTTAAAGACTGATTCTAACTTTGGTTTAGAGGTCTTCATTAAAGTATTTGTCACTGTTTTATTGGGGTTTCTTTTTTTTTTTTTTTTGATACCTGAAGCTTATCTTCCTTGAAACTTATACTATGATTGAAAATGGCAGTCATGACATTTTAAGATGTGGAAATACTTGACCAAAATTTTATTTCTCTTGTTTTTATAAAATTCTTAAAGGGAAATTAGTGTCTGAAGATTAGACTTGGCCAGGTTGAGTCAATGGCACTCCCCAATTTCTCTTCCCTCTATTAGCCTAAAATGTGATTTGAATCCCAATGACTTCTTAGATTTGTGTACTTGACTTTTTCCTTAGTGAATGCAGCAGAAGAGTCAATTATTCTGTGACTGGGGCTAGCATAACAGTCTGCGCTATAAAGTTAACATAGTACCAATAAATTTCTCTTTAAATAGCTCATCAAATGCCAGTTGGCTTGACTGTAAGGTAATGTTAGTGTTTAATCCAGAAAACCCAATCAATGTCTTGTCAAGGCCATAAAAATAATCATTGGCTTACAATTTAGATACCCCTGCAGAATCAGAACTGCTCCCATATTCAATGTTACACTTTTGCTTCAAAATTTGCATTATTATTTCAGTAATTTCATAGTCTAAATTATGATAAATTACCAACATTAACTTCTAGGGAGGTTGGATCTGAAAAGTTACATGGAGTAAAGAGAGTAAATGTTTTCAATTCTAGTTATGTCACTAAATATTATCATGTAATTAGTATGTATTCTTAATTTTCCTGTGGTGATGGTTGCACATATTGTGAATATAATGAATGATATTGGACTGTATACCTGGAATGGCTAAAATGTCAAATGTTTTGTGTGTGTGTGTGTGTGTATATACACTAGACACTATTACATATACATATAAACCAGACACTTAAGTCCATTAGCCAAACATTACCTAGTTTGGCTAATGGGCTTCAGTGACTACTGTATATTAATCACATTTACTAGTAAAAAAAAAATTGAACTCAGGATGTTCCAAATATGAAATTGTAACTTTTAAATCATACTTTATTATTTCTGGTGCTTCTGATGCTGAAATCAAAACCCCTGCCCCCATGTCTGTGCCTGCAGCTCATCAAAACCAGCATGACCATGAGTCATTTCCGAATATACAGACCAAATCATGTTTCATTTAAAAGCAAAAGTGAGAATCTTTTGTCAAATCAACATTTATTAAATGTATTATTAGTAGTTTTTTTATCTATCAACATAGATAATTTATGACACCCTTTTTTTAAAAATAAATGAATCTAAATATGAAACTTAACTTTGGGGATATATTTCAGCCTCTCTGACCCTAAGCACCACTATTTTTGTAACTAAAGAGATGATTGTTTTCTTTTTTACCTCTCTGATGTCTCAAAGTGTGTATGATTACTAACATTATGTACATTATCATATCAGTGCAAATGTTTAGTGGGAAATATTCAACATTAATATCAAATTCTAATGCTTAGAATGTTGAGTTGACTAAATAATATGTTTTTTTTCTGTGTGTGTGACTTGTGAAAACATTTATTACTCTTACAATTAATATGTATTGATGAGGACTTTATGCTAGTCTCTGTGGGTAAGTCCTTTCAATATTTTACAAAGAAATATCTATACAAAAATGCAGTTAAAAATAAGATTTATTGAGTTCTGTGGAAATCAATCTATTTATAAGTATATATACATATTACATACATAGAGGTATACATACATAATTTTAATTCCATTAAATAGAAGGAAACTATGTATGCCTTAACATTAGAAATATAAGTTGATTTTGCATTTTTATGGTAAGTCATGATTTATAAGAACACTCCATGTAAGTAATGCTGTAGTTCTTCTGTTAATGTTCACACTTAAATTTTCATGACTTATATTCAAATACCTGGAATGGTAGTATTTCTAACTTTCTTTCTTTTCCCAGTGCCTCTACTGAAGGATTACTGAATCGTCAGTGCATTTCATGTAATTTTATGAAAGAACGATGTACATATTTTGGTGCCAGTTTTAGTCCCATGAATCAACATTTCTTATTATTCTGTAAAGGTAATAGATGATTTCTAATGAAGTTTGTTTTACTGTTTTTTTCTGATCAACATCTATTACTATCATTAGTAACTGTTACTCTCTAGCTACATGATTTAATATTTTAAGTTATAAATTTTTGTTAAAAGTTATAAGTGATGTATTTACTAAGGTACAAGTTATATTTACATACTTCATTTATAAGTAGGCATTGGGAGTAAGTACACAGGAGTCAACAAGGGCTATTTGAATATGGACCTTTTAAAAAAGTGAATAAATATATTTATATCAGCAAAGTCATGCTACAATAATACACTAATTTAGCTATATTTCAGAAAAGCAATAGTCATTAAAATAATGGTTTGGTTGCTAAAAGATAGGATATACAGAAATTTAATTTTCTGGGTCTAGTCCCATTCAATTCAGACAAATTACACTTACTCCAGTTATTTCTTCTCTCTGTAAATAGTATAGTCATACACAGGGGTGTGGTATCTCTAGGTTATAGTGATAGAAATCATTGCCCCTTTAATAAGATACTGCATTTCCCAGAGTTGAAATAAGATATATGTCCTCCTGTAATGTGATAAATTGAGTGCTACAACTTCAGCTGGTACATCCTGTGTTAACACACCATGAAGAATAAACCAATACTTACTCATTGAAATTATTTTTCCTCTTGTCATCTGAAATGAAGTAATCAAAAAAAGAAAGTACTCGTTTGATGACACCAGGGGAAAATAATTAGATCTCTATATAGAGCTCCCTAGAGAAGTGAAGTTTCTTATGGTTACTACACCTGAATTAACTAGTATATTTAAAATAATTAGTGATTTCAGTAACATATTTTTAAAATTAAAATATAATTAGCCCTCATTGTTAGCTGTGTTGTTAATGAAACAATTCTAATATGCATGCATTTTTTTCTTGGCTGAGTGGTAAATATAATTTAATCTTGCTTGTGCAGATGAGGGCAGGGGCACAGAGTCATGAATCACTTTCTGAATATCTGTGACTGTTCTATAAAAGACTAGAGAAAGAAAGAGTAAGTTGTACCATATTGGCTAAAACCATAGACTTATAGAAACATAGGATTTTGGAAAAAAAGGATCTTAACATCCTTCTATGCAAACAGTTTCTTTCCCCATATATTCTTATTTTTCTGAATAAAATATCCATAGAAGGGAATAGAATCTAGTGGTCTGGTTTCTGTTTCATTATGCTTTAACTATGAAATGCTTCCATTTGAGAAAAAAGAGAACTCTATCGTGTAGCCTTTACAGTGATTATTATTTAGATTTCTTTAAAATGTCTGTACATATATTTTTAAAATCCAGGTCCAGGAGTCCCAGTGGTCAGCCTACATACCACGGACAACCCAGCAAGTAAGTACATGAACACAGCAATGCAGAAGAATCACAATTAGTATTGGTCTTAAGTGTTTTATTATCTATTCTGTGTGTCATACTCTTTAGAACCTTTTTCAAAAGAGTCCCCGGCACAAGGAAAACTGTGTAGGCACCATCAACTTGACCTTGTGTATGTAAGAGAAACAGTAAAGCAAATGATTTTAGTCATGTTACAGCCGGAGTTGGGTCTTATATGTCTAAAATAACATGTCTACTGTGTCTGTATTAAATGAGGAGCGATTGATGAGGCTCATTTAGGTATATTTCAGTTGACTGATCCCTTTGTGCCCTTGGATTATTCTTCCCTGGGCCTCATATAAATTATTCCTCTAAAGCAACACATTTTGTGTACTTCTGGGAACATTATAAAGATCATTTTATATATATATATATATATATATATATATATATATATATATATATAATTCTTATACACACACACACACACACACCCTGTCTTTTCCAGATATTCAGGACTTTCTATTTACATATATATACATTTAGTTTTTTTATATATTTATTCAACTGTCCTTCATCTACTGAGTGAGCACTTACTTATCAAGCAATATGACATAGAGTGATGTACATCGCTGGCAAGATATGGTCAATATTTTTAAGAACTTATAGTAGAGTGATTAAATACATGGCTGAGTTAATTTTAACAGTGAATAGCCAGGCTGCTTCCTGCCACCCTTTCTTCTTACTTTTTTTTCCATGTTTCTTTTCCTTCTTACAATTTAAAAAAATATTTAATTAGTATTCTTATGTTCTAATGATTTACTGTAGGATACTATAACATAATAAGTCAGGCTTATATTTATTAACTTATTTAATCCTCAGAACACACCCTGAGATTGTTCATTTTATTAACCTATTTTATAGATGAGGAGACATAGTCTGAAAATTTAAATAACTCAGCTAGAGTCATACTAACAGGCGACAGAGCCAGGAATCAGATGACAGTCTGGTTCCAGAACAGGCTTTGTAATCAGTACTGCATTGATGGCACCTGATTCTGTTGTGCTTTTGTCTCTCACATTACATGCTTATATTTAGGTAGGAGTTTTACTGAGATGCCTAGACTTAAAAGAAATGCAGGTATAAAAGTGCAATGTTGAATTATAAAGGTCAATTTTAAAGTATAGAGGGAGACCTTTTATACCCTTCACATACCACCATGTGAAGACTTCTTGCCTATTCCAGAAAAACTCAAAATTTCTAGATTTTTAATTGAGCTTTATATGGTTGTAAAAATTTTAGCACACCTTCAGTTTCTACTTATTAGTATAAATCTTTAAAAGGTTATGGTAAACAAGTTAAATCTATTCAATATTAACACTAACAGCAGCAATTATGATAATAAAAATGGTATATTTGATAAAATAGAAAGTAGGTTCAATTGTATAGATAGCAAAATCATTGTATATAATGAGTTCATTACATATCTTTGTGGGATCTGAGATGAGATGTATTTGTAACATAAGATGCACTCAATAAAAGGCAGCTATTTGTGTACATTGTATATTCTGTAAAACTTACTATTTAAAAATCATTAAAAATGTTAATAAATATTATTCTATGTTCACAAGGCAATATTGTTTTCTAAGATATTTTACTGCAAATCACAAAACATTTCCTTTGTCAAAGGAAATCTTTCTGATTTCCCAATTTATAAGCAAATTCTGATCTTTGTAGGGTCAAGAAAAATAAAAGGGGGCTGTGAACAGTGGTTTTGTGCCTGTATTTCCTTCCAATAGGCAACTATTAAGAAGAAATATACATTTAATTGCAACCAAACCTTTGGGCCAGTGGATCTTTCATTAAATATTGATATACTACTCAGGCAGTCACAACTCATTTTGGGGCCACATGAAGTAGAACAAGGCATGAAAATAAAACTGAAAAAAAAATGAAATTATTTAATAAACATGGCAAACCTTTAACCCTCTAATTACTGAAGAAATACAAAGTAAAATACTGCCATGTAATTTTTTTCTAAAAAATTAATGACATCAAAATTTGCATTGCTAATGAGGATATAATGAGAACCTCAACTTCATGGTAGAAATATAAATTATATCAAACATTTTGAATAAGTAATAAGCCTTAAATGTTGTATATTTATTTATTTAGTGTTTTTCCTTGTAATAGTTTATACTGAGGAAATAATTCTAGAGAAAATTATAATAGAGTTACTGATAATAGTGAAAAAGCATAATATAACTTTAAACAAGGGTAATTTGTAAAAAAACTTTAGTGGAATATAAATATTCTGCTGGATATTTTTCATTTGTCCTTCCAGAACCAGTCTTAACTCTAATTTTCTCTGCCCCAGTCTCTGCCCCTGTAGTGTGTATGGATGACTTACGTTCTGTTGTCATTTGGCTGTCACTTGGATTTGTCTGAAGTAAATCGTGTAGGTGGCTGGAGACAAGTGAAAGTCATTTTGCAGTAGCTAAACTCCTGGCCTTATCCCTGTGCAGTCATCCAGGTTGCTACAGGTCCTGGCTTGAGGACACGGTTGAACTTTCACACAAACATCTCCAAGTAGCTGCTCTCTCCCCTTGGCCTATAGGCCTAGCTACTGTCATACAAACTGGGTTATTGCGCTATTTTTTGTGATCCCCCACATATTGTCCATATAGTTGTAAATAGTCCTTTATTAAATTGTCATCAAATTTTCCTAACAAAGTTGCCATTAGCTTCCCACTAGGATTAAAGATACGAATGTGTTGGGAAGGGTGTTGGGAGGCTGGGTGAAAAAGATGAGGGGATGGAGTACAAACTGATGTGCGCCCTGGGAATTGTAAACAATAGTATTGTAATAGCTATGAATGGTGCCAGTGGGTACTAGAATTATTGGGGAGATCACTTATTAAATTATGTGTCTAACCACTATACTGTACACCTGAAATTATATAATATTGAATGTGAACTGTAATTGGAAAATTAAAAAATAATACAAAATAAAAATAGATTTACTAAAGTCATTTCTTCAAAAATGTTTCAGCTATATTTCTAAGTAATTAGAGTCAAAATGTTTATGCCACTTGAACAAAACTATTTGGAAATGAATAGAAAATGACAGGAAGAAAATATTTGCAAATGATAAATATAATTCTTCCATCTACCTGGCAGCAATCCAGGTGATTTTTTTCTTTTCTTCTTGAGTGCTCTCCCAGTGCTCTACAGTAGACATATATTATTTTTACAATGACAAAAAACACTTCAATGAAATGCTCAGTGACTTGAGACAAGGTATAAATATGTAAAATTTTACTTTAACATTTCAAAAGTGCTTTGTATCACATTACTATTGTTCCCTCTACTCCTTTTATATTTTTTATTTGCTCTTTAGTTTGTATATATAATATTTTTTCCTTTTTCTCTGTTTTTAGTCTTTTCTCTCTTTTTCTTTTCTCCCCACCCCATTCCTTTCCTGTCATGCCACTTTATACTTCTACTTTCTTATCTCCTTTTTTTCACCTTCACAATTTTCTGTTCTTATTTTATTCTCTTTTCTCCTCAGTCCTACACTTAAAATTATGTTTTAACACATTCTTCACTCCACAGCACTTTCCAAAAAAAATTTATTAAGCTTATTTTCTGAATTTATCATGATAAAATGCTATCTGCTCTTAATATTTTTAAAATGGCTTTTATATTTTCTATACTTCTTTTTCTTAAATGGAATTTATTTTCTTGTGACCATGGATTACTTTTATTTCACAAGTAAATGAATGGCCTTTGACTTAGAGGTAAAAAATTCTCAACTGTCCATACACTAATATAATGGGCCTATTTTTCCCACTGACATTTGATAGCAAGGAGAAAGTGAATACTTATTAATATTTTACCCTCATATTTTGGCCTCTAGCTGTATCTATTTATTTATTCATTCCTTTAATCAATTAACCATTTACTACAATAAACCATTGTTTATTTATAAAAAAAATTAATTTTTTTAAAGATTGTATTTATTTATTTTTAGAGAGGGAAGGGAGGGAGAAAGAGAGAGAGAGAAACATCAATGTGCAGTTGCTGGGGCCATGGCCTGCAACCCAGGCATGTACCCTGACTGGGAATAGAACCTGTGACACTTTGGTTCTCAGCCCACGCTCAATCCACTGAGCTATGCCAGCCAGGGCTCATAAAAAACTTTTTTAGGAAGATGATCTGTACTTAAATTTAAACATTTAATGGGCTTTAGTTTTTAAAAATTGTCCCCTTTGTAGCTAGCAAATGCCAAGTAATATTGGCTTCCTCTAAATATAAAAATGAATGTTATTTTCCACAAGTAAGTACATTAAGATCATTTTTATGATAGTTCTTAGATTTTAAATCCTGAATCCATGATGAATGTTTAGAGAGTACATTTTAAACTTTATAATTGAATGTTTGGGATAGCTTTCTTGAAATATATACTGTTATTTAAATGAAGGGTTTATAGGGAGAAGTATAAAGGGCACATGGATAAAAACTAGGGGTGGGTGGAAATGGGAGGGAGGAGGGGAGGGCTGGGTGGGTGGGTTGGGATGGGAGTAAAAGAAAATTGTACTGCAACAACTAAAATAAAAATATTTTTAAAAAATAAAATAATGAAATAACCCTGACTGGTGTAGCTCAGTGGATGGAACTTGGGCTGTGAACCAAAGTGTCACAGGTTCGATTCCTAGTCAGGGCACATGCCTGGGTTGCAGGCCATGGCCCCCAGCAACCGCACATTGATGCCTCTCTCTCTCTCTCTCTCTTTCTCCCTCCCTTCCCTCTCTAAAAAATAAATAAATAAAATCTTTTAAAAAATAAAATAATAAAATAAATTAATTAAAATAAATAAATAATCTGAACTTTTTTATATGTTGAGGATAGGAAAAAATCTGAGAATACCTATTTTCTCTAATTTGTATTATAAAGAATGGCATTTATTTATAAGAGCCAGGTTTATAAGAGCCAAATTTCAGGATTGATAGGCCTGAAATTACACATAGAATTCAAAGTCCAATGCAGGTAACAGAAAGTTAAATGATTATAATAGAACATGATAATTTTCCTGGTAAAAGAAGCATAAATTAAAAAAAAGAAGTTTGTGCAAAGGCATTTCAGGAAGAAGGACTGTGAATGTACAAACATAACGAAGCATGAAAATGCTCGGACTTTCAAGAAAAGCTGGTTCAATATGAATGGGACAAAGCATATTTTAAAAAGCAAAGATATAGAAATTATATGGATAGACTAGAGACATCATAAAAGTCTTATGTCTCATTCGAAGGAGTTTGAATTTAACAATAAATTATCAGTGATAAACACTGACAATTTAAAGAATTCTTAATCTGTCCATGGAGTAACTAGTAGACATGGCCTCTTGCCAAAAAGAAAGAGAAACAAGGAGAGAAGAAAAAAGGGAGAAAGAAGGAGAAAAGAAAAAATAAAATTAAAACTGGATAAAATATACAAAACAACAATTTCCAAGCATGGAACAACAGGATAGGTTGGACATCTCTGAAAGAAGAGAAACAAGTGAAATTTAATTGTAATTGCTCTGACTTTCTGGCTGGATTCATTTTCTGAATTCTAGTAAAATGAGGAGGAATCCAAAAAGAGTACACATTGCCCCTCTGTATCTGCAAGTTCTGTATCCTTGGGTCCAATCAAATGTGGATAGAAAACATACAAGGAAAAATGTTACATTGTTGCTGATGTGCAATATGTAGTTAGACCTATGGATGGTCGCAGTTGTATTGAATATTTATAGACTTCTTTTTCCATGATTATTCCCAGTGTAACAACTATTTTCATAACATTTACATTCTATTAGGTAATATACATAATTTAGAGATTATTCAAAGTATACAGGAGGGTGTATGAAAAGTTATAATGCAAATACTATGCCATTTTATATAAAGGAATTGAACATCCTCTGATTGTGGATTCTTCAGGGGTTCTGAAAGCAGTCCCCTTTGGATATCAAGAGGTAACTAAAGTATGTTATTGTGGAGTCAGAATAGAGACAGTAATTGGACTTCAGAAAGAGTGAAGCTTTTAGAATATTGGGAAGGGGAAAAGACACTGGAGATTCATCTTGAGTCTATTGTTGAAAATACCTAAAAACGTATAATGTAAATATTATAGGAAGACACTCTTTGAGCCTAGGAAATGCAGACCTGCACAACACAGGATACTGTGATGTTTAGGAGAGATCTGGGGAGAGCTGGACTTCAGCAGAAATGAACTATCCATACAGCAAAGGTCACTTAAATCTACACTAAGAAAGATATTTTTAAAAACTTTGAAATGATTAAGCTGACCTGCAAATAGCCTAAAACATCTGTGGGGAAAAACAAAGTCTAATATTTTTAAAATAAGAGAACAAAATCCAGAACTCACCAACATTAATATCGCAACAGCCATAATCTAATAAAACATTACTGGCTGTGTGAAGAAACCAGAAAATACGACTCATTACTAGCAGGAAAAAAAAGACAGTGAATAGAGACAGACTCAGAAATGACAGAGATGATGGAACCCAGTGACAAATATGAAAAACCTGCTACTATAAATATATTTAAAAGATCAAGAAAAATTAAGATGGAAAGAAATAACAGAATATGTTATTTAAGGCAATATTATAAACTTAATATATTTGAAAGAAACTTAATTCCTAAGTACCAAAATTAGATTAAATCTTGTAGAAGATCAGTGAATTTTAAACATTATCAAAGAAAACTTGAGTCACAGAGGACAAAAAATGAATGAAAGAAATGAACATAGCCCAACTTAATTTATATTTTTAAATTGGAATCAGAAAGGAGATGCATGGAAAAATATTTGATGAAATACTGGCCACATCCAAAATTATATGGGTTTCAGTTGTATAGTTTTATCATACATCATTGTAATATTGTACTGTGTACCACCCCAAGTAATGTCTCATTTATCCCTCCTCTACCCTCTTCTACTTCCCCAGCCCCCTTTCCCTCTTTTAATCACCATACTGTTGTCTGTGTCTATGATTTTTTTCTTTGCTTAATCCCTTGTGAAAAAATGCTCAACAAACCTCAAACAGGATAAATCCCAATAGAAAAACAGTGATAAAAAAAAGTTAAACCAGCAAAATAGAAACACATTGCATCCAAATATTATATACATAGCAACAAAGCCAAGAATGACTGTGGACTTATCAGAAGAAAGCAAACCAAAATATAATAGAGCCAAAATGTTTAAAATACAGATGGAATGAACTACAGAAATGATCCCTGAAAGGGAAAATGGAGACAACTGTACTTGAACAATAAAGAAATGTAAAAAATACATACAGATGAAAAATGAAACAAAGTCCTCAAACTAGAATGACAAAAGTGAAACCAAAATAAAAAATCAAGAGGCTGAGAATGCTTTGTCATGAGACTCACAACTTGAAAGAACTAGTAAAGAGCACAGATACAGCTTATATGCAATAATATATGCACCTTAAAGACAATATGTGAAGGACATAAGCCTGTCCTGGAAGGACACAAATGGCGTGATTAGAGAAGAATTGAGAAAAATAACTTAAAGATATTTTGAGTCAAGTGAAAATGAAAACAAAACTAATCCAAATATGGGGAAACTTAACATTGTGGTTAGAGATAAATTTATGGCTCTAAATTGTTACTTTATAAGAAAGGAAAACTTTAAAATCAATAATTTGAGATTCCATCTTAAAAAAAAACTAGAAAAAGAAGAGCAAATAAATGAAAAGTAAATTAAGGGAATAAAATAATACAGACAGGAGTAGAAATAAATTCTATAGAAAATAGACAAACAGTAGGGGGATATATATAAAAACCAAAAGATTTTTCTTTGAAAAGATCAATACAATTCTAGATGGATTCACAACATTAAGAGTACACTATCATTACCATTTTTATTAAAGAAATAGGTGATGCCAACAACAGATTCTACAGATATTAGAATGTTAGTAATGGAACCTTATAAGTGATTTTATAGCAGTAAATTTGACATCTTATATGAAACAGATAAATTTCTTTAAATGCATAAAGTGTTAAACATTCAAAAAGGAAAAGACATGATATTTAATATCCTGTTATCTACTAAAATTATTAATTCTGTTAACATTCTTTCCACAAAGAAAACTCCCACTTTAGTTAGCATCACTGGTACATGTTGTGCAATATTTAATGTATGAATACTAAGCTTACATAAACATTTAGAAAATATAATGCCAGTACTAACCAGATTCCAAATCCGACATTTATATTATACAGACAGAACAATTAAATTTTTGTGAATATAGATACACATCTTCTTAACTAAATACTAACAAGTAAAATCCAGCATTTTATAAGAGGATAACATATTATGATTATATGGGGTTTAACTGAAGAATCCATGATATCTATAATATTCAACAATCAATCAATATAATTCAGTACAGTATGTTGTAAACCCAAATATTTCAGAAGACAGCATTTGATTAGTTTTAGCAATAATAATAATAACAAATATTAACAACTCAGAAAAGACAGGAAGTTCCTTAACTTGATAATGGTATCTACAAAAACACCACAACTAACATTAAACTTAATATTGAAACACAGTGCTTTTACCCAAGATTGGGAAAAAGAATATTTGCTCTCCTACCCTGTATTCAACTTTGTGTTAGAGGACTTAGCCAGTGAAATGAGGAAAAAAATATTTAAGTAGAAAAACTGTCTTTATTTGCAGAGGATATAGTTGTAAATAAAACAGAAAACAAATAAAAATATGAAATCCACACCCACTATTAGAAATAATGAATGAATTTATCTTGGCTATAGACCAATATAGAAAATCAACTACTTTATAAGCTATGATACAATGCAAAATTTAAAAGTAGCTCAAAATACTATTTGAAATAATATCAGAAATCATATAATACTCAAAAATTAATTTTAAAAAAGTACAAGTCTCCTAAGATATAAAAAAAATACTTTGGGGAGAAATTAAAGATGAAAATGGGTACACACACACACACACACACACATATTTATGGACTAGAAAGATCGCAATTTAAAGTATGTATAATTTCCCCAATAAATCTAAAGATTTAATATATCACTTAAAAATATAGAGAGTTACTGATGCTCTCTCCATATTTGTTGATTATTCCTTTCACTTTTTTTGGTGTTTTAAATTTTATACTCTCTGTGATTATATTGCCAGATACATTCATTGTTTTCTGTGCTGTCTAATATGCTCTTAATCCTACTCAGGATTTCTGTACCCTAGATCTCATAGTTTTCATGTACCTCAGATTTTGCAGTTTTTACTTTTAGAAATTTAACATGTCCTTTTTAAATTTCTTTCATATTTCACCTTAACATCCTCATGCTTTTTCTATCTTGCTGAACACATGAAATAGAATTAAAATCTCTTTTTAATATACTTTTCTATCCATTATATCATTTGTATCATTTCTGGTTTCTATTGATTAAATTTTGAACTGATTATATGTAGCATTTTTTTATGATTTTTTGCATGCTTAGTCATTTTGTATTGGAATCCTGGCTTCATGAATTTCATTTCATTGCATGCTTGATAATTTTGTATTCTTTTAAATATTCATAAGCAGAGTAGTAACATGATCAGACTTGCATTTGAAAATGTAAATGCTAATTCTAAGTATAGGGGCAACTGGAGAAAATGTCACTGGAATTCAGTTAGAAAACTGTTGTGGTTATCCAGGAGAAGAATTACAAGCATTTAATCACTGCTTTTAGCACAGCGCCTGCCAAATGTAACAGCTGCATAATTATTTCTTGTTTTGCACTGATTCTTGATCAACACATAGCAGTTAGTAATTTACACTACATTTTTTGATTTGTAGAATATTTTATATTGGAAAGCAATTCTATGCTGAAGGAAGCTATCCTGAAGAAGATAGTAAAGTCAGAAATTAAAACGCTTCATATTGATGACTATGGTAAAGTTTTGTGCATGCTATGTTATTTAAGAACAACTTTCTCTTCATCTTATAGTTTTACATGTAAATGACTATACATCTTTAATATTTTGCTCTTTCTTTAAAAGAACTTCCTTTACAGTTGTCCTTTCCCAAAGACTTTATGGACCGAAACAAGTATGCTCTACTGTTAATAATGTAAGTATTTTATTTGTTTTTTGGGGAAAAGGAATCTAAAGATTTTATAATTTTTATTATGCCTCACATGACAACATCCTGATTACAAACAACCATAATGAGGACAGAGGAAGTGTAGTCGACTGGGCAGCTTCAGCTTGTATGAGTTCCTCAAAGGCACTGCCATTGATAACATAGAAGGATGTATAACTATGTATACTTCTTATATCCCAAATTGAACTCAATGTTACCACTGGGTATCATGAAATATATAATTTGGTTTATGTCTGTTTATCCCTATGCTCTTTTTTTTTTTAATATATTGATTTGTCTGTAATTTTCTTTCTTGGGGATATATTTGTCATATCAAAGTTATGCTAGTTTCATAAAAACATTTTTTATTGTGGTAGGACCACTTAACATGAGATCTACCTGTTAAATCTGTGTGTTTACAACCCAGTATATTAAATACAGGAACAGTGTTTTGGTTCGCATGTCCGGCACTCTATCCACTGAATAGGAACTCCCCAGTTCTCTTCCTGCAGCCACTGGGATCTACTTCTGCTTCTATGTGTTTTAATGCTCCTGGAACCTCGTGTAATTGGAATCATGCATTTTTGTCCTTCTGTGACTGGGCTATTTCACTTAGCATAACTTCCTTAAGGTACATACATAATGCAACACATGAGCCTTATGTTCTTTATCAGTTGTTTAGGTAACATTGAGGAAACATTTATTTCCAATGCTGAAACTTTTGGTTACATTTACATCACTGCTATCAATTTTCCTTCCTGGATTCATGGCCCAGAAAGCAGCTCTCACACTCATAAAACTTGGGCTCTTCCATATTTTCAACATAGAATTTACTTTAGAGTTAAATTAATCCATACTTTCGATGAGACTGTATTGTGACTCTATGGTATTGGGCACAGGGGACCCTAAGAGGTTATGGTTAACTAACTTGATATTGATGTAGTGTTGTGTTCCTGAGAGTAGTAAGTTATTTACCATATTAAGAGTCCAGCCAGCATATTGCTATGACAGTCTAGAATTGCATCAGAGTCTCAGTAGAAATAGTAGAAATGAAAATAACACTACTTGTTATGACTACTGGATGTAGAGAACAGTATTCATTCTGTGGAATCACACCGTCTAGCTTCAAATTCCAGTTTTGTCACTTATGAGTGGCATGTCCTCTAGCAAGGTATTTAACCTCCCATAAGGCTCAGTTTTTCCAAAGGTAAACAAACATTGCAATACAGCCTGTATCTAAAGGTTGCTTTTAAATTAAACAAAATACATCATATGAAGTACTTGGTATACATGATTATTATACTTAATGTGATTAATTCATTCTTTTATTTAGATTATATTGATTTTATTTAGGTATTTTAATAAGTAGAAACAATCCTCCACTTCATTTTAATAAGTCAAATAATGTGAAATATTCAATTCATAATATTTTCCCTTAGTCTAGCATTTATTCCTACCTATAGTCCCTTAGCCTCATTTTGTTTCTTAAGATCAGACTTTTCTCCTTTTTCCTTAATACCCAGAAGGTCCCCAAAGCTCCTGGAATCTCTCTGGGCAAGTTCGTATGTGTTCTTTTTATCTTAACTTCTTCTTTTGTCTCTTCTCTTTCACCTAGTTGTACTCAATTCCTGTTGAGTTACATGTCTAATATATTGAGGACATAGTTAGGGCCTAAAAATAAGACACAAAAAGAAAAAAAATCACCCTCATTTTCTGTTTCAGTCATGGCTGCCTTGGGAAAAAAGGATTGTTCTTTACATTCACTAAAAAATATGGTTTCTCAGGGAAAGGAATCCTACTAGGCATCCTTGCTCTAACATATCAGAGGGCTCCAGAGCAGCATCACAGTTGGGAGAAAAAGTAGACAAGAGCTCCAGATTCTCTGCAGCCTGGACTCAGAGAAGCCAACTGGTGTGTTCTGGCATTAGATTTGTGCTTTGATGTGGGTGATTTTCAGTTTGTAAGGGGAATGTAAAAACTAGTACAAGACTCAATTTCTCTTATTAGAAGAGGTATTCAGGTCCTCTTTAGAGCCAGAATGGTTGAGTAAAGGTACTGGCTTAGGAGTCAGGTACACCTGTATTCAAATCATAGTTCAAAGATTTTCCAATATCTTCCATTCCCTTATAAATAAATGGGAGATAATAACATGGCATAATTTATTTAAACCTGTTGCCATAGTGTTTGGTAGAGCATAAACACTTCTGCTCAGTATTAATAAATTGTAACCATAATCATTGTAACCATAATTATTATTAGTAGTATTTTTAGTATTTATATGTAATATAAAATTAGCATCCATAAAGTTATTTAATAGACATTCATTACTAAAACATATAAAATAATTTTCTCAGGTCTATAGAATTTACTTTGTTAGTTTTTTGTTGATGAAAGTAAGTATTAGTTCATTAGTGTCTATAAGCTGATTACAGTAAATATTAATGTACTTTATCTAAACCCCTTGGTTTTCAGATGTAAATTCTCAGTTTAGCAGAACATGACTTACAAAACTAAACTGAACCTAGCTGGTGTGGCTCAGTGGATTGAGTGCTGGCCTGTGAAGCAAGGAGTCACCAGTTTGATTCCCAGTCAGGGCACATGCTTGGGTTGCCAGCCAGGTCCCCAGTAGGGGGCATGTGAGAGGCAGCCACACATTTGTTTCTCTCCTTCTGTACTTCCCTTCCTCTCTAAAAATAAATAAATAAAGCCTTTAAAAAAACTAAACAGAAGATTTTTTTAAATTTTAAGAAATGACCTATTGTTTTAAACCGCATGATCATTTCTAAAATCTTTATGCTTGGAAATCTTTATGTGTCAGAATGGCTTAAGTGTGAAGTGTTTTGTAACTGTTTCTTTAGATTGCTTATAATTTAAAGGCATTTTTCTCCTAAGGTTAAGCCATGTTTTCAGTGACAAGTGGATTTCTGACCCTACAAAAGAAAATAATGATAATTGATTTTTTTCCATAAATGGTCAATTAGTGAAGAATAATAAAGTGATTCTTATTTAAATGAGGCTAAGAGATGATTTTGTGATTTTGGTGTCTGTACTTTAATGTTACTCTGTGCAGTGCATCTAGTTCCCAAGAGAATCAGCCTCTAATGTCACATACACAGGTGGGTTTATAACCAGGAAACTCCAAAATAAATACATGAGTGGGAGACAGGCTGCAGCAAATACCTGAGTAGCTGGATGGAAGATTTCCCTTGAAGAAGTGACCACTGGAAATTAGCAAACTCCTTTCTGTTAAATATTCATTGTTGAACTTCAGAAGAAATGGCCCTCTGAGTACCCTTCTGTGTCCATGTTATCTGAAACCCAAAACTAACTTCACGATATTGAAAGGGCTAGTGAATCAATGGCAACAGGACATTTTACTGTAATAGACAACCCAAGGAGCATTGCCGCTATGAATGTATCTCAGTGGTTTCTGTTAGTAGTGGTCTCTATGAGATAGTGACCCCCTTTTCCTTTCCTACTTCTGTTTTCCTTCCAGATGCCTACTTGTCTGTTTCCAGTCTTTCTGTTTAACATTACAGGGAGTCTCCAGGACCCAACAGTCCATATTCATCTTTATACATTTATATGCATGAAATGGATATACACCTATATTCATTTTAGCATTTATTACCTTGAACTGTTATTGTTTATTTTATTCTTATTTTCTACTCATGTGTATGTAATTTAATGCAATGCACATTTACACATTGCTTTTATGTGTAAGAAGCTGTATTAATGGCTGTAAAGAGACAGAAAGATGACAAGAATCTTGAAATCTTTTAGATTAGTTAAGGATATACCCCCAATGCCTAAGCACACATAGAGGAGCCTTATGAAAACCTACTGACTAACATGTAATTTTGTTAATAGTGCAATACTGAAGATTATGTGAGATAACCTACAGTTATACATGCTTATTTGATAAATACATAACTATAAATCTAAATGTCTAGACCCTGGTAGGAAGCAGTTTAGGCATATGTGCTGTTATTAAAGATAAAGGTTGTTTATTTCTTTGTTTGATGTAACCATTCAGAAAAGCACTGTTGAGCTGGGAAGTTTCATTCAGGGCCAAGGAATCATCATATGTTTTCCATTTTCTACTCTTTTGTGTTTAACTTATGTCTGCCACACTTGATAAAGGTCTAAGCCAGGGAGGCAGTGACTGTTCAACAATTGGTTTATGGAATGCAATGTACTCTAGCTTGTCCTTTGACCTTCTTCCCTATCCTTGAATTCAACTTTCTTGAAAGTCTAATGAATTCTTGATTATCCATCAAGTCTTATCTTAAGCTGATTTCCACTCACCTCATTAGATCATCTATATTATCCTATTACAATCCTATATTCATGCCTTTCTGTACAACTATACTCATATAACCTTCTATCTGAAAGCTGTCCATATATTTTAAACCACATGAGTCACTTTACCATTTTACCCAAATATTTGTGAGAATGTTTTTAAATGTTATTTACAGAATTTCTGATTCCCACTACATTTTGAACCAATGTTTATGAAGGAAAACCTACAGGCTAGGTGTGACTGTTTAGAAAACTAATTAATGGATTAGCTTATGGAATATTTCAAAGCTTAAGAAAATACAAATGTTAAAATCTTTATTTATGTATTCTATATATTAAACAATACCCAATTAATCATGTACTTTTTTTATAGCAACAGCTTTTGCCATAAGAGTCACTCCACAAATATACGTGGAGGGAATAAATGATGATGTCGAGAAACCAGGTGAACATCATTACTATTGCAGTTCTAACTGGAGATCATTATTCACTTTTCTCTAGATATTTCATCACTCAATCAATGGTATTCATATCAAAATCCTACAACTTGGCCATATTGATGAAATTGAGCTGTCATCTTTTTCCTATAGAATTTCCTAATGAATGAAATCAATAGCCACTCATCTCCAATTGTCAAATAACATCCACATGGTTTTCATACACAGGCTTCCCTTTCAAAAACAATATAGGTATTGTTGAAAATTGTGAATAACTTTATGCCATGGGATCATAGTGTCTTGCCTTGATCTTTGGACCTCTGGGGTTGTTCAAGATCTACACTCTTCTTCTTCAAGTACCATTCCAGGCAGCCATCATATCTGGATGATGCAATTCTAATTTGCCAACCTGATCTCTAGTGACTCTCTCCCCATATCCCTTTGGTTATGGTTTATTTTTTTTATCCTGTATTTTCAGTTGCTTTTCCACTCTGCTGCTAGGTTAAACTTTGTGAGATTCATATCTGAAAATGAGAGTTTCCTAGGTAAAATCCTCTCATTTTTTTTTTTTCTCCAATGATTAGAAATTCACATTCCCTAACACAACATACAAAAGTCTTCATCTGTTTCCTTCTTCTTTGTCTTCATCTGACTTTACCCAGATGTTCTAGTTATTTTTTAAAAAATGCTTTTTTTTTCCTCCTGGGAAATACCGGCTTCTCAATCATTCCTCTGAATTTGTTACACAGTCTTCTAGTACCTTAATTTTGTTTTCAACTGAAAAAGTTCTAGTAATACTTCATGATATGTTTGCATTACACATAATCCTATGCATACCTCTATTATTTTCAAGGGGGATTAAAAAATTATGTCCTTTCTATTACCCAATACTGCCTGCTTACATAACCATTCTCAGCAACTGAAAGTAAAGATCATTAAACCCTTTTCTCTTTCTATCTCCTCACTCACTGTGTTAAAATTATTCTAAATGGAAATTGGCCCATGGATAAGAATTAATGTAGTAGGGCTTCAATAGCAGAGGTGATCAAAGGGTAGTGGTGCTTCTTCCCATTTTATTGTACAATTTCTGTCTGGAACCTATTCCTTAGCCCCTTTCTATTGGTTCTCTTCTGCTATTTCCATGTGCTAAAATGTGTATCTGAGGTTAATTTTGTGTGGCTAATACTAACAATCCCTTTTTGAATTTTATAGCTGGCTTCTTAATATCCATGCTGTTCAGTATTTTAGTCTGTGTTCTGATAAGCTTTTTATTATTTGGTTTTCAATTAGTTATGCAGTTTTTGTATAACTCTAAGGAGACAATCTCTGTCTCCTATTCAAGAGAAACCAAAAGAACAAGAACAGAAAGAATGCCTTTAGTAGACAGAAATTGACCCTGATATGCAGAAGGCTATCCTATTAAAAGTAGAAGGAGGAAAGAGGGAGAATTTAGAAGAAGAGTAGAGAAAGGATTTAAGAAGATTCAGTTTTATTAATGCAAAGTGCCCAGGGATCCAAATTCTGATCAGGAAAAAAAATTTGTCTGGGCAATTTTTGAATATAAAGAAAACATTTTTTAAAAAAGCCTCAAAAAGAAGGTCTAAATTCTGTCACAACTTCTATAATCTAGGAGGTATTTTAGGATAGAATTCTTTTGCTTTGACAGTGCTGGAATAAGTATATATCTGTGGAAGCAGAAGAAGAAAGAACTTACAAATATAGAGTCACATAAATTATGCTCAAATGCAAAACACACATGACTATGTGTGTAAAGAAATCAAGTACACAAACAAAAGGATAGAAATACATAAATACTACTTTTCATTCTAAATTAACTTAAAGACCCACACACTGTGAAAAGTGGAAAAAATTTAATGCAATTGAATTGTCATTTGCTTGGGTTATGCCAAATTATAAAAAGTAAATGGCTATTGTTATATAAAGGCTCAGGAATTATTAATGTAGGGCTGCCTAGGGTTGGTCAAATTTGGGAGCTCTGCTTCTAATAGGAAAATGGAAAATGAATAGGTCAAGTTTCATAGCATTAACTAGAACTGAGTTAATATCTGAAACCTAATAAGAACCATACGTTTGATAAGCAATTTATATATATTATTTAATTTAATCCTTGCTATAACTCTACTAGGTGAACACTATTGTTACCATGTTAAATAGCAAAGATAAGCAAACTTAAGCATAGACAAGGTGACTCATTTAAAGGTGCATAAGTCAATGTGGTTTTATCAATATATCACCTGTATGCACAATGACACCACCACATACCTATAAAGTTCAGGCCATTAACACAGGCAATTTTTCTAAAAAGTTTAACATGGACAAGATTTATGAATGCACATATGTGAACACAAGTGATGGAGAGTAATACAATTTTAGAATTTAGTCAATAAGCATAAATTTTGATGTATTATTAGGTAGGCCTTGTCATAATTAGGTAGGTCTTGTCATTATTAGGTAGGTCTTGCCACTAGAAACCCAGGCTTAGGAACTGTAAGATAAGGTCTTGGGTAGAGATATAAATAACCTTGACCATAACAGACACTTCCCCAGTTATAACTCAGAAGAAAAGTAGGTCAGCCAAAAATTAGATATTTCTAATGGAAGAAGATAGGGAAATGGGCAAGAAGCAGTTCTCTGACAGGAAAAATAATGTTACTTCTCATTTGGTGTAGTAAATATATGAGAAAACTCATTCTGCCAGTCTGTGTGTTAAGACAAGTCATCCATGAGAAGAAATGTTAGGTTAGTAAAATGAGAAATGAAGAGAAGGAATTGGCCTAAAATGCCCTTAACTAATGTGTATATCTTCATTAGGCTTTAGATGTACATATGTTAGAACTAAATGATCTCTGCTTATACATTTTTATAAAGTAAATTTCCTAATTTACTTGACTAAGGCAAGACAAATGCTGTTTAAGGCTACCACTGTCTTATGTCAAACTCATGTTCTATGGTGAAATGAATATGTTCTAAAGAACAACATCAGAAGTGCTGACCATTGATTTTCCTTAAGAATGTAGTGTGATGTGGCTCTTACCTTGCCTTCCATTGTGTTCTTCACCCTTCCTTTCACACTCTTCTTTGAGTTTAGTATATCTGAAATAAAATTGCAACTCTTTGTTCTCAATGACTCTAGCCCTAATCTAGCACTTGTGAAGCTAAAGTCAATCTATTCTAGGCCTAGAAAGAGCAAAGAATGGATATTGATTATAATTGAGTCTATGTTCCTTCCTTCCACTTTCCAATGGACAGAGATATGTAGCTCTCAGAATTGAAATTTTGTTTTTATTTTTTATTTCTTGTATTTTTAAAAATTTTTTTGTGGAAAAATGCAGAGAACATAAAATTTACCATCTAAACTACTTTTAAGTATCTAGTTCAGTGGCATTAAGTACATTCACTTTGTTTTGCAACCATCACTGCCACCCCAGAATCTCATCTTCCCTAATAGAAAACATGTTCCCATTAAGCAATGACTCTCTATTCCCTACCCACAGCCCCTGACACCCTCCTTTCTGCTCTTGGTCTCCATAATTTGGCTACTGTAGGTACTTCATATAAGTGGAATAACAGTGTTTGTCCTTTTGTGACCAGTTTATTTCACTTAGTATAAAGTCTTTAAGGTTCATCCGCAATATAATATGGCAATTTAGAAAAGGCTTCCATTAAGAATAAAAAAAAAATGCCATGCAATAGATCATTCATGGAATTTTGTTCTATTTATTTTCATCACAATTTTACTGGTTAGGAGAAAACTTTCTAAAATGAACTGATCAGAATCTTAACTATTTACAACACATTGTAAACTTAATAATGAAAACAAAAAATGAAGATAAAAAGAACATATAATTGCTGAAGGGAACTCAGCATACTGGCAATAAAATCAGGACTAAAACCTATGACTTCTGAACCTAAATTCAACCCTCTTTTCATGAAATCAAATACCATTTTGTGAATCTGACCGAATATGTAATCTAAACAAGTATCTTATATTAAGCTGTAGTTTAGATGATATTCTTTTATATCATAAAAGGTGGTTTGTTCTGTTATTTTAATGATCTATTAGATATTGTGCATTTTACTCATCTATTTTTTTCTTCATTTTATTAAATTTTCACATCCTGAACTCTTCACTCATATAGACACGTTCAGCGTTGAAGGTACAAAAATAGACAAGGACTGTGCTCTTGAATATCTTAACTTCTAAGAAAAGTTTACCATCTTAATTCAATTTCACTGCCTATGTTAGGAAATAGTCAAGTTTCATATCATGGTGGTGTTTCCAATGCTTAAAAAAGATAGAACTGTTCTTTTCACGACTTTCAACCAAATTGCATATTCCCATTTTCAACCCTCCATTATGGGTCCCCATGGGTTTCTGAAACAAGATACTAAAGCAAAATAATGTAGAAAAAAAAGGTTAGGGAGAAACTCAGAGAAAAAGAGAACTGAAGCTTACAAAGTGTATTTGGCCAATACACACATGAGTTTTGTTACCAATTTATTGTGTGGAAAGTGACATGCTCTATAGTACATGCCTTATAGTCATGTCTACTACTAAATATCTTGCTATCTCTACCTCACCTAATAAGTAGTATTTTCTTCTTGTTATTTGTAGGAAAAATAATCTGATATTTTTTGTTCTATACCATATTTATAATCTCCACCCTGTTCCCACAAGTGTCTGGGCTAGTCCTTTTAATGATCACATTAGCACCGTAATTCATGTTCTCTTATAACTCACTTTGAAATATTATATATTATATAATATATATAAGGAAACCTGTATTATATAAGAAAAACATGAAAGGAGAACAAACTCAACTAGACAGAGAAATGTGTTAAAATCATTGGCTGGTAATGTGTTAAGATAATATTTTGCTCTGACATTGAAACATCATGAAGACAAGGCTGAAGTTAGAAATGGCAGTTTAGAGCCCTGGCTAGCGTGGCACAGTGGATTGACTGCTGGCCTGCGAACCAAAGTATCACCAGTGCGATTCCCAGTCAGGGCACATGCCTGGGTTGCAGGTAAGGTCCCCAGTAGGGGGTGTGTGAAAGACAACCACACATTGATGTCTCTCTCTCCCTCCTTCCCTTCCCTTCTCTCTAAAAATAAATAAATAAAATCTTTAAAAAATGAATAAAACTTAAACAATGACAATTTAGAGAAAAGAGCAAAGGAGTGAAATTGTAATGCTTTATGTGGGTTTTGCAAGTATGAATAAAGGATTGAAGGCTTTTGTTTAAAAAAATTGGCAACTGTTCATTGATCATAAAAGTTTAAGAATGTGCCTTACTATAAATATTTTAAAATGATTTCTTTTCCTGCCATAAAGTGTCTGTGACTACTTACATTTTGTCTAAACTTAACTTAGTTGTGAATTCCTAAAATAGCTGTGAACAATGCAATGGGCATGTCTTCCAGATTAATGAAACATTTACATTATCTTAGAGCTGCTGCCAGTGGTTAAATTTGGACAATTCTGTCTTAATAATTAACAACACTGTCATAATCACTACAAAAGATCTAATTAACTTTTTAATTTTCTTGTATTGAAATATCATTAGTCCATCCAGAAAATGGAAGTCCTTCTGACATAATAGGTCATATGACATGGTACAGTATCTTTATCTGTAAATATTTTCCAGTTTAATTTCTGCACAACTGGCCAAAATCCTTTATACAGTTCTTTAGTTTGACCTGTAAGGAAATATGCTCAGTACAGCAAGAGTGGCTTCCAACAAAAAAGTAATAACAGTTCTTACTGTTTGATGAATCTAACAATGCTTTTACATTACCTACTGTGCTGTATTTCATAAAATATTTTCAAATATGCTATTTAATGTTTGCAAAATTCTTTGAGAGAGACAAAAACAGAAATTTACTATTGTTAAAAATAAGGAAACTGAGTCTTAGAGTTTTAGTATATTGCTTATAGTCAGAGTGATATTAGGCCTCAAATTGTGATATTTTTACCCAGCTTAAAAAGTGAAATTAATCCTTGTATCTTGTCTTCAGGGAATCATGCCTTGCTTTCTAATATTTGCACTAAATATCCAGGCTTTAAAATATAGTGTCACTATTTAAACTCAATGCTTTTTAAGGGCTTTCCACTTTAAACACCTGAGCCTACATTCCCTGAAAGGGTCTAGTGCAACAAGCATTTGCTGTGTTCTCTGTGTACCAGAAACTGTGCTAGGCATAGTGATTCATGCTATCTCTCAATGGTAAACAGGTTATATCACTGTCACCTAGGAGACTGGGAAAAAAAAAAAAACAATTCCCGGCTTCACTGTGAAATAGGCAATTAGAATTCAATGTTAAAGGATGTGGGTATGTATGGGAAGAATTCCAAACAAACTGAGCAGAGCTAAGGTTGCCAAAACTAAAATAAAATTAAAAATTAAAAATTAAATTTAAAAAGAAAGCTAAGATTGCAAACACTATGGAAGGACAAAGCAGATTTGGATTTTGAACACAGGATCACCACTGTGATTTAGGAGTGAATGTGGGGGGTGGGGCCGGGGTGGGTTGTGATTAAATAACTTCCATAGCACACTTTCCTTATTTATGGTGTCAGAATCCTACATACTACATGTAATAAACTATGGAACAGGTAACTTTCTTTTTTAAAAGGTTAAATAAATGTTGGTAGTGTATAGTAATAAGGTAATAATCTCAAGTACTCTTAAGTACTTGGAAAACAGAAAACACTTATGTGAGTTTTCTAGCCTACAGAGGTCATGGTCAAAAGTATTAAAGTGTACGTTACATGTATCTGAGAGATATATTCATTACTAGTATATGCCGAAATGCAAAAAAATAAAAATAAAAATACCGCAAATGTGTATTTATAATATTTATATAATAAAATACACAATTTTTATTTATTTTAAGTTATAATCTAGAAATTATTAAGCAAAGACATATAAAAATATAGAGAATAACAATTTTTGTTCTCAAGTAACAGAAACTTGGACATGGATAAAAATATAACCAAAAATGCCTTTAACATTAATTAATCACAATCTTCAATAAGGTGGCTTTGCAAAACATTTGTAACAGTCATCACAGACAATATTGCTATGCTCAAGGCATAAACACTTTTCACAGCACTTGCAAAAATATTTTGATAAGCAACTCAGTAACATTAACTGAACGTCTTCAACATCTCTTGAATTATTGAATTGATATATTTTTCCAGCCATTTTCAATGGTAAATGTAAAAAACACACACACAATACTGACTTCGAAGTTTGTGAAAGAAAACAACTGCACTAACACTGACTTCAGAGTTTGCAGTATATTTCACATACAATTTACTATCAAATACAACACAACCTTATGAAACACGTGTTATAACAAAATTGACAGCTTAAATGTTATGGCTTAACATTAGTAATGTACAAATGCACAGCTAGTTATGACCTTGAACCTATGCACACAACGTGTGTAACGATATTTAAAAAAGAGTTTGTTTGTATATCTCAGATCAGCCACAACCTCAACAGGGCTAGCGCTAAGAAGGAAATATCACAGACTGGCTATTTTAAACAACATAAATGTATTTTCTCATAGTTTTGGAGGTTAGAAATCCAAGATCAAGTTGTCAGCAAGTTTGGTTTCTTTGCAGATGATTGCCCTTTTGCTGTCTCTTCACAGTCTTTTCTCTGTGCATGCATGCCCTTGGGGGCTCTTCCTGTAGCCTAATCAGATTGGATTAGGGCCCACCCTAAGGGACACATTTTTTAAGACACTGTCTCCAAATATAATCACATTCTAAGGTAAAGGACATTAGAGTTTCCACACATACATTTTGGGAGACACAATTCAGTCCATAACAGCATTCCATAAATTATAGTTGTCCAAAGTTTCATCCTGTTTCCTACTTCTTCCTCCTTTATTTAACTCACTGGTCCCAAAAAACTGCTGTATCTGCTCAGTTCCATTTACTCCCAAGAGTTGTTTTCCTTTACAAGTGTGGTAACCTAAGAACTTGTTTGTGTAGTAGTGCTCCTAGGTAACACATTTGCATAAATATGAAGGCAAAAGAGTTTGATTGACATCTTTATACGAGACTGAATAGGGTAAAGATACCTGGTATGTAGTCCAACTAAAAATGAAAATCTTTTCAGAGAGTTAGATGTTTTGATGCTCTTCAAAACTATCACATCGATCACTGACAGTGTGCTCATACTAAGGTTTGAATGTAGATAATCTGTATGATTTTATGAGTGTCTGCTTTATTTTATTGTATTGTTTTACCTATTTTATATTTGGCAAATAAAATATTAAATACCACTGGACAATTTAAAATGTTATCACCTTTTCCTTACAGAGGGAACGTTCATGCTTTATAATTTGAGTCCTTCTTTACTTTTAACTTCAAGTTTTTCAAATTTATGTATCTCTGCTTTCTTTTCCTGCTGTCAGTTTTAGTGATGAAAAAGATTTCTTCACTGTTTAAATTCTTCTCAGTGCAAGTTCCACCCCCACCACAGCAACAATAACAACAAAAATTTAGGCACCATGAGTGTAGTTTTTCTTTTTGAGTCTGACATTGTTTAGGGTTGTACATCTCTTGTTAAATTATTATTGCTGAGATTCCATAACTGATTCCTCTCTCTATCAAAATCATTAGCCCTTGTATGCCATTTGAAAGACATTCCTAAAACACTGTCTGGAAGAAACACAATGAAGTAGGAGCTTTAATGTAAACTTGATGATCATTCTATAGAAAGGCCAATGGAAAATGCATGTATTTTTCCTCATTTATTCCATTTGGAAAAAATGAGTTAAATTACTCTCTTATACATAGTTTTAAATCTAGTTTTGCATTTTCATTTTATTCAGAGAAATTTTCATTTAAAAATTTCAAAGGGAAAATGGAATTTAATGTTTGAAGTTATCATCAAGAATTAATAAAACTAATTAATAGCCACCATACCTCTTTTTCATAATTTTTGTTAAGTAATAAGGGTGAAAGCCAAAATTTCTTCCAAAGTTTCAATTGCTCTTGTTTTGGTCCAATGTGTCGGTGTTGCAGGGATGAAGAACCAGGAAGCCAGCAGGTTACAGATAAGTTCCGTATTGACTGGGATTCAGTACTTGTTGACACAGATAACATCATCATTGCACGATTTGATGGCAGAGGAAGTGGATTCCAGGGCCTGAAAATTTTACAGGAGATCCATCAAAGGTTAGGTTCAGTGGAAGTGAAGGACCAAATAGCAGCTGTGAAGTAAGTGGCTGCACATATTTTTATTGTTTTTCCTATTGTGACAGGAGTTAAGTATATCATATATAATATGACTGATGCTGACTCAGAGATTTGTATTTTAGTGATAAGATAGTATTGCATATTTTTCAAGTACCTTTCTCTCTCAGCTCCATAAAAAAAGAATTGTCATACTTCTTCTGTGGAATTAGAGTTCACTTTGGATTTATGAAAATAAAATAGATCTTTATTATACCACTATATTATTTATTTAACATAATCCACAATGGCTATTATTCCCCTAGTTAATTAATAATTTCTGAGATTTCACAGTTACCATTACCACACTGGCATAAAAGTGTGGCCTGAGAAATCTAATAGGTTCTTTGAAATGGCATGTAGAAATTGGTGAGAATATTATTAAAATGTAGACATTCATTCAGTGGGTCTGAAACGATATCCAAGAATATGCATTTGCTAACAAGTTGCCAGGTGATATCTAAACTACTGGACCATCACTCAACTAGCAAGATTTTGAAATTTGTGACCCTAATATATGAACAGAGCTACAACCACAAAAGTATTTCTGGTTTGCCTTGTGTTGTGTGTGTGTGCACACCAAGAAAGAATTCCCATGTGCGTTTAACTAAAGAGATATAACTGTAGTTCTTTTTTCTTTTTCATTGCAGATTTTTACTGAAACTGCCATACATTGACTCCAAAAGATTAAGCATTTTTGGAAAGGTAAATAGTAGAAATATTGTGTTTGTGTGTGTGTAATTAGTTTCCTCATCTTGCTATAAATTATCTGTATTATCCTTTAAAATATATGCATTCAATAATTTATTAATTTAACAACTATTTGTTGAGTAATTAATGCCTACTGTTAGAATAACAGGGCAAAAAAGGGATCTCTTTTCATGAAGCTTACCTTCTAGAGGAAAAGTGATGGCAAACAAATAAATGAAAAATAGTTTCATATGGTAGAGTCTTATAAAAAACATTAAAAAATCAATGGATAAAAATTAACTGCAGGAAAGGCCAATGTCATTAGATTTAGTGGGCCCTCTGATTAAGTGATATTTAAACTGAGACATAAATAATCAAAGGGAGCCAGTCATAGAAATCACTTAAGGCACAGCAGGAAGAGCAAGTCTATTAGGAAGTCTAACATGGCTTAGCAACTGAAAGATGACCACGTGCATAGTTATGTCCTCTATGTTTTCTGCACAGTATTTATTTCTTATTGTAATAATTTTTATTTCATGTTCAATACCATTTTAAGGTAATAAAATCAACCTCATGTAGATATTTATTAAACACTTAGTTTATATATATCACTGGGCTAGACACTATAAGGACAGAAAGATGAATGGAAGACAATCTTGTACTGTTTGAGATGAAGCAAACTCTTGGTGCTTATAGATTTAAATATGAAATATTTTCTACTATTTGTAAGTGAACTGAGAGACATGTGACATGAAATAACTGGTAATTTTTCTGGGGCATACATTTTGGTAGTGTACACTGACAATAGGTACATAAAAAGATACTTAACAAATGAGCAAAATGTAAATCAGCACCGTTTACTCCCATTCTTCCCTAATTAACTCGAATATCTGCAGTGCACCACTGTTTGCTGTATTTAATTCTGGCCACCAGTAATATTCAAGGTGTCAATAAAAATACTTGTGAACAATGTTACTGTAAGGTTTTCTGAGACCCCGCTGAGGAAATAAACAGCCAATTAGCTATGGAAACAGGCAGATGAGCTTTATTTTGGAAGTTTGTGCTCCCGGGCGACATCTTCCCCACCAGGAGAAGGGGCTAAGAAAAGACAGCTCGGGAGAAGGGAAAGGCTGGGAATTTTATATGGCTTGACTTCTCTGGAGCCAAGGATTGGTTCTTGGTGAACAAAGAAGCAACTTAGCATTGGTGGCTCCTGGTCTGATGTCAGTCACCTCTTCTGGTTCAGAGTTCAGTTGCCATATTACTTGTAGTCCAAACGGTGACCATATTTGTAGTCCAAAATGCTAATTGTAACTAGATCCCCACTTGTCCTACCCTGCCCATCCTGACAGTTACCACAACATAAATGCAAGCAAGTAAATAAATGAAAGACCATAGTTAATGGTAAGGATATTAGCAGGAAAAAACACAAAGATATCTAAGAAAGTAATCACTTCAAAGAAATGGACCTCCAGAGACTTTAAAATGTGCATGTAGTGAAACCTTGCCCTGTGCTCCAACATGGAAGACCATGGAAGAGACTGTGCAATGAGGACATTGTAGTGAGTGAAATGAGCCAGGTGCAGAGGGATAGATACTGTGTGGTTCCCCTTATGTGAGGTACCAGAGTAGTCAAGTTCATGGGGACAGAGAGTTAAATTATGGTTGTCAGGGCCTGGGCAGCTGGGTGGAAGAAAAGAAGAGCAGTATTTAATGGGCTTAGAATTTCAGATTCACAAGATAAAAATGTTCCTGGATACTAGTTTTACTGCAATGTGAATACACTTGATGCTGCTGAACTATGCATTTAAAAGTGGTTAAGATAACAGTGTGGTGATTGCTGGGGGCAGGAGGTATAAGGGGACTAAATGGTAAGTGAAAAAAATGCAGTAAAGATTAAATAAAAAATAAAAGTGGTAAAATAGTAAATTTTATGTTATATTACTTTTTACTCTATCCTCACAAAAAAGCACATAATGGAGAACATTTCAGTACTTAATGATCCTGATATATGTAATAAGTTACAAATGACTTAAGGCTTATGTATTTCAGCACTGTACTTACTGTACACATAAACAGGCACAAAGGACCAAATGAGTAGTACGAACATTTACTACTATGGATATTTAGAACAAGTTCACAAGGTTGTAAACAACCTCATGGAGAAAGTGAAACATGAACTGGATGGTAAAAATCATTCAGCAAATAGAGGGCAAAGAGAACAGTCTCGTGTAGATGCCAGTTTCAGGAAAGAGAACGTTTGGAAAACCCTGAAAGAAATTGATTATAATTAATTATAGTCAATTATAATTACTGGGAAAGGTGGGCAAATGTCAGCACTAGGGCCAGGAATTCACCATCTTTGATCAACTTCTTTCTTGATATTCAGCAATATTTGATTGAAATACCAGTTATTATTTTTTGTCTTTTTGATCTAAAATTTATTTTTAATGGTCTGTTTATCTACATCTTTACCTACATCTACATCTAGTACATCTGCATCTGCATCTGCATCCCTGTCTACATCTGTATCTACATCTACATGTATATCTGCATCTACCTCTAACTCCTTCCAGTATAATTAATTTTGCCAGTAGAAACTAAATGTTCTGCAGTACATTTCACTGTTGATCTTCATAATGCTAAAAGAGTAAACTGCAAAAAACTGGTTAATATTTTTTGTTTTGCATGTAATTTATTCTAGTTCAAACTTGAAGAATTGGAAAGCAGTTCTAATCTATGCTCTCCAGGCATGCAAGCTGATTAAAAAATAGAATGATAGTATTTCTAAGAATGCCATTTGTGTGAAATAATATATATATATTTAGAAAATACTCTTTCCGACTTTTTTACTTGTTGTAATGTTAAGCTTATAAACACCAGGAAAACAATGATTAATAAACACATTGCATTCTAAAACTATCGCATGGGTATTAGAGGAAAAGAGAAGATAAAAACTTCAGCCAGCATAGGAAACTTTGGCTTTTTCTATTCAATTTCATTTCAATATTTTATAAGTTCTCTATAGGTAAGCAATATTTTATAAAAATAAAATAAAGTTGTTAAAATTATATAAATAATGCAAAAATGATTTGCAAATGGAATAGACATAATAACTGTAATGAATGGAAAAATATGATCATTGAGCAACCAGTATAAAAGCAGCACAGTTGAAACAGAGCAGACTATAGTACTGATTATTTTTTATTTAAATGAAATTGGAAACATTCTCTAACTCAGGGGTCCCCAACCTCTAGGCCATGGACTTGTAAGGATGCATGACCTGTTATGACAGGAGCCACAGAACAGGAGGTGAGCTTGAATATACTGTGATTGAATCATCCTGAAAACACTCCCACCCCCAGTCCATGGAAAAATTGTCTTCTACGAAACTGGTCACTGGTGTCAAAAAGGTTGGGGATCAATACGATGTCGACCAGTTTTGGCATCTTTCTGATAGATCTGAAGTGTTTTCAGAATTAAAATCACTATCTTTCTATCTAGCTTACCCTCTTCTGGGATATATTTTCCAGAAACATTTCTATTATTCACTTTTGCATTCAGTGAATAAATATGAAATGGTGGTGAGAAAGGTGAGCAAAAATTTAATTTATTCTAATTAATACCAGTATTGATTTTCATTTAAAAATAGAAGTCATTTCTCTAAAATAAATTAAATTAAAGCAGCATTTTGGATTAGGTTCTTAAATGGTACAGAGAAAATAATATTCAACAGCTTTCACTATCATTCTTTTAAAGAGTATTTAGCTTCATTAATATCAAAATTTTATATTTAAAAAAATATTAAAATACAGCTCCATGTGTAGCAGCAATGATTTATAACCCTACTTTCACTTTAGAATCACACAGAGAGCTCCACAGCCTATTTTCATAGATTGAATTATTTTCAAGGGTATTGATATATTTTTAAAGGTCCACTGGTCTAGGGAATGCTCACTAAAGCTAGGAAGATGTTCTGGTTTGTTCTTTACTATGTTATTATGCTGTAAGAACTTGCTATTCCAGCCCTGGCTGGTGTAGGTCAGTGGATTGAGCATGGGCTGCAAACCAAAATGTCGCAGGTTTGATTCCCAGCCAGGGTATGTGCCTGGGTTGTAGGCCATAACCCCCAGCAACCACACATTGATGTTTCTCGCTCTCTCTATCTCTCTCCCTTCCCTCTCTAAAAATAAATAAATAAAATCTTTTAAAAAAATGTAAAAAAAAAAAAGAACTTGCTATTCAAACTGCGGGCCAGCAGCATAGGTATGCCCTAGGAGTTTCTAAAAATATCAAATGTTGGGGCCCTCACCAGACCTGCTAAATTAGAATATTTATTTTAACAAGATTCCCAAGTACTTTGAATGGACATTCAAGTTGAGAAGCATTCTTCTAGGATCTGCTTCTCTTTCAACCTGCAACACTTTGGTTTGCAGCCCATGCTCAATCCACTGAGCTACACCAGCCAGGGCCTTAGAGGCACCATATTCTTAGTCCTGGAGATAATTAACCTCTAAGAATCACGTTAAACTGAGGGAAAAAACATAATGCCAATTTATTAATTTACATTATTTATATATGTGATAATACAGTTGTTCTGAGGGTTGGAATACTCAGCTATTCTCTCAAAGTAGTCATATATATCATAAATAAATGATATATGATATATATGATATACATGATATACATATATCATATACATATATATGATATATAATCAGTTGAAGTTTGCTTTGGCATTTGTGGAATTAGAACCAGAAAAGTTATTACCTAAATTGTAATAATCTAAAATGCATTTCTCGGGACTTCCGGCAATATGGAGGAATAGGTGGATACACCGTACCTCCTCATACAACCAAGATTAGTAAAACAATAATTTACAACAATAATTTACTATCAGAATAACACCCAGATCCGGCAGAGGATTTATCTGAATGGTAGTCGGGCAGCCAAGAAGTTGAAGTAGACGCGTTCATCCGGACTGGTAGGAGAAGACGAGCCGGGCGGGTGCGGGGCTGGCTAGGGTAGGCAGCGCGCGGAGGTCGGGGGGAAAGTTTGGCACGAACTCGGCGCAAAAGCCATCCGGGGGCACAAGAAGGCAGCGGTGGTCCCTGAGTACGCAAGCTGCGGCTGGCAGACTCAGAGGGGTAGCGATTGTGGACCAGGGCAGAACTCGTGGCCCGGAAGCCCAGACAAGGGTCTGAGTCCAGGAGAACAGAACTATCGCCATTGTTTTCTCCCGTTCCTGCTCCCGCTCCCACCCCACCCCCACATATAACGTCACAATTTAGCGACTGGTGAGCACCTAAGGCTCCACCCCCCACCATAACAGGAGCAACCAGGCCGGGGGAAAAAAAAAAAAAAAGGAGAGACAGGAGAAAAAAATGTTTTCAACAGAGCAGATCAGTCCCCCAGGACTCATCCTTTTGAGCAACCAAGAATTAGCCAATCTATCAGATGCGTAGTTCAAAACACTGGTGATCAGAAAGCTCACGGAACTGGTAGATTTTGGATGAAATCTAGATGAAAGGATGCAGGTTACCATAAAAGAGATGCAGGAAGATATGAGGAGGAGAGCCAATAGTGAAAGGAAGGAACCTGAGTCTCAAAACAATACAGTGGACCAGAAGGAAGATAGAATCAACCAAGCAGGAAAGCATCATGAAATAAGAATTCAAAAAATTGAGGAAAAGATTAAGAGCATCCAAGACACCTTTAAACGTTCCAATATCCGAATTATAGGGGTACCAGAATCGGAAGGGGAAAAGCAACAGATTGAGCACGTATTTGAACAAATAATAAAGGAGAACTTCCCCAATCTGGCAAAGGAAATAGACTTCCAAGAAATCCAAGAAGCTCAGAGAGCCCCAAAGAAGTTGGACCCAAGAAGAAACACACCAAGGCACATCATCATTACATTAGCCAAGGTAAAAACGAAGGAGAGAATCCTAGAAGCAGCAAGAGATAAGGGGACAGTCACCTACAAAGGAGTTCCCATCAGACTGTCAGCTGATTTCTCCAAAGAGACCTTACAGGCAAGAAGGGGCTGGAAAGAAATATTCCAAGTCATGAAAGACAAGGACCTACATCCCAGATTGCTCTATCCAGCAAAGCTCTCATTTAGAATGGAAGGGCAGATAAAGTGCTTCTCAGATAAGGTCAAGTTAAAGGAGTTCATCATCACCAAGCCCTTATTTTATGAAATGCTAAAGGGACTTATCTAAGAAAAGAAGATAAAGAAAAGACATGTATAGTAAAAGGACAGCAAACTCACAAATATTAACAACCACACCTAAAGCAAAACCAATAGAAACTATGTAAACAATTAGAACAGGAACAGAACCACAGAAATGGAGGGCACATGGAGGGTTAGCATCAGGGGGGTGGGAGGAGGAGAGAGAGGGAAAAGGTATAGAGAATAAGTAGCACAGAATGTAGGTTGAAAATAGATAGGGGGAGGGCAAGAATAGTACGGGAAATGTAGAAACTAAAGAACTCACAAGTATGACACATGGACATGAACTAAAGGGGGGAAAAGTGGGCAGGAGGGGGGTACGGGGGGAGGGGAGAGAAGGGGGAAATGGGACAACTGTAATAGCAAAATCAATAAAATATATTAAAAAATAAATAAATAAATACATACATACATAAAAAATAAATAAAATAAAATGCATTTCTCACAATGGGAATAGTATTACTCTGTGGGAAATACTTGAAATCATTTGAATGTGACACCTTTGTTTCATCTCTATTTTAGAGAAGTAGAAACAATACACTAAAAATTCTCATTCTAGGGGCAGAAATTTTAAGGGCTCAGCATGCTTTCACTCTATACTATTTATTTACTTAATTTGCATGATTCACCATGCCCCTTTCATACTTCCGAAGGGGAACAGAATATGCCACAACAGAATATGCCTCTTTGGCAGAAAAATTATTTTGAGCTGATTAATTTAAGAAACAGCAGACACTTTTACTCAGAGTTGAAGTCACTTTTTTATGAGACATTTACATTTATAAAGGCAGTCTCCATTTGTGTGTCTCTCTGTATCAGAAAGAGAAGGATGACTCTAAAATCATAGGAGACTCTTAGTAATGGAGAAGGCACTGACTTCAGTGTGCATAACAAGCCTTGTTTATGTTCTTTTCTGGGTAACCTCGTGTAATAGACCTCCTTGTACATTTTTGTTTAGTTGAAGGTAGTATTTAAGGTGGTGTCTTGAGCTACCTCACAGAATTGCTCAGTTTATCTGGTTATTTCTGATATGTACCTGAGGTACACATGTTAATAAACTCCTGTTTGTTTTTCTTTTATTGATTTGTCTATTACAAGGCATTTCAACCAAGGACTCAGAAAGGTAGAAGGAAATTGTTTTTCTCCCCTCCACTTCTTTCTTTAGATGTGTTAGGAAAATTAAGCCTGTTATTTTTAAGTTTTGCTAATCAAAGGTTATTTTTGTCTCTCTTAATGAGATTGAGCAAAGAATTTCTTGATGACTTTATATAAAAACTACACTATAAAAGATAATTTTATTTCACTTATCTCCTAATTGTTGGGGGAGATTTGCTCAAACTTCTGGGTACTAGCTGAATATTCCCATACAGAACTGATATATGTAGGGTATAAAAATTAATTTTCCCTGTACTCTTCTAAGTTCTTGTCTGAGGACTGTGTGTAGTAAAAACAGATTAAAAAGAGAAAAATGAAAACATGTTTATTGACATATATAACTCCTGTCTACAGGGGAGATATCCAGGGCAAAATGAATAGCTCTGTGAGGTGGCTTAGAATTCAGGCTTAAATTACCATCTTAATAGGGAAATAAGAGAATAGATGTGGGCCTTTTAGGAGAGATAAATGCTTGTTACACAAGATGAATGGGACCTTAGCAGAATGAATAGGAGATGCAATTTGTGACCATTTTTTGGGGGGTAGGTTGTTGACTTCTATTCCCAAGAATCTGTTCTCCCTGGATTATGTAAATCCTGGGGAAGGGACCTCTGACAATTGAGTGCTCGTTAGAGGATCTGCCTTTAGGGGAGTTCAGAGAAAGGTTCTCCCTGAATTTGCTGTTTTTTATGTACCTCTAGCTCAAAATAATCTATATGCCACATTGCAATACTTTGGAGTGGAATATTCTGCTACTCTTTACATAAGTTCTCTGTCACTTTGGTAATGTCTGACTTCATTTTGGACTTTTATGTACCAATATTTAAATGATGCTCCAAATAAGCATATACAATTCTGTATGTATTATCTCATGTGTTTGGTGAGAATGGCATATTCCTATAGCAGTAAACCATACTAGATTCATCTGGAAATCTTTCAAAAGTAGACTTTATCATACATGAATCACTTCAGAATTTCTGGTGCTAATGCTTGGGTGTTAATATTTTTTAATACCTCCTAGAATACTATAATGTCCAGCAAGATGAAGAACATTGTCTAGACACAGTTTAAACTTACTTTCTAAAATGAATAGATAAACCAGTATGTCGTTCCCTTAGGCTACTGTTACTGTAATTGTTAAAGTCTCCAGTGAAATTTTTCTGGCAAGCTCATGAGCTGCAACAGAAAACTAAACATCTTGATTCATTTGTTAGGAATATATAATTAAATTAATTCAAAACACTTCAAGAGGATATTTTTAAATTAAATTTAAACAATAACACAACTCATCTAATTAACAACATTATTTACCATATCTTTCCTTCAAATATTTAATTGTATGAAATTTACAGCAGAATCTATATTTATGAGGATGGATACAAAATATTTAATTCTCCCTTCTTAAAACTACATAACTATCATTAATATTAAATGATTCTAAATATAATATCTGATTTTTCCCAAATGACACATGATTTAATAAGTACTGAGTTTACCTAGGTTAAAATTGTTTGCGGTGCTTTGGTGATATTTGTTATGAAATCAAAGAGCAGAGCTTTGACAGTTGGTGATTTTGTATTTTACCTAAAATTATTAAAATAACTCATTGTATAAAAGTGTAAACTCTTATCAAAAATTTTATCTGTACAAAGCGACCTTAGTATATAGTCTTTGTTCACATTTGGGACAGGAGGTATTCTGATGTGCATATTAGCAAACAAAGTGATCAAAGCTAAAATCATCTCCAGGAATAATTGATACATGTATATTTTTTCAGGGGTATGGTGGCTATGTTGCATCGATGATTTTAAAATCAGATGAAAAGCTTTTTAAATGTGGATCAGTGATTGCACCCATCACAGACCTGAAGTTGTATGGTGAGTACTTCCTATAGAATGACCTAATATAGCACATTGATTTGTAGAAAAAAAAAGTCCTAATGCCAAGAAGCTCAATTCAACTCACTTATGTATTATCAGAGATGTTTTCAGCTGTTTTTCTTTTCTCTGATTCATTCTGTTTTACTGGACATAAAAGTTAAATGTGAAATGTAAAAATTAAATAATTAAATATTCTATTCCAGTGGTTTCCAGTTTATTCTTAAATTTCTGTTCTCTTGGGTCACAGCCTCAGCTTTCTCTGAAAGATACCTTGGCATGCCATCAAAAGAAGAAAGCACATACCAGGTAACTATTTAAAAATAATGAAGAAAGAAGAGTATTTTTGTTCTAAAAACTCAGTCAAAATGGAAAATTACATAGGTCTAAGTACAAAGATTTTTCTGTTTGTTTTTTAATAGGCATCAAGTGTGTTACATAATATCCATGGCTTAAAAGAAGAAAATATATTAATAATTCATGGGACTGCTGACAGTAAGTATTATATTTGCTGCTAGTCATTGATGGTGTTTGAACTTGAGCAAAGAGGTACATCCAAAGACTTGCTTACGGGGTTCCTATAAACCAACTGAAGAAGAGAGTAGAGTTACACAAAATCTAATTTATGATGGGAAGTGGGGAGAAGGAAGTCAGGACTAAGAATAGAGGAAGTTATGAGTCTCAGTGGCAGCACTGGACAATCAACATCCTGCATAATAGAAATGTTTAATCTTTGCTGTTGAACACAGTAGCCACTGGCCACATATGGTTCATAAGCACTTGAGATGAGTTTAGAATGATTAAGAAAATGGATTTTGAATTTTAATTAATTAAAATTAATTTAAATTTAAATAACCACATGAGGCTAGTGACCACTACTATGTTGTTATTCAATATACTTCAAAAAGAAACTGAACTAAAACATCAAGATAGGAAGAAGTTACCAACACTGACATGAGATTCTGAAGAAGCTATGCACTTAAAAAGTTAAAACAAAATCTTTCATATCAACTCTCATTTTTTATCACATTAAATATTGGAGATGTATGTGACTGATATTACCAGTAATAAATAATATCATTTTATATTTACACAAATTGTTCAGGACTCAAAAAATTTATATTTTATTATTCTGTGTAAAACTTTACAACAGAGGGCCAGCTATTTTATCCTCCCATTCATAGATGAGAAAAATCAATTTCAAGGAGGAAAAGAATTTATTTAAGGTTACCTAGCAATTGAGCAAAAATAGTCAAAGCCTTGAGTCAATTCCCTGAATTTTGAACTTGTTTTTGTTATTTCACTCTGTCCTGTCTCAGTATTTTTACTCTATTTTGCAAAGTATATAGCCAAAAAGGTGTTATAGCAAAGATCATAGCAGGTCTAGAGTTTAAATTTCAAGCATGTCAGGCCAATGTTAAGTCAGTATATATGATACTATATATGTCTATATATGATACTATATATGATACTGTATATGAAGTCTCATATACATATGTACATATGTACATCATATATATATGTATATATATAAACATATACATATATATATATATATATATATATGTAAATAGGTAAATAGTTAAATGTGGGACAAGATGAGACCAATCTCTTTCTTCCTGAGCTAGAATTCTGAATAATTTATGTAAGTATTCCCCCCCTCAAATAGGCAAACTTAACTCTCCTCCTTCTCCACTTTGGAGTGGGTTGAAACTAGTGATTATGGGGTTTGGAGAAAGAGTAACTTTAAGCAGAGAAACTAACAAATACCATTCAGCCAAGTGGTCAATGTTAATATCCACAGTGACAATTCACAATGATAGTGTGTGCCCTTGATGTGATTTCATGAGAATGGCACTCTACATCCACTCTGTAGTCCAAGAAATAAAACAACATAACCCCAGTCTAACAATGAGAAAAAAATCAGACAAACCCAAATAAAAGGCAGTCTACCAAATAAGTCAATACTCCTCAGAACTGTCAAAATCATCAAAAACAAAGAAAATCTGACAAATTCTGACAGACCAACAGAGGTCAAAAAGACATGATGTCTAAATGCTTCCAACTTGTGACAAATGTGCCATAATAATGTAAAATCTTAACAACAGGGGAAACTCGGTAAGGGATATACAGAACTCTTGGTACTGTCTGCATAACACTTCTGAAAATCTAAAATTACTTTGAAACCTTAAAAAAAAAACACCATAGATGATATCTTACTTATTCTTGGTAAACAATAATGAAAGAGAACACAAACATTTTGAAGGACATTAGAATTTTGCTGTAAGATATTAAGATATAAGATGTATATTAGTAATCATAACAAGTAGCAATTATTAAGTGCAGACTATATGTCGCCATGTGTGCCAAAAACTTTGAATATTATCTTACTTATTTTCCACAAAAATACTATAGGTATTTCTATTTTTCTGATTTAACAAATTGGGAAAATAAGTAATTATATAACGTGATGAAAACCACACAACTACTGATTCATAGAAGGAAGATTTCAATCTGACATTGAGAGTCTTGCCTATTATGCTCTGAAGCTTTAGTTGTAGGAAAGAACTATATTCAAGATTAAATAATTTTACACCTAGCATTCACTGTAGGATATATTAGTGCTATTCAAGTTCCTCTGTCAATATGTTGCAGCTATTAAGGTAAATAATTTTTCCTATCTGACTCAGTCATGGGTCTGGTGCTTCATACGTCTGAAGAAATGCCACCAGAGGTTCAGTGCTGGTCATGTTAAAGGAAATGAACCTATATCTTTGCATATGCACACAAATATGTGCACACATACACACTTATGCATACACTATACACGCACCCCCATATGTACCTGGTGGCTCAGTCAATGACACTACAATAAACCATCATGACTATTTTCTTCAAAAATTACCAGCAAATCAGTTAACTCAGTCAATTTGACCTTAATATCCCTGTTTAGTTTTAGGAAGGGGACAAATAACAAATGTGAACAGGCTTTGAACTAGAAACTAAACAGGAAGATAATCCATTTTGAAAATCCGTTAATACATTTATCTTTGCAGCTGTATCCACAACAAGCAATGATGGAGGCCTTTCCAAAATGTTTTCCTACAGTAAACAAATGAGCATTATGAAGATCATTTCACCTCAGTTATTGCTTCTATTCATTAGCATTTTTAGTAGCTTAAATTTATATAGCAAGTCATAAACTTCTAAAGAGAGAACATGGTCATTGTCCAAGATGTTGAAAAGAAAGCCTATATTGTCTGCTATGTAGTAGTATTAATCAGTATCATAGAGTTAAAGCAGTGAAGGTTCCTAAATTATTGATGAACCTGTACCAGTTTTACCAATACAGTTTGAAAATGCTAGCTTAAAAGGTATTTACAAAAATGTGAAGATGTATGTAGTATAGGAGTAAATAGCTCAGGCAGCCTGTGAGCCAACTGTTGTCCAGAGATCTGAGTGATCCGTCAAGTTTTCAAAGCTAGTTAGGGCCAGTGCTGCCACTCAACCCCGGCCTGCTGCAGTGCTCATTTCAGATATTTAGACCTTAGGTTCAGGCAGGAAGAAGCTGGAAGGAAACAGAAAAAACCAGCACGATCCACATTAAATATTTAGCCTTTGAATAATAAGACGTGTACTTTCTTTTCTCAACATGCAGTATTCTTTTCAAATTTAAAATAAAACAGAATGTTGCTGTCTAACTGAGATTGGGCCCTGGTAATCCTCACAAAAGAATAGTAACTAGTTTGCTGAATTATTACCCAGATAAGCATTTACTGTTAAAATTGCTATAATGGTATAAAGTGTGAACAACTAAAATTGATGAATAATAGTGAATGATGTAAATCTAAGTAACACCTGTACAATAAGTAGAGACTTAATACTATAGACCCTGTTTTAGCTTTTTAACTAATGTAATGCTCAAATTTGTATCATTATTGTATATACTGGCTTCCTAGTTAAAGCCAGATATATGTCTTTTAAATGCGTAATACACATAAAGTAAAAGACTTAATGTCTTTGAAAAACATGACATAAAATGTTCTGATCCTTATAAACATATTTCCTTCAAATATCATGATTTCTTGCAGCAAAAGTTCATTTCCAGCATTCTGCAGAATTAATCAAACACCTAATAAAAGCTGGGGTGAATTATACTATGCAGGTAAGCCACTTTTTCAAAAGAATGTGTTTATGTTTTTCTACCTATGTTTTTTGTTATGAGATTAAAACACAGCTTCAGTGCTGCTCCATCTTCTATGCTGTTATTTTTACTGTGTTTTTAGCTACCAAAGATTGCATTTTCTTTCTTAAATACACTGAGAATGTGGATCAGCTCATGCTTTACAATTGCATAATACTCTTTGCAATGTCTTTTGCTCCTTAGGCTTTTATTCTCATTACTGATAACTATTTTTTTTAAAAAAGAACAATTCTCTATTTCTCTCCTAGTACCTTTGTTTTTTTCTCATTTTTCATCACTCTTACACTAGAAAGTGGTGAAAAGTAGTTTGAGTAAATGTTATGAGAAAAAAGGAGAACTTAAAACACCTTTTATATCTGTGTTTTTAACCATATTTAATAAATATTTATTAAGGACTTAACAAAGTCTGAAGAAGGTATGAAAAAGGGGGAAAATGATTTCTCAACATGTGGAAGAACTAAAAGTAGTTCAACATATCTCAAACACAGGAACCACGGTTAGGATGGTGACTGATTAAGATGTATAGATAAGCAGATAGTGGGTCAGACTGAAACCAGACAAGCCAGCGTTCCTGCTGCCTGTCCTTACCAGACCCAATAAGCAGAGACAGGGATTGGATCATTATGGGAGCTTTATTCAGATGGCCGGCAATCTGAGAAGATGGCGGGTTCGTACTCTAACAGACTGTCTTACATTTCCTTTGAAACCAGCTTTTCTTTTTTTTTTTTTTTTAAAGATTGTATTTATTTTATTTTTAGGGAGGGAGATAGAGAGAGAGAGAAACATCAATGTGCGGTTGCTGGGGGTTATGGCCTGCAACCCAGGAATGTACCCTGGCTGGGAATCGAACCTGGGACACTTTGGTTCCCAGCCCGCACTCAATCCACTGAGCTACGCCAGCCAGTGAAGCCAGCTTTAATAAGGAGGAAAAAGTGTAGGTAAAGGATTGGAATTCAAGTGGGGAAAAAGTGTTGGTAAGGGATTTGGAATTCAGGAAAGAGGCTAATCAGATAAAAGCTGCAGTCTGGCAATTTCCCTAACATCCTTTCATTCACTCACCGTTGATTTTCTATCTCATCCTGAGTCCTGGATGATTCTCTTTATCTGTGTCTTAGGCAGAGGAATGTCTCCCTGGAACACAATGGCTCACATACCGTCTTGATTGCTTAAGGTCCCTGGTGGTCTCCTGGACTCAGGGTGGGCTGCACCTTCAGTTCTGTGACAATAGCTTTTTACAAGTATTAACTACTAAGCTTATTAACTATTACTTAAAATGAAAAATTTCCAACTCTTGGGTTCCTGCATCAACACCATTAATAATCTGAGGGTTTAAAAACTTTATACTAAGGAATTGATGTGACAATATTTGTATTTATATTGTAGAAGTCACTAACGTCTTTTATATCGTCCAAGTAAAAATGGCACTACATAAGATTAAACAGACAAACAGGACTTTATTCAAGACCCTTCCAATAAAGGAGAGAGGCTAAATTCAACATTGTTGAAACAAAGGCCTGTAAAAGTTTTGAAGCTGGGGTGGAGGAATTCATAGTCCACCTGCCTCTAGTAATTGTCTTTTCCAAAAGGTAACATAAACTTTCTTGTATCTTTATGACAGAGGTAGTTTTACAACTTGGATCAAGGCTTTTTCCCTTCCACAGAGACTGGGAGATAAGGGCTCTGTCTCTTTCAATGTTTGTGTATCAAAGAGATTGTTTCTAGCCCTTGAAAAAGACATTTCCTGGGTTGTAAAACTGGCAATAGGCTGAAAGAAGATTTACATACATTTCAAAGGGACAGTGAATGAATTTACAATCTTAAATTTTCCAAATGAAAGGCTCTAAGAAAAGGGAGGCCAGGGGCTTAAAGTTTAAAGAAACTGTCTAAATTTTTTTTTGTTAACAAATCTTAATTTAAATACATAAAAATTGTACTTTGTCTCAAATGTTCTTTACGAGTATAATAAACAGGGAAAGTTTAATATGAAAAACTCAGAGTTGAATTAAGTGATATTTTCATTAGATATCATTTCCTGAAGTCCCTTTGCCATTTGGGGCTAAAAGAATAAATCCTGAGGGACAATACTTGCTTTTGTAACTTTAAATCTCCTTTCCCCTCAACATTGTAGGTCTATCCAGATGAAGGTCATAACATTTCTGAGAAGAGCAAGTATCATCTCTACAGCACAATCCTCAGATTCTTCAGTGATTGTTTAAAGGAAGAAATATCTGTGATACCACAGGAACCAGAAGAAGATGAATAATGGACTCTATTTATATAGAACTGAGGGGGATATTGAGGATCAATGAAATCTAACCTAGAGACTGTAATATTATAGATGCTCCAGAATTTCAAGGGCAGCTTACGGAGATGACACTGGAACAGCACACTCAGAGACGATAAACTAGAATTTGAATAAAGAAGTCCAAGTCTACTGTTTTGCCAAGGGTGCAGAACCTATTTCTTTGTGTAAGAAAGGTCAGAGGGTTGGTTTCTTGGGAGAAGTTAGTTTTGCATCGAAGTAGGAATAGTGCATGTTTTCTTCTGTTATCCCTTATTTGTTCTATAACTAGTTGTTCTCAGTTTAATTTCAATGTCCACCATCATCTTTGCGTATAATGCACAACTTATCAGCACTACAGACCCTGATCTTTGATGGCTGAGCTGCAGTCTAACACTTTACTGTACCTGTAGAATAAGTGCAAATCCTTCATTGTCTATTATTATGCTTAAGAAAATATTCAGTTAATAAAATCAGAGTATTTTATGTAATTTCTGTTTACAAAAAGGCATTATTAAGTGGGTCAAAGGTCATGTAGAAATATGGATTTTGGCACCTTCCAAAATTCAACCAGTTATCAGTAGATATGATATCTTTAAATCAACGCATGAGTGTGTGTCTCACAATATATATATACACACTCAATAAATCTATCTTTACATGTTATTCATGCTACAAAGGATAAACTTTTGCTGAATTAGAAGAAATGCTCTTTTACAGGCTATAATGGATGCTTTGTTTAATGAGCCAAATATGATGAAACATTTTTTTCCTATTCAAATTCTAGCTATTGCTTTCCTATAACTATTTGGGTTGTGTTTGGTATCGTTTTTAGTGGTTAATAGTTTTCTAGTTGCAATTTAATTTTTTGGATATGATACCTTGTCACATGTAAATTAGATACTTAAATATTAAATTATAGTTTCTGATAAAGAACTTTTGTTAACAATGCAATGCCACTGAGTGCTATTTTGCTCTTTTGGTGGAGAAGGCTTTTTTAAAAATACTAGGTCCTTTTACTTCTCTCTCTCAATGCAGAATCAATTCTCATTTTCATTTGTAAAAGCAAAGAGCTGGATTATTTCTTTTCCCAGTTCCTATTCAGTATTCTGTGTCTGCCCAATTCACCTTTTACTGTTTAATTTAAATACTTCTGGTGAGAATTAAAACTGAAATTTTTCATTCATAGGCCAAAAATTCACAGACAGCAATGTTTGCTGTTTAATTTGAGATTAAGGCACAAAATGCCTTAATTCCTATGCTGTGTTGATTTACAGTAGTAAGTAAACTACTAAGTAATGGAGAGTGTAAAATAAACTTAACTGTATGAAATCAATTTAAGTCATGAAAACATTAAATTTGGTGATTAAAATAAGAGTATCTTCTCCCTTCATATAAGGGATTTTCAAGATGTCTAAAAGTCTGTAAAAGTTCATGTAAATCTAGGCAACATAATGTATTTTAGTGGTTTTAAAATTCCTTATGATAGGCTGGATAATCATGACATCATAACACCAGGAAGAAATTTTAAAATGTCACAGAATTTCTTAGCATACCTTCCTATTTAGTCAAAGGATCAACCATCAGATCTGGGTATTTGAGAATGTATGACTCACTCATTATGGGGATATTCTGTTGTTCTGAATGCTTTGCAGTTGTGTCTTTACTGCTCCATTGAATTTATTTTCAAATGGGAAAGGCTCTCTTTTCTGAACGACCCATTTTAGGTCCTTTCAAGGATAGTAAACACATTTAAAAAAATACGTTGCAATGTTTCAAAGGAAAATTTTTCCTATTTTATTAAAATGGAAATTTCTTTTTAGGCTGATTTGAAGTCCAACTGAAGCTTTTAAATCAACGTTTTTGAATTGCAACCACTAGAGATTTTTATGATGAAAATAATTATGTTGTCTGAAAGATGTGGTTTTATTGAATGTCTCTTTGAGTGACATTTAAAACGTATTTACCTTTTATTGTTCATTATTTCTCTTGTCTTCTTATTATTATCAATGTTTATCTATTTGTCAATTAATTTAATACAGTTTATAATGTGAAAGACATTTGTCTGGAACCCGCTTTTGCCTTCAAGGCCCAATAGGGCTCAAATGAACACATACTGTTTAGTAGGAAGGTGGAAATTTTTCATTTTCATAAACTCATGTTTTGAGTTTAATAATTGGTCCATTTAAACACCAGTTTTTAGAGGAATAATGCCAGTGGGATTTCCCTTTTATACATTTGCCTTTGATCATAATTCCACCAGTTTATATGTATTTATGCATTCTAATAGTTTCTGGGAACCCAGTAGCAAGTTGTCCAAGTGATATTTCCCCCTTAAATTAAAAAAAAAATCAAGGTAAATGATAAAATAAAATAGGTTGCCTGTATAAAATCTTCCACAGAGATAAACACATAACTTTTGAAACTATTTTGAAAGAGAAAAGTATTTTTGTCACTAATTTCCTCCACTGAGGCCCCTGACACAACACTTAGGAACTAAGAAGATGATGTTGATCTGTTAGTGTTTTCTGATATAAGCAAGGGAAAGGGTGTCCTTCAAAACCTGAATCTCAGCTCACCCTAAATGTGTCTTTTTTGATTGGATGTTTAGCATAAACACCACCAGTGAGGGTCTTGCTGATTCTAACTATAGATCTACTAGAATAAGGTGACTTAAATATTGGTCTTTACTATAAGGAGAATTACTTAAGTTATTGTCCTCAAACAGTGGGTACCCAGGATTGATTTGCTCTCAAATCTCATTAAGGACACATGGCTTCTAAAATCACATATGAACTACTTCTTTTGTCCTTCCTCACAAGCTCTTCACCTTCATGTTCTGCAGCATAAATAAAACCTGACTCCTCAGCTGTGCTTTACCTTTCACTTCCTGTCCTGGGGATCCTCTCACAATAATGTCTGTCTGTTGGAACCAACAGACTCATCACTTACACAGGCAAACCCATATGAGGATGTTAATATTCCCATTAAAATACAATTAATGGAAGACAGGAGCAGAAGACTATATATGCCTTTTTTTCCATTCTCTCAGACATTCTACACTCTCCTTGGAAGGCCTGTGAAACTCAGCTGCCCACACCTGCATACCCTCTTATTTCCCTATTTTGCATTTTACTCTTCTCAGTGCCCCATTCCTATTTCCTAAAATCATGTACCTAAACAAACTCCAAGTATATCAGCTGTTGACTTGGCTTTACTTTCTGGAGAAACCCTTTCTTTACACAAAAACTGACCATTATGAATATTATAGGATGAAGAAATAAAATGAGAATGAAGAAGTGCTTTCATTCAGGTTCAAACAAGCTGTTTCTATCTAAAATTTATTATACTCTTACTAAGTACCAAACATGTGTTAAATGCTCTATATTTTCTCAACATGCTCTAACATGCTCTCAACATACTCTGGGTATTATGATTCCCATTTTTTAGATAATGAAATTGAATCTCAGATAAGTATGGAACATGTACATATTTACATAACTAATGAGTGAATAGCCTAAAACCTAGCTCTAGCTAACTTAGAAGCCCATATTGTCAACCATTCTCCTCCACAGTACTCCTTCGATACAGAGATTTTTAACCATTGTTCACCCCATATGAGAATAAATTCCAAATATGTAAACATATAGTTCCAGACATATTTGAGAATTATTTGATAGCAGTAATACTAAAAGGTAAATGATATCACTGTAGTTGCATGGAAGTTAACATGAATCTCCTAGTGTCAAGAGAACATATCTGTTGGACATATGTAAGAGCTCTTCCTATTCCTGGGGACCCTTGCCCAGCTGACCACAACTACCCTATGTCTGGGAAGTCATTAGTCAAATCTCTTGCTCTGGTATTATGCCAAGGGCATTCCAAATCATTCTCAGGGGCATTCAAACCATTGTATTTTTCAAAGCACCCAGGCTTGTAAACACAAAAAGATCACCTAGTCTTCAAGCACTGCAAATCCAGAAAGCATGTTGAAATATTTAAATGCACTGCTGATGTCCACAATCCTATTTACTATCTGACTTAAGAGAATTGAATTACCACCTAGTTTCCTATCACTATAGGCAATAGATTTTTATTTACCACTGATCACATCTACTAACAACACTCATTTGGCAATATTTCAGCAATTTTGCAAAAGAGAGCCTGCAAATTCAAAAACCTTTTTTCTCATCAAAGGCAATGTAGGCCGGTTTTTTAGAAGAAATATCATACTAAAGTCCAATTTTGAATATTTTATCAGACTTTCAATTAAATGTAAGATAGTCTGATATGAGCATCACAGGCTTATGGTATAGTATGTTGAATACAAAGAAAGTTTGTGCTGACAACTACAACCTGTCCTATTCTATCCGTCACAAATGTATGTTTCACAATATAGTCTTTCCTATAAGCCAGACTCTGGTTCCCACTCAGGTCATCTGATCTGGGTCTTAAGAACTGAGTAACCACCTGTGTGACCAACCAGTAACCATCTGTGTGACCAGTAACCACCTGTGTGACCACCAAGCCTACAGGTGACACTGACACCGATAAATAACAGGGAGCCTACACAGGCTACTGTGCTACTCAGTCACCTTTTATTAACGCAGGTTCACTCAGCTTTTATTAATGCAGATTTAATCAAAACCTATAATAACTTAATAGCAATAATAAATAAATAAATAATTATATCTAAGTAATAGAAATAATCACTAATAACATCACACAAGAGAACTGGGGGATAAAAAATCCAAGTCCCAAAGTCCCAGTCTGCATGTCCAAGAGACAGCACAGTAGGCAGGGGAGCTATCAGTATCTTATAGGCAGAATCTTTGGAGCCCAGAGCACAGACAGCAATAGGGCAAAGGAAGCCCTTGGTCCACCAGAGCACAGCCTCTGGCAGCACGGCAGTCAGGACATCAGCATAGTGTGGAGCAACACCTTGGTGTGTGGAACTCAAATGTCCAAGCAAATGATCTGAAGTCTACCTCAGTTACATCCTTGAGGGTTGTATACTCCACCCCTCTGGGTCTCTTGATAAGTGTCTTGGGACCCCTGATGGTGAGTGGGGAATTTTCATAGGAGCCTGTCTCTGGGTGGTCCTTCCTTGTAGAAACAGTTCTTCTGTTCATATGTACAGATATGTTAAGCATGCATCCTTGCCAGATATGTCTAGCATGATTTAGGTGGTTTCCTTGTTGAACCAAAGTGTCATGACTGACTGGCAGCCATCTTGGCCGGCACGAGTGATGTCATTTAATTTTATACACTTTATCCTATCTTGACCAAACCAATGTCATTTTGTTTGCCCTGCTCTCACATTATCATGCTTAGTACCATTTTAAATAAGTAATCTTTGGAATTAGTGCAGCTTGATAATAAAGAATTCCATACTGCCAATCCCATCATAGAAAAAGAACTCATATTTGTTAAAGGTCTAGGCTTCTTATCACGTTATCTCAACTAAACCTTAAAGCAACTATGTGAGATACATTGTGGTGATCTCTGATGAAGTAATCAAGATCCAGAGAGGTCAAATAGTGTATAAATGACAGAATCAGGATTTGAACACAGATAATGGTGACCTCAAAGCCCTCATTCACAAGTGATTACATATATGAATTTTTTAGCTGGTGAATTTCTAAGATTCATTGTACATACCTTTAAGTTGGTTTCAACATTCAAATCCTTCACTCTTCTGCATCATCACATATTATACATCTGGCTTTCAAGTAACTCAATGTAAACTTAAAAGTAGTTTAAATACTAGTGACCCAATATGTGAGAAGCTTGGACATCACCTGAGAGTTTATTAGAAACACAGACTCTTAGGTAACACCCTGCACCTCCTAAATGAGAAACTGAATGGTAACAAGATCCCTAAGTGGTTTGTGTGTACAGTGAAATTTGATAAGCACTGGCTTAAATGACAAGAACCTTTATTTGTTCACATAAAAAAAAGCTAAACTTGGGTGCTCTTAGGGGTAGTTTAACAGATAAATGAAGGAATCGAATCCCAGCCTTCTCCTACTATTATAGAACCAACCATTGATGTTCTATAATAGCTATGGGGTTTGATTGTCTGCTGCCAAGAAATGTGACTCCCAAGGCAAGAGTCTAGTGAAAAAGGAAAGGGGTTGTTTAGTTAAAGGTCACACAGAATGACAGATTTCTGCTGCTAAGTCCCGCTCCCTTTACAACACCCCAAAATAAACAGCCCTGCCCTCCCTCTGCCAAGCCAGACCAGTTTCTGAATAAACCACTCAGAGGTACCATCCTTCAGAAATGCAGAAGACTGAAGATTAGCATCCTCAGTCCCAGTAGAGTTGCAAGCATCTTTCATGAGTCTAGATGCATGAACCTGGGTCCTTCTCACAGTGTCTGTTTCTCTCCTGTAGAACTGCCTTTATTCTAGCCATCAGCTCACCAGTGTGTCTCTGTGCTTGGCCAGGCAGGTTCCCTGCAGATCTGCCAGCTCTGCTATTATCTTCTATGTAGGTAGGATGCTGGGGATGTTTCCAAAGGGCCTACAGACAGAACCACAGACAGACCGACTGACTAACAGGTAGACCCCTAGGCAGACCTCCAGACCTTGTGGCAGACCTTGTGTTACTTGCTATACCCAAATTTTTAATGCTTGTCTCAGAACTTCTTGCATGGCCAAACATCCAGATTTTCCTATGGAGCTTTAGTGTCCACCATCTTTGTCAGTTCCCCAGTGTCTCTGACCTTCTTTCAGCTGCCATCTTTAGTTAGGGCAAGAGTTCCCAGCCATGCACATGCACCCAGGGGGCATCTGCCCTCACAGCTCACACAGCTCTGTATGAGCTTCCCCTTGGCTATGTTATGAGTCACTCTGCCAGGACACAGTCACATACACAATTTGCCACAGGAAGTAGCCGCCTCCTTCCAAAGATCTTCCCTTCAGGAAGGGGTCAAGCTGTTAAACTGCTTTTGTTGTACCACATGAACTTTTCACTCTGTGGGCATTCCCTGCCCATTTTGCAGGGTTGGTGGGGTGGCCCCATTTTCAGGGGACCCATACTCTGTACTCCTGTTATACTACCTTTCCACTTCTCTAGCTTCCATTTGTTGCCTGTCCCCTTCAATTGGCTCAATATAACTGCAGGTAGCCCAGGAAATATGTCCATCCAAAGCAATGTCCAATGACAGAGAGGCAATGTATGACTATTTTCTTTTTATCAAAAACAGATAATTTTCTCCAGAGGTCTCAAGCAGAATTCCAAGCTTTGATGCAAACTCCTATCCTAGATATAAAGAAGACTGGGAAGTTATATAACTGAAATTTAGACCTCTTTAGTGAGGATGAAATAAGTAGGAATGGTAGAAAAATGGATGTAGGGCCTAGAAGAGACAGGTACGCGTTACTGCTGACATTTTGGCTAGATGCACAGCTCAAAACATTGAACAGTGAGGACTGGGTGTTTTATACAGACCCTTCATGTGATGGTGTCTAAACTTTTCCTCCCAAAAGACCTGAACATCTGGAACATCAGACACACCCTTTGTTCCTAAGAGTTAGTACACTTGTACCTAGCTGATATTTTCTCATTTTACCTCTCCTCATTATTGGCACACTTTCTACTGCAGGCAGGCAGTTTTGAAATTTGATTGCTCTGTTAACTGTCCCATTTTGCAGGCTTTATTTGCTCTTACACAATTTATGAGGGCTTGATTATCTCTGTAAGGCCTGAATTGCCTGTCACACCATTAATTCTCCTGACTGATGGATTGCACAAGGCCTAGTTCCATGAAAGAAAAATATTGGCTAAGGAAACACAGGTAACAGAGCCTTCCCTTTCATAGGCACTTTCAATGCTGTAGTTCTCATTACACTCCAACTTGCCATCCCTTTAGGACAGCATGTGTGACTTTTAATGATCTGTATGGTATAATTGGATTTTAGGCCTTTAGGGAGAACAAATTGCCAGTTTTCCTGCCAAGACAAATGGAAAACTTCAGCTTCGTAGATGGCTTCAAATCGTGAAATAACTCAAAGATATTTTGTGCTTGCAATATGCCAGGAAATGTGCACACCCTCATGATCCTTTTTTTAAAACTCTTAATCCAATTAACACATCTAATGTATAAATGGATATTTTAGTTTAAGTGTTGTAGCTGAGTCATTATTTACAAAAATGTACTTGCATAATCAATTATGTTTTGATTTCCAGGAAGTCATTTATAATGTTCCCCATATTGCATTGGCTATTTCCTTGGCCCCATCTCACTTGAATAAATAGCCCATAATGAATGCACTTGTTTTATCCAAGTTCAAAGGCCTCTATGGCCCACTGTTACACTGAACAGCAGTTGGTCTGTATGCAGCTTCCTGTCTCACTCCTAATTTTAGGAAAATTTGTAGTAAAGCCCTGATATTTTCTGACAATTATTTCTCAATCTAAATCACCCCTGGCAGAGATATATTGATTTTTTTTAATTAGTTTAGTTTAGTTTTCTTATTTTGTATTGTGTTAGCTTTGTTTTAACTGAAAGAAGAATTCATATTCTATTGAAAGATGAATATGAATTCTATTGAAAGAATTCATATTCTATTGAAAGATTTAGTTTTTATTTTCCAGAAAATAAAAACTAAAATGACTTACTGCTTGTAGCATACTACCTGACTTCAGAACTCAGTTTAGTCTCTATCAGGTTAGACCCCAAACTGGTCTCTTTTTTTGTTCTTTACTAACTTTTTTTTTTCCAGTATACTTACCTCATTCCCCAGGCCCAGGAAAAAACATTACTTGCATAGTTTTCTTTTTCCTCCAGGTTGATAGGTATTAGTGAAAGGAGTTAAAAGTTTTGGTGTATGAAATTTTATTTTTTAACTTAATCTAAACTCTGTACAATGGTGGAAATTTTCTTTATTTTATCCTTATTAATGTTATCAAATTCTAATACATCTCTTAGTTACTTTTAATTCTGAAACGCCAAATTTTCCTATTTCACTGAATAAATGCTTCCAATAAGGTACACATTTTTAATGTATGTAATTTATTTTATACCTTAATCTGTAATTTTTCTAGGGAAATAAAAGCTAATAGTAATAACGATAATAATAATAACAGCTAAAACTAACTAGTGGCTTAATTTGTACCTGGGCCTAGGATCAGCTCATTAATAGACTTATGTACTTTACTTTTAAAACATTTACATAAATTTAGTATAATCACTAACTAAATATTTACATGGTGGGGTGGGGGTCCAAGTTGGCTGCAGAGTAGCTGGAAGCATCATCCTCCTGCCCCCAGATGGGACAGGTGTTACAGATAAACCCTAGAACGATCAACTAAAAAATCCAGCTGAATGTGAGTGAGCACACAAGTGAGCATGTACACCAGTGAGTGGGTGGGTGTGTGTGAACAGATGCCCTGGGCTCTCCTGGTGGAACAGCTGCCACTGCTGCTGCCCAACCTGGTGCTTCTGGCTTTGCAGTTCTGGAGCAGAGCCATTTTGAGGAGTGTAAAATATCTCCCTCAGAAAGAAGCCTCCAAAATGTCTGCACCTGGGTGGTCAAACTTGTTTCTCTGCCCCCTGCCCTGTGCTGGGCTGTGTACCCAGCTGCTGAAAGGAACCAGGGTCTGGAGACTGCAGTACCTACAGAGGAGGAGCTGTCGCCTCCCAGATCCCAGATACTACAGGAACCACATACAGTTCCTGTAGATACAGACTGAGGAGGCTGCAAATCGGTCCAGGAGCTGGGAGTGCCTGGGCAGAGAGGTGGCCAAGGCAGGGCTGACTGGGGAGACCACACCAGGAATATAGTAGCTAAGTGGCAGGGTAACAGTGGGAGACTGAGGCTGACACTCACTGGAGGGAGTGGTACAAGCAGTTTGTTAATGGCTACTGACCTTGGGCCCCAGAGAAGGGAGGGTGGTATAGTTTGGAGTCGCACAAGGAAAGTCTGCAGTGGGAGGCACTGAGGAGAGTCTTGGAGGTGTGGCTGTGGGGTTTACAGAGCCCCTATATACCTGGGCTCCAAAATAGCCATCTTTTTTAAGAGCTAACCCCTTCCAGGAGGAAATCAATCACCTTGCCCTGTGGGATACTGCTCACCACACCCTCTGGAAATCCCCTCACCACAAACCCTGAAAACCTGTTCACTCTACTCAGCACATTTTTTTTGTTGCTCTTTTTTCAGTTTTGCTCTGTCTTGGTGTTCTGCTTTGTTTGTTTTCTTTCTTTTCTACCATCATGCATCTTAACCCTTACTGAAGAGATAGCAACATAAATAGACCCAGGGATCAATAGAGACTGGCAGTAGGGTACAATGAACCCATATGCTAACCTGGGAAACAGACTGGTACTTCTCTCTCATGGAAAACCCATGGAAACACCCTTCAAATATCTGGTAGACCCAAAATCTGGACTCTGGAACTCTGATAGAGGCCTTGAGCTGCTGAATACAGATAGATAATCCTGGACAGTCAGTCTAGTGGCTCAGGGGAGGGGGGACAAACCCATCATCTTCTCTGAAGTCTGAAGATCACCTGCCATGGTTGATCTAGGAATCACAGCCCCTTGTTTTGCTGGAAGCCCTCCCAGAAATATTCTGGTCTGCAACGAGTCTCAGAGTGATAGCAGGCCAGCAGACAGACACTGGCAGAGGTAAATCCTGTGGCTACTTGGGATATTTGCTGAGATACCCCTGAACCCAATGTTGATAAAAGCCAGCTTTGCAGAGTAGTTTGGCCCACCCTGGGAGTACCCAAGTCCGGAGTAATCAACCACAAACAGTAGATCACTAGTAGCTTTGAAAAGGTGGCTGAGGACCAGACACGGATAGCCCATGACAGTGGTTTACACCAGACTCAGGCATCAGAGAAATATCCAATGGAGAAACCAGAAGGCAAGACCTAAACTGTGCTGAGAAAAATACACTAGATTCTTTTGGCATTATATTAGCTATTTTTTTTCTTTTCCATAGACTTCTTGTGTATTTTATTATCTATTTTTTAAATTTTTCTCACATTTTCCTACTCTAATTTTTCTTTAATATATGCTATTCTCTTATCTTTGAGTACTCCGCTGTTCCCTTTTTCTCTCCATGTATTGTTTTTGTTACCATTACAGTATTTTTCCCCATTTCCTCTTTCAAATTATTATAAGTAGTATTTCTCTTCCCCTTTCTCCTCTAATAATCACTTTTTGTTCTTTAGGTCTTCTCATATCCTTTTTCCCTTTCCCCTCTCTCCACTATTCCATTTCTTCCTTTACTTTTATTATTCTTCCTCTCTTGTTGTTGATATTGCTGTGGTAGGAAATGGGGTTTGCTTGCTCTGGTGTCATTTTGCTATGTTCTGCCAGCACCTATTCAACAGCATACAACACGTAATAGGGGTTGAGCCTCTTAGCCAACCAGACAGAGGGAAACTCCCACCAATGAATGGGCCAGTAATAATTGGAAACCACATACAACATCGGCAAAATTTACCAAACAATTAAAGAACTAATACTGATCCTTCACAAACTATTCCAAAATACAAGAAGAGTTCGGGAAAACTCTCAAACTCTTTTATGAAGCCAGTATTATCCTAATCCCAAAACAAGATAAAGACACAACAATGAAAGATATAGGCCGATATCTCTGATGAACATAGATGCAAAAATCCTCAACAAAATTCTGCAAACCAGACCCCAAAATACAGTAAAAAGATCATACACCATGATCAAGTGGGATTTATTCCAGGAATGCAAAGATCATACAATATTTTCAAATCAATAAATGTGATACATAACATACACAAAATGAAAGGCAAAAATCACATGATCATATCATTAGATGCGGAAAAAGCATTTGATAAAATGCAGTACCCATTTATAATAAAAATGCTCAGCAAAGTGGGAATAGAAGGAACAAAGCTCAATATAATAAAGGCCATATGCCAAAAACCTATTGCCAACATATTCAATGCACAAAAACTAAAAATATTTTCATTAAGATCAGGAACAAGACAAGGGCACCCACTTTCACCACTGTGTCTTCAACAAAGTACTGGAGGTCCTAGCCACAGCAACCATAAAGAAGAAATAAAAGGCATCCAAATTGGAAAAGAGGAAGTAAAACTGTCATTATTTGCAGACAACATTATAATTTACACAAAAAACCTTATAGGCTCCACCAAAACTACTAGACCTAATAAGTGAATTCAGCAAAGTAGCAGGATATAAAGTCAATATTCAGAAGTCAAATGGCATTTTTGTACATCAATAATGAACTATCAGAAAGGGAAACTAAGAAAAAAATCCATTTACTACAGCAGTAATAAATAAATAGCTAGGAATACATTTAACCAAGGAGATAAAAGACCTGTACTCAGAAAACTATAGAACACTGAAGAAAGTCATTGAGGAAGATACAAATAAATGGAAGTCTATACTTTGTTTATAGATTGGAAGAATTAACACTATTAAAATATCTATACTACCAAAAGCAATCTATAGATTCAATGAAATTCCTATTAAAATACCAATGGCATATTTCACAGATCTAGAACAAATATTTCAAATATTTAATGGCACCAAAAAAGACCCCAAATAGCCTCAGCAATCTTGAAAATGAAGAGCAAAGTTGGAAGGATCACAATTCCTGATATCAAACTATACTGGAATCCACTGGAATCATAACAGTCTGGTACTGGGATAAAGACAGACACATGCACCAGTGGAACAGATTAGAAAGCCTAGAAATAAACCCATTTCTCTATGGTCAATTAATATTTGACAAAGAGGACATGACCACACAATAGAGTAAAAATAGCCTCTTCAATAAATGGTGTTGGGAGAACTGGATCAGTACATGCGAAAAAATGAAACTTGGCCAACAACTTATACCATACACCAAAATAAACTCAAAATCTATAAAATACTTAAATATAAGTTTTGATACCATAAAAGTCCTTGAGAAAAACATAGGCAGTAAAATTTTAGATATGCCATTTAGCAATATTTTTGATGATATATTTCCTAGAGGAAGGGAAATAAAGGAAAAAATAAACAAATGGGACTACATCACATTAAAAAGCTTCCACATGGCCAAAGAAACCATCATCAAAATGAAAAGGAACTGACTGTCTGGGAAAACATATCTGTCAATGATACATTGGACAAGGGTTTAATTTCCAAAATATATAAGGAACTCATACAACTCCACACCTGGAAGACAAAAAAATCCAATTAAAAAATGGTTGGAGGACGTGGATAGACACTTCTCCAAGGGGGGCATAACATTGGCCCATGGGCATATGAAAAATGCTCAACATCACTAGTCAACAGAGATGCAAGTTAAAATAACAAAGAGATACCACTTCATACTGGTCAGAATGGCCATCATGAACAAATGAACAAATAACAAGTGCTGGCCAGGTTGTGGAGAAAAGGGAACCTTAGTGTGCTATTGGTGGGAATGCAGACTGGTGCAGCCATTGGAAAACTGTATGGAATTTCCACAAAAAAACCCCACAAAAATCGTACTGCCTTTTGACCAGCAATTCAACTGTTGGGAATATACTCCAAGAATCCTGAAACACCATTTCAAAAGAACTTTTGCACCCCAATGTTCATAGCAACACTATTTACGCTAGCCAATTGTTGGAGACAGCCTAAGTGCCCATCAGTAGATGAATGATTAAAAAAAAATTGGCATATTTACACAACAGAATACCATGCAGCAGGAAGAAAAAAGTAATTCTTACTCTTTGAGACAGCATGGGTGGAACTGAAGACTATTATGCTAAGTGAAACAAGCCAGTTTATGAAAGACAAACACCACATGATCTTACTTATAATAGGAATCTAATGAACAAAATAAACTAATGAGGTACAAAGAACCAGAGACATGGAAACAGGGAACAGACTGACCGTTCCTGGGGGGAATGGTGGAAAAAAGAGGAGAAAAGTAGTCAAAGAACATCTATGAATGACCCATGGACATGGACAATGGTGTGAGGATGGACTATGGGAGTGTGAGGGTGAGGCAGGACAGAGGAGGGAAAAGGGGGAAATTGGGAAAACTGTAATAGAATAAACAAGAAAAAATAAATATGTACACAAAGGGACTGTAAGCTCAAGTTAAATGAGTTACTGAAAGTCATCGGATTAATTACATTATGCTATACCACTTATACAATGAAAGAAATACAAACTTCAGTATTTTAAGAAAGTAAAGCTATATTTTTCACTCACATGATGTCATTTGTGGGCTGGTGAGAGCTATCTCACTCTCAACTGCTACCTGGAACATACAACTCCATGTTGTAACCTCAAGGGAAGAGAAGATTGAAGGAGCTACACAATATCAGCTTGCATTTAAATGACACTCATCACATCTGTTTGTATTCCATTTTGCATCTTTTTTTAGTCCATTTTTTAGGACAGCTCTCTGTATCCCAGCCTAACAGTAAAGAGATTGAAAAATACAGGGGAACAAGTGGAGACTATAAGGAGTACTAGCTGTCACTGGTGCAGCCCACCCATTCTGGACATCAATAGTTTCTCTTGGCTTCTTTTGTTCCTTTATACACAGAGCAGAATTGACTCACCCCAGGAGACATAATTCTAGTCCCTGCCAGCTCAAAGCCCAAGATTTCTGAGAATTGTGCAGTGGTCTTTATAGTTAGTCCACATAAGTTTCCTTTTGGTCTGAATACACTTGAAATGTAAAATGATCAGTTTTTGCTCTCCATATAACTGGAAAAATAATGAGACAATCAACTTAAATAGTCCCACCTGAAAGAGAAAGAGTGGATTACACTGCTTTAGGGAGTAACACAGCTTTCCTAGCCTGTCTCTTGCTTATAGACAGTTGGGGAACCAAATAACTTATTAAATTTTAAACAGTCAAATGGTGGTTAAGGTAGGCTCTGTTATATTTAATATTAAAAAATAAGTACATTTCTTATGTATTTACTTTCAAACAGGTCTATAGCCAGTAACCAAACCTAAATTGTTTTTAACACAGTTTAAGAATGCAGACTCTCTTTTGAGGGATAGAGTATGAGAGATTCTTTCCCTAATACTAAAAATATTGGTAGCTAATTTAAGAACTTCTCTAGCAATAAATGACCACATTTTTTATTTGATCTTTATCTTGATACTCTATTCAAAAGAAAGATTTTACTAGACCTTTGTGATCCTGAGACTTATTTAATCAAGTCTAATATCTACATGCTTTCTATGATTTTATTATTAAATTTATTTTTAATGAGCTATAATTCACATAATCATACAATTCACTCTTAAAGTGTACAATTCTGTGATTTTTACTATACTCACAATGTAATGCAAAAATCACCAGTATTTCAGAATATTGCTACCATTTCAGAAAGAAGCCTTTTAAATTTTTGCAATTACCCTCCATGCCTCCTTGCCCCTATCTCCTGAAAACCACTAACCTTTCTTTTTCTACTGATTATTCCAAAATTTTAATATAAATGGTATCATCCAATGTATGGATTTAGTGAAGGGCTTCTTTCACTAAGCACAATGTTTTCAAGGTTGACCCATGATTTAGCATGTATTTATACTTAATTATTTTTTGTGGCTAAACAATATCTTATTATATGGGATATACCACACTTCTTTATTGATCACTTGGTGGACATTTGGGGTTTTGGCATTTTGAGGCTATTTATAATTATGAAGCTATAAACATTCATGTAAAAGTTTCTGTGTGCACATATTTTCAACTCTCCTGGCTATGTACCTAGGAGGAAAGTTTCTTTGTTGTATGAGAACTCTGTTTAACTTTTAAGGAACAGCCAAACTGTTTTTCAAAGTGGCTGCACTTTTTTAAAATAAAGTGCAATTAAAATAATTGTAGCAATTATTTTAAAAATTATTTTATTGTTCTTCAAGTATAGTTGTCTGCATTTACCCCCACCACTCTCTCCCACCCCAGCCATCCCCACATCCTTGCCTGATTCCAACCCCCTAGGTTTTGTCCATGTGTTCTTTATAGTTGTTCCTGAAAACTCTTCCTCCCTTTCTCCCAATCATTCCCTCCCATTTCCCCTCTGGGTACTGTCAGATTGTTCTTAATTTCAATGCCTCTGGTTATATTTTACTTGCTTGTTTTTTTTTGTTGTTGTTGTTGTTGATTAGGTTCCACTTAAAGGTGAGATCATATGGTATTTGTCTTTCACTACCTGGCTTACCTCACTCCTGCCAGTGATGTAGAGTCATTCTAATTTCTTCACATCCTGATCACATTTGACATTTTCCATGTTTCTTTTATTACAGCCATTCTTTGGGTGTGAAGTATTTCATGATTTTAATTTACATTTCCCTAATAAATAATAATATTGAACATCTTTTCATTTACTTATTGGTTATTTGTATATCTTCTTTGGAGAAATGTCAACTCAAAATCTTTGCCTTTTTTTAATTGGATCGTCATTTTATAAGTCTTTTAAAATTCTGGATATTAATCTATTGTAAGACATATAACTTGCAAATAATGTTTCCCTTTATGTGGGTCTTTTCATGGAAGGAACATAAAATATTTTCTCCTTGTGCACTTACAAACTTTTTACAACTCTTAGCTTGATTCACATGTTCCAAGTGTTCCAAAGTTTTAAATCACATAGCTCATTCTTCTAAGTTAATTTAAAAAGGTACATAAAGAAAAATTATTGCCATTAAAGATATTCCCATAGTACATGTTAGGAAGGTATGACAAGTGACTCAGTTTTTAAATTTAATGAGGAATTATTTTATTTCAAAAACTGTTATGAACTTACAAGTTTAAACATGCTTTGTGGGTTTTAATTCATCAAGGTAATTATTTTAACAGGTGCTCAAAGCATGCCTCTGTTACACAATTGGATCCTCTTTAAGTTGGTCCCTTAGTTCTTTTGGCATAAGCCATGTAGTCTGTGTTGACTTTTTTGTTTTTGTGGTATGACAAAATGTTTTGTTTCTTTGTATTTCTTTCCTCAGGCTCAGAGCTTTGGTTCTTTACGGTACAAAATTGTATTTATACATTATAATTTGAACAATAGAAGGGCTTATTTTTACTGGATTGTAGTAATTGTTTCTAAACTCTTTCAATGCGGAGCTATGAACTATAATTTAAAACAAAATTTATACATGTTATGAGTTTGGTAATCACTTTAGTTTTTAATGCATCTAGATAATTATGTATTTTAACTGATAATTTTATAGTCTCAGGGAAAACCTGCCCACCTTACCACTAATAATAGGATTAGTAAATTATATTATTTGATTTTTTTTCAATCCTGGGAGTATGATGACAAATTACTAGATTTAAAAATCGCTTAGGAAAGAAACTTTCAATATAATTATGCTTTATACTCAATATAACGTAGTAAGCTCTGCTTATTACTCTCAATTTTGTTGTATAGTAATCTAAAATATCTCCATATTCAAAGTTAAAGATATAAAACAGAATATGAACTAGATCCTATTCCTCATCTATAAACCCATTATCCCTCCCATACCTAGCACTTAAAAATATTGTTTAGGTATTAATTTTAAACAGAATGATTTGACAGTATACATAGATTGATATTCATATCTCACTTCTTAAATAAATAGTGTTGCATTAAGACTTATCTCCACCTATTTTTTTTTTACTCAAAAATAAATCCTGGTAATCAATCCATAGGATTATCAGAATGTGTTTCTCATACTTTTTACTGGTGCATAGTATAAAAATATTACAATAATAATATCTACCTTTTTGAGGCATTGTATTAAATTTATAAATTATTTTCTGAAGTAATATCTGTATAATGTTGAGCCTTCTTGAGAAAGAACACAACATATGTTTGGATATATGTTTCATTCAGAAGTGTTTTTAGTTTATCTTATATGGATTTGCATGTCTTATTTTAACCTGGATATTTTTATTTTTGTTCTATTTTGAATGTTATGATAAATTATTTCTTCTCTCTCTCTCTTCTTTAGTACTCACTTGAGGAGATGTTTATTAATATTAGAGAGATAGGAGGGAAGAGAGAGAGAGAGGGGAACATTAATGTGAGAAACATTGACTACTTGCCTCCCATATGCACCCTGACTGAAAATCAAACCCACCTGCAACCTGGGAATGTGCCCTGAGTAAATCACAACTTTTGATGCATAGGATGACACTCCAAGCAACTGGGCCACCTGCTAGGGCAGTTCTTCTCTTTCTTATAACTGGTTTTTCTTTGTATACATGAAAGTTATTGATTTTTCTATGTTGTTTTCTAAATCAGCTATTTTACAAAATATACTTAGTTTTTAGGATAGGCTTTCTTTGATTCCTTTAGAAAGTTATCAGATATATAATATCATACACAAATAAAAGTATTTATACTTATTTTTCTCCAGTCCTTACACCTCTAATCACTTTCTGTAGCCTGTTGGCATGTGCTGAAGATAGGGGACATCTACATTCACTTCATAATCTGTCCAACAATAATTTTGTTAACATTTGTACTGATGATGTAAAATCAATGAGATTGGAGCATTAAAAGGGTGGTTATTTATCATAACTAGGGCAGTAAAACCAAACAAGTAGTCATTATATTTTCCCTTACTATACATTTATAGGAAAACAAACAAACAAAACCAGTTCCAATTAAAGGACGTTTTTGATGAAGAAAAATCAATATTTTAAATATTAACCAATGAGGAAATTCCTTCTTAATATTTGAAGTGACACAATGAGCAACATGTATAAAGCACTTTTTCTGCATACCAAAGTATAAAGGTTGTCTTTAGGAAAAGTATTTGTCTTGTGCCATTGTGTTACACATTGGCACATCAATGTTTACTTCTTCAAGTAAACATTACTTTTACTTGAAGAAAATGACCCGTTATGGGTATTTAAACTTGGATATTTTTTAAACTTTTAAAATTAATGAAGCCTATTATTTCAAGGAAAAAAACTAATTGCATTTGTTACCCATAAAATGTATTTATTTTCAAGTAAACATTAAAATGTAGGAAAACTTAGTACACCACCATAATTTTGACAGCTTCCCAACATTTAACAACTTAGGGGTGACATTAGTGATGCATTAATAATACAATTTTTTGATATTATATGAAATGTATAAATAATTGGAAGAATTGCCTAATTTAATGAGTCCATATCTTCAAATTACCAATTCATAATGCTACAGAATCATCCGTGGATCAAGCCATGACAAGTAGATCCCAGTGGTTTATCTTAATTTGGAAGTTTTGTTTTGAAAGGAAAAATTTAGTGACTCATTTCAGTAGTTCAGAGATTCCAAAATACTTGAGGACTACTTGACTTTATGTCAGAGCAGTCAATTTAGCCACTCACTGGAGGTTTGAAATCATATCTCATTGTCTGCAGCAGCTCTCATGTTGCTTCATTAAGCTTTCTAAAGGGAACTCTGCACTCTCTTTTTCTTCCTTCTGCTTCCTTCCATTCTTTTGCTAACACCACACAGGTCTTTTCTAATTGGTTATTTGTTCCATTTGTATTTGGGGGACTACAAATGTACCTCATCACTTAAATCTGTTCTAGAGGCTGGCAATATGTTTATTGTTTTGCTATCCTTACACAAATGTTCAGAGATATTCTAAAACTATGTTACTGCCATCTCCCCAAAATTTTCCTTCCCAAAGTAGCATTGATTAGAAAATATAACTCTTGCTGTGAGACTCTGCTGTTTAATGTCAACGATGGTGTATTGATAGCCCAAACTCCATTTACTATGTTTAAATGGAACTATATTTAGCTGGTAAGTAGTACTACTTATAAATTGTATCTGCTTTGTTTTTGTTGAGGAGAAAGTTCTGACTAGTTAGTAAGCATACCTTACTTGTGATTAAATACTGTGAATATTATTACTATAAAACCTGGCTTTATATATTTTTAATTTTGATAATTTTAAACCCCAGAAGTAGACATAAAAAGAGAGTCAATATGAAAGAACTGAAGGTAGCCTTACTTGTTGCTATCTATAAATGAGTATTTTCCTTTATTGTTAATGAGATAAAATTACTATCAGAACTTTGCCTTTTCAACAAATTTTGTATGATAGCAGAAGTTGTTTGGAAAAATAGCATTATTCAATTAGACTTTATGAAACAACTACTCAATTTGCAGTATAAATCTTAAATTGTGAGAGCATATTTATTCCCCAGATCTCAAAAGAAAACATAAATATGTAAATATAATCTCTGAGATCCTTGAGTAAAGATGCCATCCTTATACATCTTTGAACCCCTGGAATTTAGTATAAATAGACATTCAGAAGGTACTCTATAAAGATGTTTTGATTTTCTGCAATGAGAGACCTACTTGAAATAGGGAAAATTACATTCAAACACATATATTGAAAATATAATTTATAATTTCATGTGCAGTTAGACATTTGAAATGGAATAAATTAGTAATTTGCCACAGGATAGTTTTATCCTGCCTCTTAAAAATGTCATTGGTAATGCAATTGAGCTAATTGACTATAAGTAAAATGAGTAACTTCCCAACTCTCTCAATTTCCAAATGAAGCACTTTAGCCTGAAAAATATGATAGGTGGCCATCTTTTTTAAAAAATAGATTAGTAAAAGTACAGAATTTACCAAACAGATCAGGTGTCAAAGATAATCACTTCACTCCAAGTTTTATAAATATGATAGATTCTTATGTTTGTTTTCTAACCAAGATATTGATTTCTATAGGAGCTTAACAAATTTAATTGTTCCTATCTTTTATTAATGTCATATGCTGAGTATTTCTAGTGACCAAAGAAACGGTATGCCATTAATGAGTAGGCCTGGGTCTCCTTAAATCAGAAGTTAAGGATTTATCTTTTATCTTTTCTAATATTTGCCTTGTGGCTTTGTATCATTAGTGTACATGTTATAAGAATTGGATTGTCCATTTGAGGAGGGGAGAAATCCTGGTAATATATGCTAGTATAGAATCAATTATAGAAACAAAGAGAATATAACCTATGTCTAAGCAAATATCATACCTTCTCAAGCTGCTTAATAGACAGACTTCTGTTCCTCATAGAAGTCTTTTCCAGGTTAAAGGGTTTAAGGGGTTTCTCATGTCATCACCATTACTCTTAGCAGGAAACTATTAGGGAAATCATTTTTTTTCATTTTTATAGGATATGAAGTCTTGGTAAAGTTTGGTAATGTATTTGTGCCCTTCTCTTAGTGTCAATTTTTATATTAGTGTAAAATGTAGAAGTAGCAAGTATAGGCTTGTGGGAACAATCCAACTATCCCAGATTTCCTATGGCCTACACTTGTATATATCTGTGAACAAGTAACTTTAACAGCTGGTATTTTAGTCTCTTCATATAAAAATATTATAATAACTGCCCTACCTTTAGATATAATTTTTATAAGAATAAAATATTGTTTTGACTACTTATTACAAAATTATGAAATGGTATGGAAATGCAAGGTAATATTTTATTATTCTTGCTATTATTTTATACCATTATGGTATATATGTCTACATACGGTAATACATACCTGCCTCCTACAGTGTTAATTGTCACAAATCCTACTCCATAGCCTCTAATTGAGTGCTTATATGCCAACTGCTTATTTAATGTATCTACTGAGATATCTCATGAGCCTCTCCTAGTTAACATGCCTGAAGCAAGATCTGATGCTGTCCCTCAATCTTTTTCTACTCCTATCTTCTCTTTTACAGTAAAGTGAATTGCAAATCACCAGCTGCTCAGGTCAACGTATGTCATTCATCTTTAATGTTTCTCTTTATATTTCTCATTTAATTTATCAACAAGATCTCCAAATATATATACAATATAATGACTTTTTAGTACTTCACTTTGTACTACCTTAAGAATACCTTTCTTCTTCCCCTTTTACCCTCCTGACAGGCCATGTCTCAGGCCATCAGATCCTGTGATTTTGCTTTGCTTTTCATATTTTGCATCAGTTGATACTAAGTCTGAATTAGCTATACTGATATTTTTGCTGGGAATTAAATTAACAGGTATCTTAAACAAAGGTTCTCCTTAATAAAAGTACTCTATGTTTGATGATGACAGGCTATAATAACATAATCAGGGCTTAGTCAGTTATATGGTAAAAGTGACAGCTAGTAAGTTATGAATGGTGACAACAGAATCTAAGCAACTACATTGTAGGGGAGGTGATAAAATAAGAAGCTATGCAAGAGGAAAATTACATGTGTATGTGTACACATGTATGAAGTATATATGACTTTGATATATGACTCTTGAGAGACAAAGAGAACATACATTTAGGCATTTCATTTTTGGAATAGAAGACTACTAGAAGATAGTACCATGACCTGAATATGTTTCCAGTTCAAGAGACTTAACGCAACTCTTGAAATTTTGTCATTTCTATGCTCTGTTTCTTTAAACTACCACTAACTGAAGAAAGCAAGTCCAGTCTGTGTTGCTTGTAGTTTAATAAAATTTAAAAAATACTGCCTAAAATAGTTATTGGAGTTAATTTTCAAGTATTAAATCCTTAGAGAGCCTTGGAGATTATGGAACCAATGGTAGTACAAACACAGAGGTGGCAGCAGGTCATAGCTCACAGTAGGTTAGTGAGTTGATGATGAAGCTATGAACGTTCTGTGTTCTCATATATAAAAGATGTCTCTATGGAAACCAGAGCTTTGGCTGCTACTTTAAAATACTTTCAATATGTTTAGTGTAAGCACAGTAGAAGTAAAAAGGTTTACTTCTCATATCTCTTAATGATGACATTAGGGAAAACAAAAGACAAAAAAGAAGAAAAAAACTTAGTGCCATTATATATATATATATGTATTTTAAGTTGTGTTTTCTCCTCATAACTGGTGCTCTGAAATAACACTACATCATGAGATATGTAAAATGCATTTTAAAGAAAAACTGAAGTCTAAAGGCAACAGAATTTTATGGTCAAGATCAGGACCTTAGTAGTCAATGGTCGGGCACCCCAAAATTTAAATGATTATTTGGGAAGAATTAAAAGTGCCTGAAGATTTGGAGTATTCCAACATCCCAAGACCATACAAATCAACACTTATTTTATCCTTACAACTAAAACAAATGCTATCAAAAATGCCCTGTGGACCTGGAAATAAGGTCAGAAAGTCATATTAACAAAGAAAGAAAGAAATTATGAGAAATTTTTAGCATCTTCTAAAGGAATCTTGAAAGGATTAAATAAGTGTGAATTTTAAGGGCTTCTGATGAAATATTTTACTAAATAGGTGAATACTACACTGAGAGCATTGGTTGCTTGCTTGTTGGTGAAAGTGCATGGGGAGATGACACACTGTTCAGTATGTTAATGTGAGCAGTAGTCAGTAGCTTTAAAGCATTCTTGGTTTAACTGAAACAAATTTAAACCCAGTGGTGGCCAGTGCTGCTCAACACTGAAAAAATAAGACAACATCTTCGGGAAGAAAAAAAAAATTGGGATTGCATTGATTCTATGTATCTGTCTCATTTCTGTTTTAAAGTCCCAATCGTTGTGCAAATAATTTTGTGTATTGCCAGTCATTTAAGAGAACCACTTACATGTTTAAAATATCCTTTTTCTGATATTTCTAACTGAGCCAAAAAAATGCTAAAGAAAAAAATGAACTAGTGCTATTGACTATGTCAAGAGTGGGAACCTATAAGGTATATGTTTAGTTAGGTTGGAATATTTAATGAAACTGTAATAAATTAATCATGAAATCCCAAAGGTTTAACACAGCAAAGGTTTATTTCTCACTCAGAAAGTGTTAGGGAAAACAGGCTGGAAAAGTTTGCAACGAATTTTACCTATTAAAGCAGCAGGAGGCCCAGGTCACTTTTCTTTCTTTCTTTTTTAAATTTTATTTTTCAATTACAGTTGTCACTCAATATTATTTTATACTGCCTGCATGTGTATAACATAGTGGTTAGACAATTAGATAATTTACCAGATGATCCCACCAATAATTCAAGTACCCACCTGGCACCATACATAGTTATTACAATATTATTGACTTTATTCCCTATGCTGAATTTTACATCCTTGTGGCTATTTTGTAACTACCAATTTGTACTTCTTAATCCCTTCACCTTTCTCACCTAGTATCCCAAACCCCCTTCCTTCTGGCAACCATTAGTTCATTATGTATCTATGATTTTGTTTCTATGCAGTTTGTTCAATTACTTTACTTTTAGATTCCACAATATAAGTGAAATCATGTAGCATTTGTCTTCCTTGGTTTGACTTATTTTACTTAGAATAATACCCTCTAGTCCATCCAAGTTGTCCAAATTAAAACCACAATGAGATCACCTCACAGCTGTCAGAATGGCTATCATCAATAAATCAACAAACAACAAATGTTGGTGAGGGTGTGGTAAAAAGGGAGTTCTTATGCACTACTTGTGGGGATGAAAACTGGTGCACTCCTATGGAAAATAGTATGAAGTTTCCTCAAAAAGTTAAAAATGAAACTGCTTTATGACTCAGCAATTCCACTTTGGGTTATATACCTAAAGAAATACTAATTTAGAAAGATATGTGCACCTCTATGTTCATTTCAGTGTTATTTACAATATCCAAGATATGAAAGCAATCTGCTCATCAGTAGATGAGTGGATAAAATTGGCGGTTCCCATACTCCTTAGCCATAAAAAAGAGTGAAATCTCACAATTTGCAGAAACCAGTTTACTTTTTTTCACAGCCTACTGAGTAGAACTATCACAAAGCTCTTCAAAACCATGAGGCCAGAAATTGTCAAATGAAACACATGGTAACCATTGTGTTTTTGTCATAGTTATCCATTCATGTCCCAACTCTCCCCATACTCCCTTTTACAGAGAACACTCAATCTTTCCCCAAGGAATACAAACTAAATTTTTTAAGTATTCCGCCCAAAGCTTAGTATACCTATGTGATGTATGGTCGTCTCTTCATTGACCTTATGGTTGTTTCTTTGTGGTCTTGACACCATTTAACTTAAAAAGATGAGTTATCCAATTTCTGGTCAAGATGGTGGTATAGCCAGACATGGCTCACTTTTTGTACAACCCCATCAAAATTACAATTAAAATATAGAAGAACCATCACTCAGGAACACCAAAAATCGAGCTGAATGGAAGTCCAACAGTTACAGAATTAAAGAAACTATGACCGTTCAGACTGGTAGGAAGAGTGCAGATGCAGAATGGGCTGGTCCAACACCCATGTGGATAAAAATTTGGGAAGGTTCCATCAGGAGCAAGCAGTCCCAGACCCACAATAAGCTCCCCAGATCAGGATTCCAGTGCCAGGGAGGTAAGTCCCATAACTTCCAGCTGCAAAAACCAGTGGGGGTTGAGTCAGTGAAAGAAACTACTGGAGGCCTAAGCAGTTCCTCTTAAAGAACCCACACATGGACTCACTTCCTCAGACTTACTCCCTCTGAGCTCCATCACTGGAGTAGCCACTTGAAAGGCATGAGTGGTATACAGGGAGAAACTGAAGTGTCTGGCATCAAGGCAAGCAGAGGCCATTGTTTCTTTGATAAATCCTCCTTTCACAAGTCA